>NC_084480.1:34862604-35176551 GCF_030035675.1 Rhineura floridana | reverse complement strand
TACCTTTTGCCTACAAAGAAAGCAAGACAGGGAAGTTGTAGGTGGTTGTTACCTCTCCCAGAAGTATGTTTGGTTTAGAGCTCTGGGCTTCCTTTCTGGGCAGACTTAGAGGAGAAAGAGTGGTGATGATAGAAATATCATAAAAGGATAGAAGCATGTACAACTGGTCTGCTTCTACAAGCACATTCATGTCTAGTGCTTAAAGCATATTGAAGTCACAGGTGCTTTTACCAGATAAAAGTTTAGTGGTTCCAGGCTCATGTGAGTAGGGACGCAAGGAGAGTACTGTAAACATTTCAATCACTCTCTTCTGGAGCATGCTATATCTCACCAGCAAAGCAGAGATTATGCTTTTCTAGAATTGGGGGGGAGGGGGCTTGAAGCTATGGTTGGTGTCTCTCAGTGCCTTTCAAGCTAATCTGCTTCAGTTTGTACATGCTCTTCTTTGTAGGCTGTGCTGCCTTGTCTCTGTTATCCTTACATACACGGGCTATTGACGCTGTGGCTGTTTCATCGCCTCTGCTGAGTGACTAGCTGCCCTTGCTCTCTCCAGTAGCCACCATGCTATCAGGCTGCCTGCTTCCAGCTGGTCATGATAAGAACGTAATTTGAGAACTGGTGCCTGAGCGTGCTTTTTTCCTTGTTCTTCCCTGTCCCTTTCCCCTCATGTGTCGTGCATTTTACATTGTTAGCCTAAGAGCAGTTATTTAACTTTTGTAAATTGTATTGTGTTGCTGATGTATTTTATATTGTATTTTTATATTTGTACGTTTTTTTGTAAGCTGCCTTGAGGGCCTTTGGCTGAAAGGCGGGGCATGTATAAATAAATAAATAAATAATCTTGATATGTACAGAGCTATCCCTCAAAAAAGGCTTTTCGGGTACAGACATGCTCTTATAGCATTAGAAAGCAGGTGAGCAGAGAAGGCAGGAAATTTGGAATGCACCGTTGAAATCTCTGTAATAATTTAGATTATTCACCAGATTGCAAAAGCAGCTGTGTGTTTGTGTGGTCTTCTCCCAACTATGGCCAGATGGGAAATAAGTTAACAGATGAATCTCAAAGACAGCCTTCTAATAAGGTTTCTGAGTAGTTAATGTTAGCTTCCAAATAGAAATCCAAAGCTCCACAGGAGGCTTGCTGGCTCTTGGATGGTAGTGTACTCAGTCCAAAACATTCTGGGCGTTGCTTTAACTGAGCTTTCTGGTAATAATTCCAATCCTGAAGCAAAACCAAGAGATTCTGGAAGACTTACTTAAAGAAATGAAATGACATTCATACAGCATCTCAAATTCTTCAGGCATATGGGTACATCTTGAATGAAAGGCTTTAATTTTATTTTTGAGTAAAGAATATAAAAATGCAATGAAGGAACCAAATAAGATTAAAACAAATCAAAGGAAAATAATTATGAGGTGTTCTTATATGAGCGCCTAAACTTCCTGCACATGTCTTCAGCTAGATTCATGTTGTTCTAGGTCCCCACATTTTATTGTAATAAGTCATTAGGATTGTTTTGAAATAACTCAGTTTATAACATTTTTTCTCAGTCAGATCTTTATTGGTAATTGTTCTCGAATTCAAAATTTAGTCATTAGTATCCTGGCTGTTGTAAATCTGCAACTAATTGCACTACATTGATAAACATGATACACATATTAGTCCCTGCGTTTGGAGGAATCTCTTGGATCTCAAGCAAAGAAAAATAAAATTGAAAACACATTACCTTTTCTTTCTGAAGCGGAGCCTGTGTGTTTGCCTCCGTGTATGTATGGATGTGAAAGCTGGACACTGAAAAAAGCTGATAAGAGAAAAATCAATGCATTTGAAATGTGGTGTTGGAGAAGAGCTTTGCGGATACCATGGACTGCAAAAAAGACAAATAATTGAGTGTTAGAACAAATCAAACCAGAACTATCACTAGAAGCTAAAATGATGAAACTGAGATTATCATACTTTGGACACATAATGAGAAGACATGATTTATTAGAAAAGATAATAATGCTTAGAAAAACAGAAGGAAGTAGAAAAAGAGGAAGGCCAAACAAGAGATGGATTGATTCCATCAAGGAAGCCACAGACCTGAACTTACAAGATCTGAACAGGGTGGTTCATGACAGATGCTATTGGAGGTCACTGATTCATAGGGTCTCCATAAGTCGTCGTCGACTTGGAGGCACATAACAACAACAACATGTGTATATGTGTGCATTAGCCATATCCATCACTGGCATGTGGCCTTGTAGAGGTGCCAACCTTCATTGTAGCCCTCGGCAGAAAAAGAATAGCTATCCCTGGTGTAGATTATGGGCTTTTGGACTTCAGAGATTTCTGATGTAACTGCATGGTTGCCTTAAATTAGGGTTGGGGACCTTGTGGCCAGAGCCACCCCTAGGCACCGGGAAGCGGGGCAGTTGCCCCCGGCCCTGTGCTTTGGGGGTGGGGTTTTTTACTTTCTTCCCCCCTCCTCAGCCCCTTTGTTGGGGGCTCCAGCGGCTACCGTTCCCATTTGGGCTCACACGTCTCCAGTGAGACGAGCTTTGCTGGGAGTCCGCAGCTGCGGCTCTCTTTGCAACCTTTTTGCCCCTTTGTTGCCAGCTCCGTTACTCTCAGGCGGCGGCGGCACTCATATTTTTAGCGGCCTGACCAGGAGACCGTGGCTGAAAATACGAGCAGCCACCGCCGTCTGGAACTTAAGGCTGCAAATAGGAGCTGCGTGTAAAAAGTAGCCGCAGCAGCTCCCAGCCGCTAAAACAGTGGTTCCCAACCTTTATGAGCACGGGACCCCCTTTATAAGCTGAATTTTTTTTGTGACCCCCTCCCCCCTAGGGAGGCAGGCTGGCTGCCAAGAAGGAAGGGAGAAAGCAGCCATTCTTTGCAGGCTTGCTTCTTTTTGGTTCACAAAAAGCCCTCTCCTCTCATTGTAAGCAAGGGCGTTGCCAGTAGCGGCAGTCCAAGGAGACGGGAATCAGTGATAGTAATCCCCTCTTCTTCCTGGTAGCTCCACCCTCAGCCTCGTTTGGCATCTGCCATGTATTTTATAGGCAGATGCCTGCCCCTAGTGCTCCTGAAAGATGCTCTGGCGCTTCAGCAAAAGGCCTCCCCTCTCGTTTGGAGTAAGGGGGAGGTGTCATCTGCAGCGGCAGTGGAAAGCAGACAGTGTCGAGGGAGTGAAGACTTTTTTAAAAAAAATAATAAATAATTCATTTCTTTACTGTTCATGTCCCCCTCTGGATTACTTTGCGGCCCCCCTGGGGGTCCCGGCCCCCAGGTTGGGAACCACTGCACTAAAATTACAAGCTGCTGCCGCTGCTCAGATAACTTAGCTGTTCTTAGATGTGTTTCACGCTAGCACTCTGCATCACTATGCTGTATAATCAGTCCATCTCACTTAAAAAGTAAGAAACTGCAACCATTTGTTTCACTATCATTCTGTGAATACAAATATTTGACTTTCAGTTTGGAGAAAAAGAAATCACAGAAACAAAATGTTTCAAAAAGAAGTTAATGCTGGCCTAGATATTCTTGCTAAACCTGATGTTTCTAATGCAGTTAATATATCAATAGGAACAAAATTGACACCAGGTTCTTGAAATTCTAGTGACAATTCTATAGGCAAAACTTACCAATGTTATGACATGTGAGGATAAAGCATCACTGTGCTCTACTGAAAAGTATTTGCTACTGAAAAGTATTTTATTTGAATATGGGAAATCCAGGTGCAAACCCTAGCTCAGCCGAGAAAATATACCTTAGCAAAGTCACTTTCTTTTAGCCTTATTCCCACATCTGTCAAAACGGGGGCACCAGTCACTATTTTCTCTCCCTCTCCCTCTCTCTGTGAACGTAATTGTGATTAACCAAACAGAGGTTGTTATTGTATTAACGAAACGTTTCAGCTTCCACCTTCATCAGCTGCTAACATACAATACTGTTACCAAGGTGGCAGTTATAGAGCTTTGAGGATGGAATGCTCAGAGGGGCTTCATTTGCAGAAGCTAAGTAATGCTGGTACTGTCCTCCAGGTTCAGGCCATGTGGTGCCAATGTGTCCAGAGAGTAAATCCAAACGTTCTCCCTTTCAGTGAATGCTGCTGGATCTGCTGGCTTCTCTGTCGCTGTAATGGAAAAGTCCAACAGGCTGTGACCCTCGGTGGCTTAAGCACAGCTCTCACCAACAGTCTGCGCAAATTAGGAGGTTGGCGAAATGCTATAACAGGAGGCCTACTGATGGCTCTAGTAAGATGTTCAGAGTTTGCCAGCAATGGGTAGCTCTCCCTGATTGCTCGGTGATAGTTAGGAGATGCTGGATGGAAATCTACTACAAATGGAATTCGTTGCTCTCTGCTCTTTGACACCTCAGTATGATGGAGGAGGTTTTCTCTGGACAGAATGGAGGCTTGGTGGATGTTGTAATTGATAATATGTGGAGAATATCCTCTTAGAAGAAGGTGCTCTTTAAGTTCACTGATCCTTCTCTGGTATTTATCTTCAGTGTTGCAAATAAGTTTGATTCTCAGAGCTAAGCTATACACAATGTTCTTCTTTATATGCCTAGGATGGCAGGATTTCCAGTTTAAATAGGTGTGGGCATCCGTGGGTTTGCTGTAGAGATCAGTGGCTATTTTGTTGTTTTCAATGGTGAGAAGGACATCCAGAAAAGGGATGTGTGGATTGTTATTTGTACTATTAAATGTAAACTTAATAGAGGGATGGATAGAGTTGATGTAATTTTTAAATTGTTCCAAACTCTCTTTACCATTTGTCCAGACCATAAAGATGTCGTCATATGCGAATATGCAAATCTCTTTATGGGTAAACTGGAACAGGAGATCCTCAAAAAGGCCATCAACAAACCACTTATATGGTGGCGATACATTAACGACATTTCTCCCTAGCCCAGGTCCAATATGTTCTTCCCCACGGAACTGGCTGGAACCTAAAATAATCTCAGCATTGCCTAAACAACTAGCATAAATAGAATAGTTTGCATTTAAACTCTCATTGGGGGATGTGGGAAGGGGGAAATGAGCTGATATGGAACACTGCCATACCTCAGTATTTTTTTTTAACCCAGGTAATAGGAAATGTTGCAAGAGAAATTTTCAGCTTGGACTTTGGAACCAAAATATTATTGTTATAAAATGTTACTCATCTGTTGCTGCATCATGCACCAGCTTTAGTTAATTTAGGTTTTTATGTTTGCAAGGGAATCAGTCACATGCTGGCTCCCTGGGTACACACTGCTTTTTATACCTGCCTGATATCCTACATCATTCCTTGGCATGGATGATGACAATATAGCATCATGATTTGGTTCCATGTTGCTTGTTCTAAGGCTTTGATAAAGGCTTTGATAAAGCATCAAATGAAGGTGCCTGGCAGTCTTGACTGTTTAACTTGAAACAACTTGTGAGTGCAAATCATTTGTTTTTTTCTTTCATGCTCACCAAACTCCTTGCTGAAAACTGCAGTAAACTGTAAGTAAATGAAATCTGAAAATGGCACAGCATTGAAAACGTTGGCTGGTTATTGAACTTTTTCTTTTTCTTTTTTTTTTACAATAATTTTTATTCAAATTTTCATAAAACAAACAAAACAAAATCATAAAACATTCAAAGACAAAAAACAAAACAAAACAAAAATGATTAAACAAAAAAATAAAATGTTGACTTCCTATTTGTCGCAGATCAGTTATAGGTCTACAATATATAACAATCCTGTCTCTTAAATTATATTATAAAATCACTTTCCTCCAGTAGTTATCTTAATTAATCATCAAATCTCATAAACATTACTTTATTCTTTCCACAAAAAGTCAAAGAGAGGTTTCAATTCTTTAAGAAATATATCTATCAATTTTTCTCCAAATAAACATATCGATTAATCCATCTCATCAAAATCTGTTAGGTCCAATAATTTCAATAGCCATTATTCCATTATCCATATTAATTCCATCTTCCATCTTCAATAGTCCTGTTAAGTCCAGTAATTTCAGTGTCCAATCTTCCTTTATCAGTATTCCATAATAATCTTGCTGTCATAGCCATAGTCATATAATAAGAGTCTGATGGGAATTTCCTCTATCCCAAATATTTTCTTGCCATCAGTTCTGAATAAGTTGCTGAAATATTGTTGTAAAGTCATATCTGTGTTCTTCTTTTTTACAAAATGCACTGGCTCATCTCTTGAGAGTTTTTCCATTGTTACATGGCTGCAGTTAATTCCATAGATTTTCTCTATATCAAGCTCCATCACGTCATTCCAGTCCAGAAGATTATCCAAGCCATTGATAACTTTATCTCTAATATCTTCATTAATTTCTTCAGAGATAACGTTAAATTCCAAACAGTAGATTTTATTTCTAATATCCATAAACTCCAGATCTTTTTCCAATTCCACATTTGTTCCAATCTCCAGGGCTTGTATCTTCCCTTTATTTTTTCTTTTCTCATCTCTGATCTCATTCTCCTCTCTCACAGGATCCCCTATTTCTTTAAGCTCCTGCGTCATTTTGCTCAGTTCAATTTTCAGCTCCTTACTGCCCTGTCGCAGGGTTTGTTTCGTTATCTCAATCGCATCCATTATTTTCTGAAACATAATTACTTCCAGATTCTCAGCCACTTTCTTGATTGCCATTTTTAAAACCACGAAAACAAAGCAAAACAAAAATAAAGAAGAACCACTTCTTATTTCAGCAACAATTGGGTTAATATTCCAGGCTTGATGACATCACAGTATAAACAGAGCAGCCTGCCTTATCTCTCTATGTTCAAGAATACAAAACAAATTTAGTTCCCAGCATCAAAACAGTTAGTGGCGTCGTGAAGAAGCAGATTCGTCAAAATAAAATAGACCAAAAAGAGAATAGTCCCAGACAATATAATGTTCCTCGGAATAGAAATCCCTCTTCTGTTTATATCTTTAGAATGCACTTCCAGGACAGCTTTTTGCAATAGAAACAGAGATAAGCTGTTAATTTCGTGAATAACAGAGAAGAGTTATAGCTCACCCAGAAGTTCTTTAAAGCTGATTCATTTGACAAATCTCTTTTTGCTGCAACAATTTAAACCAAGTAAAAAAAATAATAGAAAGAAGGGTGCTTGCCTGTTAGTCCGTTTTCTCTTTGAAGAAAAGATAGACGTATCGCATTAATCAGATAGAGCTTGTTCGGAAGTCCGTCCGGCATTGCTGGCTGGACCTTTTCTCATAAATTAATGAAATCCAGTCCTCCCAACAAAAACAGGCTTTTGAGGTTGATCTCTACGTTTCTCCCTGCCCGGGAGAAATTTCATCAGTCAAAAAAAAAAATGTTCTGACTGATTTATATCTGAATAAGCTTCTTTTGAGGCGGGAGCCCGTCTCAAAAGCAGGCACAAGCGAAGTCACCCTTCCCGGAAGTCTCGGTTATTGAACTTTTTCTTAAGAAATCTAAACTGGCACACATGTGCAAGCGCACACAATATTCCATTTCAACACTTGCCATGTGTTTTAAAGTTTAGGACATGGATGTCTGAAAGACTTTTTCTGGATAATAGTAAATACTCCAAATAAACAAATATACATAACTAGCATCAGATAATAGGTATACCATTTCTAGAAGATCTGGTGACTGAGCAGTAGTGTGGACCTGAATAGACCTTCCTCTGAGAAACTTGCATTCCAGGTTTATCCCACTGTTGTTTCTCAGTGAGTAGACCTGCTGTCTGTCTACAGGTAAACCTAGCATCCAAACATCATCTTTCCACCCACCAGTAAAACCCTCAGTTCTGTTTCTGGCTCCTTTCATTCCCTGCAATCCTTAATTAGTTGAATTGCTGTTATACAGGGCTATTTCACAGCTCTCCCCATCTTTTCCTAACCCCCCCCCAAAACCAAACACTAGGATAGCAGCACTGGACTATACTTTGGGGTTGTCAACACTACTCTTAACTTCCCCTTCTTCCCAGCAAAATGGGTATAACAACACTTTCAGGGCTGATATTACTCCTGTTTTTTAGTCATAGTTCTGCCCTTTTCAATATGGATACAGTATTATGGTGGACGTTATTGTCATTGACACTGGCAGAATAACTTTAAAATGTTTATAACATGAATCAAATAATAATTTGGGTGGTATGAAATAAGCCCTGAGTTACAAATATCATGAACATTGCTGCTTCCTTTTGTTTTTGGGTAGACACGCTACCGCCCAGTCACAGCTACACTAAAATCCAGGGTATCTTGGTTTTTTTTCCTGTGGGGCAAAAGAAATCACCTTCCCCAGGGAAGATGAAAAATGAACCAAGAATTGCGTTCTGTAGACATTTTAACCACGTCTGTGTCTGACTGACATGTAGGAAAGCAAATCTAGCCAATCGCTGTGACTTCAATCATAGGCTAGAAGTACTGAAAGGTGGGAGCAGGCTAGTTTCTCACAAAACAAATAATGAAAAACAATCCCTGTACATCTTGCCTTGTAATCTTGAGACTTTTATTTTCATGTGAGAGCTGGGACTCCAGCAATTATGGCTCATCCAGGACTGCTCCCTGGCTTCCTTTTGCATATGCTCATGGGTTAGGGCACTTTGATTTTGATAATTGGACCTGTCATGTTGCTTTGCCATTAAGCAATGATACGATATTGGCTTAGGGTGGCCAGTTATGCATTGCTAAACAAAGAAAAGAAAAAAAGACCCTTTTATGGTTCCTTATAAACCAGATTATATAGCCACAAGAGTGGCTGTATACTATATTCAGCATGGATTTTTCACATTCCGCAATATTAAACTGAAAATACTCCCCATGCCATTCTGATGATTCCCATAAGCTCATTTCAAACCAAAACTGTACAAAACTTATAGTCCTGAACTCAGAAACACTTGCTGAACAACCCTCTCAATTTTCATGGCGATACACAAAACAGTCAGAGAGAATCGAGAGTTCAAAGTCTAAAAAGAGAGAAAAAAAACCCAGAGCCCTTTTCGATTTGTTTTTGTCAGCGTTCTCATAATTTGTTGAAATTCATTAAGTCAGCCAAGTTCACAGAGTACCTGTAATCCTATTACTGACCTTGCCCGATACTCTGACCTTCATCTTCTGCAGTTTAAAAGTTTAAAAAATGCCTGGCTGTTTTTTAATTAATTTAAGAAATTTTGGCTGGAAGCCAATGATAAGGGTGGCATGCTCAGTAAGAACCAACTGTCAGTGTTCTAAAAGCCACACTCACAACTGCTGGGCTTGCCTAATCGGGGCCACACCCACACCAGACTTTGATTTCACTTGAGACAGCTGCGGCTTCCCCAAAGAATCCTGGGAAGTGTAGTTTGTGAAGGATGCTGAGAGGAGACTCCTATTCCCCTGAGAGAATGGTTAACAGTCAGCCACCCTGACTGAAGGTCTGTGAGGGGAACAAGGTGTCTCCTAGCAACTCTCAGCACCCTTCACTAACTACACTTCCCAGGATTCTTTGAGAGAAGCCATGACTGTCCAAAGTGAAATAAAGGCCTGGTGTGGATGTGTCCAGGGACAGCTTTGATTTAAATTTGGGTGGGAGGCTACATGTGCCTGCTGTAAAATAAAAAGCTGAGGGAAATGCTGAAAAGCAACGATACTGTTCACAATGTTTTCCTTTTGGAAAGGAAAGGGGCTTCCCCTGTGCCCAGTGTGCACCCACCCATTCTCCTCCCCCCCTCCCCTCCCCTGGATCAGTGTTAGAATATGACCTGGGAGACCAGGATTCAAATCCCCACACAGCCATGAAGCTCACTGGGTGACCTTGGGCCAGTCACTGCCTCTTAGCCTCAGAAGAAGGCAATGGTAAAACCACCTCTGAATACAGTTTACCCTGAAAACCCTATTCATAGGGTCGCCATGAGTCAGGATCAATTGAAGGCAGTCAATTTCCATTTTCAAACATGATTGCACAGAAATCAATCCCATTGAACTCAAAAAGTAAGCAACTGATCAAACCCACCCTCCTTTCTCCTTCCTCCTATCCCTTCCCTCTTGCCCCTTCCCTCCCCCTTCCTTTGCCCCTCCCTCCTCATCCCCTTCCAATCCTCTCCTGCCCCTCCCTCCTCATCCCCCTCCTCCTCTTCCTCCTCCCCATAGTCAGGTTTACCTATCTTAAGCATAATTGCACAGGTGTAAATACCATTGAACTCTATAAGCATGCAAATGATGTAACTTGCCCCTCCTCCCCCATGGTCAATTTTACCTATCCTAACCATGATTGCATAGGAGTAAATCCCATTGAACTCAATAAGAATGCAAATGATAAATAATAATAATAATAATAAATTTAATTTTTGTGTCGCCTATCTGGCCGAAGCCACTCTAGGCGACATACAAACTAAAATTCAGTAAATTACAGTACAATACAGATAAAATACAATAAAATCAGAACGATCATTAATCACAGCAGCATGAAATCAGTTAGGGCGATCAATAGATAATAAAATATTCCAAAAAAGTTAGCCCTCCCCGGAATTCCTGAAGGCCTGTCCAAAAAGCCAAGTTTTTAATGCCCGGCGAAATATATCCAGGGAAGGGGCATGGCGAAGATCGAATGGGAGGGAGTTCCAGAGAGTGGGGGCCGCCACTGAAAATGCCCTCTCTCTAGTCCCTACCAACCTAGCTGTTTTCGTTGGTGGGACTGAGAGAAGGCCCTGTGTGGCTGATCTGGTTGGGCGGCTTAATTTGTGGTACTGGAGGCGCTCCTTCAGATAAACTGGGCCGAGACCGTATAGGGATTTAAAGGTTAATACCAACACCTTGAATTGGGCCCGGAAAACAACTGGCAGCCAATGTAGGTGAAATAATACTGGCGTGATGTGATCACGGCGGCGGCTGTTTGTAAGCAACCGAGCTGCCGCATTCTGCACCAGTTGTAGTTTCCGGACCGTTTTCAAGGGTAACCCCACATAGAGCGCATTGCAGTAGTCTAATCGAGAGGTGACCAGGGCGTGTACCACCAGTGGGAGCTGATGAATAGGGAGGTAGGGTTGCAGCCTCCGTATGAGATGTAATTGGTACCAAGCTGCCTGGCTCACTGCCGAAATCTGAGCCTCCATGGACAGCTTGGAATCAAGAACCACCCCGAGGCTGCGGACCTGATCTTTCAGGGGTAAACTCACCCCATTAAACTGTAGGTCAACAGCACCCAACCTCCCCCTGTCACCCACAAGTAGCACCTCGGTCTTATCAGGATTGAGCTTCAGTCTGTTCCTTCCCATCCATCCACTCACGGATTCCAGGCACTTGGACAAGGTCTCCACAGCCATCTCTGGTGAAGATTTAAAGGAGAGATAGAGCTGCGTGTCATCTGCATATTGATGACATCGCAGCCCAAAATTCCTGATGATAGCTCCCAGCAGCTTTACATAGATGTTAAATAGCATGGGAGAGAGGATAGAACCCTGTGGCACTCCGCATGTGAGGGGCCAAGGGTCTGAAACCTCATCTCCCAATGCTACCTGTTGATGCCTGTCAGAGAGAAAGGAACGGAACCACTGCAAAACAGTGCCTCCTATTCCCAATCCTTCCAGGCGATCCAACAAGATACCGTGGTCGACGGTATCAAAAGCCGCCGAGAGATCCAGGAGAACAAGAAAGGTGGATTCTCCCCCATCTAATGCCCTCCTCATATCATCCACCAGAGCGACCAAGGCTGTTTCAGTACTATGTCCAGTCCATTGTGCAGCTTGCCTATGAAATATCTGCCTACTGAGCCATAGTAAGGGAAATATTTTCTATGATGATCCCTCTTTGTTTCTTAATTAGGTGTGCAATATGTGATTCCTCCCCGTTCCAACCAAATCCATATTAACTGTTTGCTATTGCTGGATGCCAGTGGTTTACACCATGAAAAATCTTCAGAGCTCTCTTAAGTATTTATGCATTGAGAAAGGGTAGTGAGCAGATCAGCCCATCAATGGATACAGTGATTTCTATGCTTGTGGGAGCTATTTCAGCCACTGTGCTCATGGGAATAGCAGGTACTTGCTGCAGATATATTGCTTGGTGGGCTTCTTCACCCATATCATTATTTATTTCATTATTTAACAAAATTTATATACCACTTGATTGCAGAAAACCTCTACAATCTTTTTTAAAAATTAAACTTTATCAATAAAAATAATAAAAAAAGTTTAAAACAGACTAAAAAAAAATAAAACACATCAACATCTATGTGTCTGAATAGACTTGCCTAAATATAAAAGTTTGTAGCAGCCACCAAAAAGAATACAGCCTGCCTGATGTCAATAGACAGGGAATTCTAAAGCGTAGGTGCTTCCACACTAAAAGAATGATTTCTTACAAGTATGTAACAGTTCCAGTTCTGCAGATCGAAGCACTTGAATGTGCACAATTGGGGTAAGGGGTTTCCCTATGTTTCAAACCAATCTATTAACTCTGCTAAAGTACAACTTACGTATTGTGCAGGAGCAGATTTTGAAAATACTGGTTCTTCATCAGTGCTTAAGAACATTATTATTTATTTCATTCATTAATCATTTCCTATGAGACATCCCAAGGCAATTTATAATGCAATAGAAGGTACTTTCTGTTATGTTTTGTGGTCTGCTCTTCAGCCTGAAGGCTTATCGGAACAGCTAACAATACAAATGCTTAGAACACTAAAACAACATAGTGAAAAAGCAGAGCAGCAAGATATTGTAAAATAGAAATGGTCCATGTCATGCCAAATTAAAATTTAAAATTAAAGAAATTTCTGTCCATAATGGCACACCATCCACATCCAGTGTTGTTAGCCCTGACCAATATACCTGAATAAGAGGTTGCAGGCAGTAATCTTTCCAAGCCTTGCAGTTGCCAAAAGACCTGTCTCCTTCTCTGCTGTCAGGATTGAATGTGACACAAGACATAGATGGGCTTCCCATGCTTTGCTAGAGACCTGTGGTCTTTCCATGCTATCTACAAAATGGTTATGCTTTCTTGAGCAGAAAGGACAAGAGATTATTGGACAGGACAGTGGTGCCTCCTGAGAAGAGCCCAAATGGAAGTAAAGCTTTCTGTACCAGCCTAAATTCAGTGACTTCTTTAGGCTGTAGTTGCCAGATCACAGCATTTCCATTAGCCACACCTGGAAGGGGAACCGGTTGAGCTGCTAATCAGTTGCGAAATCTCTTTGAAACTGAATTAAAAAACACAGGCACTCAAGTGGCTTCTACCAGATTTTACAGTAAAAAGGGGCGGGGGTTGACTAGTGTTGTGTGCCACTATTTTCAAAAGAGAGAGATGGAGACGCACTGGAACCTACAGAACAGTGGGTGTGTTTCTACCCTTAGTTGTGTTTTGTGTCCATCTGTCAAAGAGACTGAAGGCATTCCACACTGAAGTGTCCATTAGTGTAGTATCTATGTGACTCACTGGGATAGATGAATTGTAGTCAATAGTAAAAAGCTTTTTTTTAAAAAAAGGTTTGATATACACAATCCAGTGTTAAATGTTAGAGATTTGCCAATGTCTCAAA
Organism: Rhineura floridana; assembly: GCF_030035675.1. Taxonomy (NCBI): domain Eukaryota; kingdom Metazoa; phylum Chordata; class Lepidosauria; order Squamata; family Rhineuridae; genus Rhineura; species Rhineura floridana. The sequence continues at coordinate 35,163,074 of NC_084480.1, read as the reverse complement.
GATATGAGAAGTGAGATAAAGGTTCAATGTTGTTTTCTTATGGTTTCATTTCTCCATAAAAAACCCAATCTACCTACCCTTTTTACAAGGGTAGGATAGTGGCTTATATAATAAATGGAATACTTTCCCTTTAAAGTTGAATTTAATTCTGGAGAGCCAGCATCTTTAGTAAACTTTTTATCTGTGCTTTTTAAAAAAAATCTGCCGAAAGCAATAAACCTGTAGACAAGCTAGTCTTGCTTCTACTTGTTCTGTCTGCCCCCTTGTGCAACTGATTACAAATGTAAGCTTTCCCTTGTGTGTGTTTGGTCTGCATTTATCCAGTACATTTACTAGTCTGAATATGCACAAGGGTGTTGTACAGATACATATTTCATAATGAAGTTACACTCCTTTACTTTTCTATGTATCTTGATTTTGTTTGTTGCTGGAAAACATTATTGCAGCATTTGCCAAAGGTCAAAAACTAGTAACAATGTGAATTCATTGTGTGTTGAATAAGAATCCAAACTGAGATTACATAATCTTCATTGTATGTGTTGGCTTCCCTGCTAAAATAATGACTCTGAACTTTTTGTACTAAACTCTGACATGCTGAACTTTAGCTGTAGCCTTGTATTGGAAAATTGAGGGCTGGGGGAAATGTCAGTATAGTCTACATTTACTATATTTTCTTTCTTTATAGTTTATTTGACAAAAATGTGCACACCAAAAGTAAGCTGTTTGTTTATGGTGACAGAAATTTGGCTAATTAAAGCGATATTTAATAGTGGCCCTAGCTCATGCAATCTGGTTATTTCTGTTCAGAAATCAGATGCATGCTTTAGATGCAAGACCTGGACTTACAATTATAGTTGAAAGACAGGCAAGTCATTATTGGTTGGTACACAAGATTTTCTAAAAGCTTGATTTTAATTACTTAATATTTTGTAACTTTGGTTTGTTATTTATATCTTATTTAATCAAACACTCCATCAGACAAGATGCAGTAAACTAGTAAGTAATTAAAATCAAAACATTGGGGGAGGGAATCTAGTGTACTAGATATAACTTTCCTGTCTTCCAAGTATAAGTAAAAGTTCAGGTTCATAGTCTTACATGTTATTTCTATATAGAAATAACCCAGGCGTAACTGTAGGAAGTTTGTTCTTTGGCTACTATTAATAATTTCTGTAGTTAGCCAGATTGCCATTGCAGTCCACAACCACTTTATTTTAGTATGTATATAACTGAAAGAGACACACTGATAGCATTAAATAAATAGTATCAGGGCAGAAGAAGGTTAGCTCCCTGCCACGAGGAGCTAACAATCCAAACAGGGCCACAAATTTAAAGGCATAAATTCATTGTATAACCTACTGCTCTTATGTACCAATACATATTTGCTCCTCCTCTTTTTTTCAGCTGTCAATGGGGCAAAAGGAATCAAGATACTGTTCTTCCATGATTAATCAGGATGAAAAATGAACAAATAATTTTATGGTCTCTGACATCTCTCACACTTATTAAGAAAGCAATTTAGTAGCACAGGTTGTGCAATTCCCAACACACTAGTCATGTTTAGTGTACTGTGGCAACCATCTAATTTGTACATAAAATCTGAATGTAAAATGGTAGCTTAAACTCTGAAACTGTGAAGGAGAAAATGTGTGTTCTTGAGGCACAGAAACAATCTTCAGTTTTCCCCATCCCTAAAAGTGTGGAGCGACAGGATTAGTTCATATTTCAACCTTTGAGAAAGGCATGCATTGCCAAGGATATGAAAAAGAGTACATGTCTTCTAGAAACACTTTGTTTATCTGGTTTGTATGACTACTTTGAGTTGGGCTTTAGCAGGAAGTGAAAATAGAAGAGGCCTTGTTAATGAGGACTGTAGTGGACCCTAGTAGGGTCTTGTTTGAGCTTCTGACTTGAGGTTCCTTTCTCTGCCATTTCTCTGTAGCATTTCCCACCCCATTATATTTGGTTTGATGGCATACGATGCCTGCATACCTATATACATAATGCCTTTTTTGGGGATGAACTAGTTATGTAACACTTCCTGAAATGACCTGCTTTTGTGAGCCTGCCTCAGAAGTGCTCTATGGGGAAAAAAGTGGATAACATATTCAATGTCACTTTTTCATATTTAGGTGTTCAGGTGTTTCATTGCAAAAAATAATCATGAGGGCTAAATATTTTTATGGATAGTAAAAAATAAAAGTAAAACCTCTGTGATGATAAGCATGGCTTTGAACCAGAACAGGCACACACTCTTTTCATAATATGGTGGTGTAGTGGGAGGAATTGAAGCCTGCTGTCCTGGCCAACCTCTGTGCACCATTATTAAAAATTCCTTTGGATTCCCAAGGCTAAATGTTTGGTGGAAAAAACATGGCATAAATCTGTTTCAAAAGGGAAAAAAAAACCCTTCTCTTTTATTTCTCATCCCTTCCCTTCCCCAGCACTAATAATTCTTAGTAATACTGTATTTCAATTTCTTTAGAGAATGTCTGAATGTATCCAGCTTTCATGTTCTGTTTGTAGAATTGGCATTTACACGGTAAGCAATATGCCATCTTTGATGCAATGTATGTTCTTGCTTGCAAAATAATGCTAGAATTTGTGCTGTAGATTCTCAATTGTAGCTATCCTATATTTTCAGTCAGAGCTTTGTGGCATAGGATTATTAGAATGACTGTCATAGAAAGCTGCATAAAATAGACAAATGTGCTTCAATTGTACCCCCTAGAAGTTGGCTTGATGTGGTAAAGTGTGTGGCTTTATAAATTGACACAAGTTTTAAATTGAGATTGTTAATTGAGAATTAACAATTGATTGTTAATTGAGAAGTCATGTATATCGCATGTTTTCAGAATACAGAATACAGATATTTCAAGCTGGCTCACAACTTTTTGACTTAAAACTAGGGGCATAAGTTCCCAATGTGGTGAGATTTGTAGGTAATTCAAATATTCTAAAACATTCCAAATGAATTGCTATATTTACATACAATAAACAACCTGGTTGGTGTTCATAAAGGGAAAGAGGATTATATCAGTCATGAGTCACGAGTTACGAGGAAAGGTTGCAGCATTTGGGGCTTTTTAGTTTAGAGAAAAGGTGGGTCAGAGGAGACATGATAGAAGTGTATAAAATTATGCATGGCATTGAGAAAGTGGATAGAGAAAAGTTCTTCTCCCTCTCTCATAATACTAGAACTCATGGACATTCAAAGAAGCTGAATGTTGGAAGATTCAGGACAGACAAAAGGAAGTACTTCTTTACTCAGCGCATAGTTAAACTATGGAATTTGCTCCCACAAGATGCAGTAATGGCCACCAGCTTGGATGGCTTTAAAAGAAGATTAGACAAATTCATGGAGGACAGGGCTATCAATGGCTACTAGCCGTGATGGCTGTGCTCTGCCACCCTAGTCAGAGGCAGCATGCTTCTGAAAACCAGTTGCTGGAAGCCTCAGGAGGGGAGAGTGTTCTTGCACTCGGGTCCTGCTTGCGGGCTTCCCCCAGGCACCTGGTTGGCCACTGTGAGAACAGGATGCTGGACTAGATGGGCCACTGGCCTGATCCAGCAGGCTCTTCTTATGTTCTTATGTTCATGATTCCCTTCTTTCAAACAGGCCAGATGGAAGCAGTATTTTTATAGTTAAAACTATGATTTAAAACACCAGTGTGATTTTACGAAAGAGGGGGACATAGATAGGCTACTGCTGTCTTAAATCTATCACAATTTCAAGGCATTGTGTACTCTTACATGATCAATAGAAATAGCATTGTAATGATTGTTCCATGGTAGAATTAGAATCCATATGGAATTCCAAATCCAAATCTTTATTAATACGGTCAAAGACCAGCAGTAAAACAATATCCAATAATACATACATTTAACTAAAATGAACAAAATTTTGTTCAATTTAAGATATTTTAAAACTATCAAATTATAAAACACCATGTGGGACCAGCAAGGTGCGTTGCTTTATTACTGCAGCACAATATTTTGCAACTGGGAATGTAACAGAAGGGTCCACATCTGCTAAAAGGTATTTTGTATATAATGCAGAGTCTCGGCCTGGGATTCGCTGGAGAAGAGGAGTAATAAATCGCTGTCTTAACTCATTGTAAAACTCACAATTTAACAGGACAGGGTCGATGTTTTCTAAAGAGCCACTGCCACATGGGCAGACACGCTCTAGGAGTGGTATTTTTTGATATCTACCGTTTCATAAGGTAGAGGGTAGAACATTGTATTTGGCCTTCGTGAATGCTTTTCTTATTCTATAGTCCACTAAGATCCTCAAGTGATTCACAGGTATATAGGGCGAGCTACGTGGTTCCCCAATTGTATTAATATGTCTAAAGGAGCGTTGATTTTGTATTTCCGTATCCAAAATTCTTTTGGTAATTAATAAATTAGCTTCTTGGAATCCCATAGAAAGGAGAAAGGGCGGGAATAGGCCTAAAAATGTAAGTTTTAGTACTAGGGAATTTCTCCACTCCGAATGGAAGGAGTCAGTAAGTACTAAAGGAGCCAATCCCACCGGAAAAAACACTAATTTTAACCAAAATTTTAATTTAAGGATCCATATACTTGAATCCAGTGTTGGAAGACCAGCTTCCAGGCGTAAGATGTTATTTGATACACAGGATGGAACTCCTAAAATGGACCTAAGAAATTTTGTTTGTACTATTTCTAATAAGGAAAAGTTTGTACATGCGCTAGCCTGGGTACCATATAGTAGTTGTGGGACAATTTTGGAGGTAAATACTTTTAAGACTGATGGAATATGTTGGCCACCCTTAGTATAGTAGAAAGAAAGAAGGGCATTTACACTTCTTTGGGCAGTTATCCGTGCACATTTGGCCTGAGCTTGCCAGGTACCTGATGAGTGTAATACTATGCCAAGATATTTATAGATAGTTACTTGGTCTATAGCATTACCCTCCAGATTCCATTGGTGTTTTGTGCGTTTTTTGGTAAAAACCATCACCTTGGTCTTTTCATAGTTGATTACCAATGCCTCAGTCTTACAGTGATTACTAAGAGCTGAAAGGAGACGCCGAAGACCGACTGGTGAAAGAGAAACTAACACAGTGTCATCAGCATATAACAATGTTGAAATTGGCCTATTTGAGAGCGTAGGATGGTGGGAAGGAATTTTAGCAAAACTCCAATTCTGGCTTGAGCAGGAAAATATACTCGAAGATGAACAAGCTGGGTTTAGGGTAAATCATTCTACACTTGACCACCTACTTGTTCTAAAACATTTAATAGACAAATACTCAAAGCACCCGGGGGGGGGGGTTATATGCAGCTTTCATAGATTTTAAATCTGCATTTGACCTTATCCCCAGAGACAAACTGTGGGCTAAATTAGAATCTGCAAATATTGATAAGAGACTGTTATTGCTTATACGTACCCTTTATTCAAATACTTACGTTCGCATCAGATATAATAGTGTTGGCAATTTAACAGGGCACATTCCAACGACAAATGGAGTAAAACAAGGCTGCATATTAGCTCCAACGCTATTCAATTTTTATGTGAATGCCTTAATTAAAGCCATATGGAATTAGAACTTGTTTGTAGTGGGGTCAGCTTCCTGGTCACCACATGACTGGCAAAGCTAAAATTGGGGGAAATGTCTATTTCATGAACTCTGCATGTTCTTAACCTGAGACCGGTTCCATTGGGTTTGGTTCAAACTAAGCAAGTTGCACTTAAGTTTCATTGCTTTCAATGGGAAATAAATAATTACTAACTTATTAATTTCACTGGATACTTAGTCTGAGTTCAATACATTGTACAGTGGGGTGGCTAATATATTAGCTGGTTATCTATCCTGAATCTCAAGCATCAAGAACACACATGCCATCTTGGTTAAGGTGCACTGTATCCTTTTGGTAAATCAGTGTGTTTAATTCCTTTTTCTTCTGGCTATTAAGGTGATATCATGCCATGTACCTGTTTGTGATTGTTCTTTTAGTGTTGCAGCACTAAAACTCCCTGCCTATTGACATCAGGCAGGAGCTTTCACTGTATACTTTTCTGTGTGTGCGTAAAACATTTCTGTGTAGGCAAGCCTGTTCAGACACACAAATGCTGATGGTTTTAATCTCTTTTTAGTTTACTGCTGATTTTAATTATCTCTTAAATGTTTTTACTTGTTTTTAACTGTTTTAATAAATCATTCTAATATTTTGTGTAAACTGTTAGAGGTTTTTTTACAATCAAGAGGTATATAAATTTTGTTAAATAAAATAACTCCCTTCCTGTGCTATAATGGCTTGATGCACATAATAATGTATGTGTTTGTCTGTCCATGCTTCAATCTTGGGCTTGCATGTTCACATTTCTTCCTCATTTCCTGGCTTGATCAAATTGTACTCTGCAATTGCAGGCATAGTTTGTCTCCAAACCACAATTGGAAACCATGTTCAAACTGAATGTAATGACAAACTTACTGGAGCAGCTGAGGAGAGGAAGGAGATAGTGTTCAACCTTCAGGCTAGTAGGCAAATTTTAGTTTGCCTTTAGTTGAGAAGTAACCTCTTGTGTTGGCATATATCTTACAACTTGCACCTTTTTACTTGCCTGCTACTTTATTTTGCATTTGACCTGATTTACAGAGATGTATGCTCTTGTGCATTGCCAATCACATGGGAATGAAAGTTGTAGTCCACTCCATCCTTAAGGTTCAGGTTGGGTAATAGTAGACTTCAGACACGTTCCTTTTTTTAAGCAAGAAAATCTAAATGCTAGCTTAAATTTAAATTTTCTGGCAACAGAAAATTTTTGCGGGCCCTTCAGATCTCCAGAGGAAGGGAAAGGGAATTCCACTCTTATAAGCCAGCCACTGGGATGGATCATACATGATGGCAAGAGATGGTTTAGTCATGCATGCCAGAACCTCGGACTCCAAATTTCCTTGGTTACACAAACCATAGTTTGTCATTACATGCAAATAAAATATTCCTGTAACATTCAAAACATGGCTTGTGTGAAAAGGATAGGGAAAGGAGAACACATGGGTCCATAGTTCAGGTATGAGCAGTTAAATCGTTACATGTGAGATAGGCCATTGCATGTGCTTCTGCCTTTGTCAACTGTTGTAAGAGCCACTTAGCATTGGTTTTTACAGGTCACAATGAGACCTGTATGATGAACACTCCCTGCTAGGATTTTGTTCCCTTGAAACCTTACAGGTTAAAACACATTACCTTCAACTATGGCCTGAACACAATTGGAAGCCTGTCTGCATGCAGACTTCCGGGAAGGGTGACTTAGCCTGTGCCTGCTTTTGAGACGGGCTCCTGCCTCAAAAGAAGCTTATTCAGATATATCAGTCAGTTTTTTCTTTTTTTTTTGACTGATTAAACTTCTCCCGGGTAGGGAGAAACGAAGAGATTAACCTCAAAGCCTATTTTTGTTGGGACGACCAGATCTCATTAATTTATGGGACGAGGTCCAGCCGACGAAGGTGGGACGGATTTTCAACAGCAAGCTCTATCTGTTAAAGCGAACGTTCATCTTATCTTCTAAGAGAGAACGCACTAACAGGCAAGCACCCTTCTTTCTATATTTTTCTTTTACTTGACTTAAATTGTTGCTGTTTAAAAGAGATTTGCCAGATTGATCAGTTTTTGACATCTCACTGGGGAGCCATAACTTCTCTCTGCTACGCACTAATTAATAGCTTATCTCTGTTTTTGTTGCAAAAAGCTGTCCTGGATTTGCATTCTAAAGATATACACAGAAGAGGGATTTCTATTCCAGATTTTTATTTTGAAAAATATTATACTGTTTTGAGACTACTCTCTTTTTGGTCTATTTTATTTTGACGAATCTGTTTCTTGACGATTGCCATTAATTGTTTCGATCCTGGGAACTGCATTTTGTTTACTTAACTATTGGAGAGATAAGGCTGTCTGCTCTGTTTATACTGTGATGTCACCAAGTTTGGAGTATTAACCCAATTGTTGCTGAAATAAGAAGTGGTTTTCCTATATTTTTCTTTTAAAATGGCAATTAAGAAAGTGGCTGAAAATCTGGAAATAACTATGTTTCAGAAAATAATGGATGAGATTGAGATAATGAAAATTGAATTGAGTAAAATGAAGCAGGAGATTAAAGATATAAGGGTCCCTGTGAGAGAGGTGACCCTGGAAGGGGTCCCTGTGAGAGAGGAGACCCCGGAGATTGGAACAGGGGTCCCTGTGAGAGAGGAGACCCTGGAGACTGGAATAGGGGTCCCTGTGAGAGAGGAGATCCCGGAGATTGGAACCAACGTGGAACAGGAACAAGATTTGGAGTCTATGGACTTTAGAAATAAAATCTATTGTTTGGAACTCAATGTTATCTCTGAAGAAATGAATGAAGATTCTAGAGATAAAGTTATCAATGGCATGGATAATCTTCTGGACTGGAATGATGTGATGGAGCCCAATATAGAGAAAATCTATGGAATTAACTGCAGCCATGTGACAATGGAAAAACTTTTAAGAGATGACCCAGTGTATTTTGAAAAAAAGAACAGAGATATGATTTTACAGCAGTATTTCAGCAACCTATTCAGAATGGATGGCAAGAAAATATTTGGGATAGAGGTAATTCCCATCAGACTCTTACTATATGACTATGGCTTTGACAGCAAGATTATTATGGAATACTGATAATGGAAGATTGGATATTGAAATTACTGGACTTAACAAGACTACTGAAGATGGAAGATGAAAATGGAACTAATAGAGATAATAGAACAATGGCTACTGAAATTATTGAACCTAACAGATTCTGATGTGATGGATTAATTGAAATGTTTATTTTGACTATGGTTATGACAATAAGATTATCATAATTAGTAATGAGATGGATTAATCGATATGCTTATCTGGAAAAAAAAATTGATAGATATATTTCTTAAAGAATTGAAACCTCTCTTTGACTTTTTGTGGAAAGAATAAAGTAATGTTTATGAGATTTGATGATTAAGTAAGATAACTACTGGAGGAAAGTGATTTTATAATATGACTTAAGAGACAGGATTGTTATATATTATAGACTTATAACTGATTTGATCTTTGACAAATGGGAAGTCAATATTTTACTCTTTATTTTTTATTTTTGTTTTTTCTTTTCTTTTTTTCTTTTTGTTTAACTATTTTTGATTTTGTTTTTTGTTTTTGAATGTTTTATGATTTTGTCTTGTATGTTTTATGAAAATCTGAATAAAAATTATTGAAAAAAAAAAAAAAAAAAGGAAGCCTGTCTGCATGCCAAAGCTTCAATGTTGTATGGTTATAATGATTCTTCTTAGTTTGGAGATATGTTGTCTCATTCTGTACTGCAGGGGTGGGAGCCTCTCGCCTCTAGGCCAGTCATGGGCTTCCAAGGGCTCTAATTTGGCTTCCGATGCTATTTTTCCCAAACCATGCCCACCAGCCAATGTCACTGGTGAGGGTGAGTGTTTGAAGGCATGCTCCCATCCTTCCATCAGCTGATGGTCCAATGGGAGCATGCCTTCAATCCCCTCCATGCTTCTCTGCAATTGGCAGCACGCAAGCATGAAACAAAAGGCATGACAGTTCCACATCAGCTACATCTGAAAGAAATGTCTGAACGCACAACAATATTTATGGTTCTGCTAAAAGCATGGACTGAATCTTGCATGAGTCTGATGGGAGAATTCAACTATTGAGGGGCTATCACCAAAAATAGTTGTACACCCAGTAGCAAGCAATCTCACTTCTAATAACTGTACCTGTCAGGGGCCATTGTTAACTGATCTGAAAGCATAAGGAAGGAAATGATGTTCTTGAAGTATTCTAGATTCCTGATTTTTTTGAAAGGTTAAAAACAACACTTTGAACATATCCTGAAAAACTAAGGGATGACCAATAGAGCTATTGTACAATTGCCAATAACTTTAGTTTGGGGATGCATTGGCATGCCAGATGATGCTTGATACTGATAGAAAGTACTATCTGTTGCTACCACTACCACCAGCAGCATTTCCGGATCCCAGAAATACGTCCATGTTGCAAATCTTATGCTGTGAGGAAGTGCGAGTTCATCCAGGACAGGCATAGCCTCCTTGGTCACCACAAGTGTCTTGGTCTTCTGTCTTGTCTGTATTCGGTGTCAGTTGGTTTACCAACCATACTCAGACACTGAAGTCTAATTCTTATATTACTGTGTAGCATGGTTGTTGCTTTTACATGAAATTCCATGCTGCACAGCTAGCATTTGAAGTGGGGCGATCCTGTGGGATGGGTAGATGATATGATCATTTTGTATGCCGCACTGCCAGCCCCTGGAAAGGTGAAGCACTGTTGTGTGAAGGAACTGTTGCTGACTATCCTATACCATCTCCCTTTTTCAGATGTTACCAGTTCAGTTTGGGACCCAGTCACAGAAACGCTGTGAGCTTTGTGAGACTGTTGGGTATTGCCTTCACCAGGAGCATTTGTCCCAGTGTGTGAATGTAAGCATGGCCTGCACATGATGGTGGGTTGAAAGCAGTGTCCATATGTTCCTTGACCCAGGTTCAATTGACTCTGGAGGGAACTTAGTGTTCATGGGCATAGGGCATATATGTAATAAAGGTACGTTACAGGGAGGACACAGCTGATTACAAATGTGTCCTGAACAGTGCAGACTGTTTTTGCCTTAGGTGGAACAGAGTAAACCTAGATTAAACAGATGCCTTCTGCCCAGTAATTGTCTAGGTGTAGGCAGAAACATATTAAAAGATTACTCTAGGTCAGTGGTTCCCAACCTTTATGAGCACGGGACCCCCTTTATAAGCTGAATTTTTTTTGTGACCCCCTCCCCCCAGGGAGGCAGACTGGCTGCCAGGAACGAAGGGGGAAAGCAGCCTTTCTTTGCAGGCTTGCTTCTTTTTGCTTCACAAAAAGCCCTCTCCTCTCATTGTAAGCAAGGGCATTGCCAGTAGCGGCAGTCCAAGGAGATGGGAATCAGTGATAGTAATCCCCTCTTCTTCCTGGTAGCTCCACCCTCAGCCTCCTTTGGCATCTGCCATGTGTTTTATAGGCAGATGCCTGCCCTTAGTGCTCCTGAAAGACGCTCTGGCGCTTCAGCAAAAGGCCTCCCCTCTTGTTTGGAGCAAGGGCGAGGTGTCATCTGCAGCGGCAGTGGAAAGCAGACAGTGTCGAGGGAGTGAAGACTTTTTTTAAAAAAATTAATAAATAATTCATTTCTTTACTGTTCACGGCTCCCTCTGGATTACTTTGCGGCCCCCCTGGGGGTCCCGGCCCCCAGGTTGAGAACCACTGCTCTAGGTACTGCTTTATCTCCAATAAGAATATTATACCATTGTATAATAATCTTCAGCATAGAGCCTCTTCCTTGCATGTATTGCAGACCCAATAACTTCAGCTCCAAAACAACAGGCTGATTGCCTGATGATTTTGACTGTGAGCTGCTGTTCCAGCCCTATCTAATTTGGAGTATTTTACAAATAATTCATAGTAGATACTGCAGTAATTGATTTAAAGAACAGTTGTGGGTCCTTAGTTGCACTCCAAAATTGGTCTGTTTTTGTGGCAGTGTGGCTTAGAAACTCCATATCCTAACCTCTTTATTGACCTGTCAGGTCATTTTGTTACAGCATTCAAACTTCTTTGGAAGCCTCTCTGCTAAATTCTAATCTAATTTGGCCCTGTTTACCATCTGGGATTTAACAGGATTATAACAGGGGGATTGAAAGCCATAAGGGCAGAGCAAGCCACCTGTGTGTGCTCTCTGCCAAAGGCTAGGCCAGTATCTGTCCATGGGGAAAGTGATGAGGGAACATATGAGCAAAGAGCTAATGGATGCTCTTAGGTGAATGCGTGAATGCTTGCAGCCCTTTGTCTTGGCAGAGGATGGTGTTTCTGCTGATTAAACAGCTGACATTTAGCATTTGGAAGAAAGGGACTATAAATATAGAATGTGCACTATTAAGCCAATGACTGTCACTTTAGCATTTGTACTCTGTCCAGAAATTTTCTTGTTCTTCCCCCTGCTGCCACCCCCCAAACATGAGTTGTGACCTTGTTTCATTTAATTCTTTTTCGGTTTGATTGGAAATGAAGAAAGCCATCTTTAATCCTGTTAAGTACTATGCAAGGAAAATGCACAGTACAGAATTTTATTTTTTTGAAAGAGGCTGCCATGGCATTTTACAGACTACAGAGACTTCATGCATTGGGGGGGGATATATGAGCAAACAAATATTAACAAGGAATATTTTTATAGGATCTGACTCCTGGTATATTCTTATAGGAAAATGGGCACATTTATTTCCTGCTTGCTTATGTATCAGAAACAAACCTTGCAGCACTGGTGAGGGGCACAGTGCACCTGATAAACCCATGAAGGCAATAGTTTTCTCTTGTTAATGCTCAGAGGAGTATTGCCTCTGAACCTGGAGTTGCATGTATCCACCATAACCAGTAGCCATGATTAGACTTGTCCTTCATGAATTTGCCCAATTTTCTTTTAAAGCTGTCTGACTTACTGGCCATCATCACATCTTGAAACTGTGAATTCCATAAACTTATTAAGTGTTGGGTGAAGTAGTTCCTTTTTCTGTCCTGAATCTCCTGCCAATTAGTTTCATTGGATGACTTAACTTTCAGCATAGCTCTCCCTTAGTTGTCTTTCCCCCCCTAAACTTAAAAAGAGGCAGTTATTGTAGTTTTTCCTCATAGGGAAGGTGATCCAGTCCCCAGTTACTTTATTTCCTCCCTTCTCAGTTAAACTAGCAATATAGTGCTTATTTTCCTTCCGTGGTGATTTACAGCACCACATATTAGCTGAACTGAATGTGAACAGACTCTCCTATTGCTGTGTGCTTCTTTTACTGTCAGTGCAGACTAGATACTGGTGAAGTAATTTTTAGTTTGGATTTAGAAATTCAACTCTCATTTGAGGACTTGCTCCTGTCCATGGAGGATATTGGCAAGGTTTTGATATTGTGTATTTATGTTCTTTTTTTGCATAGAGGCATGGGTTCGGCAGATAGTTGAGAAGAATGTGGGAGATGGAATGGGATGTTGAGATAGATAAGGCATTATGGACATCTATGTGAATGAATGAATAAATTTATTTCGGTCACAGACCAGTCAAGGACATCTATGTGGACTAAATTTCTTTATCACTCTGTGTCTGCTGCTACAAAGGAATTGATGTTAAAGGTGGTTTTAAAATGGTATCTCATCTCGTCAAGTTATTTTATATTAGTATTGCCTCTCCTCGGCATTGGAAGGGATGTCCAGAGAAGGGTTCTTCTTACCCATATCTGGTGGTCAAGTAGCCGAGTTTTGGAACTCAGTGTTCACAGAAATTGAAAAGATCATGAAGCAGACAGTCCATAAAACTCAAGAACTGGCTATATTGAATTAATCCTTGAATGAAAATTTGGCACTAAAAGACATACAGCCGATTGGTTTTATATTGTTTGCAGCTCATTGCATGATTTTGGAAAGATTTGAAAGATATTTCCATCCCTCTATGGTACAATAAAGTTTGGCAATCAGCATGTACAGAAAGGTTGTCACAGAAGCTGAAGTTCACAAAGGGACAAAAACATAAAGATACATTTGCTGCAGAATCATGAAGTTTTATCTTGTAGACTAAAGAAGCTGATAATCAAAATAGGGTCCCCAAAGTCTTTCAACACCTATGGATTTCTTGATGGTGACAAAATATAAGTTATATTCTTTTTGTATTCAGGTGCAGATAGCTTTTCCTTTATGTCTTGTACTCCTTCTCCTCCCCCCCCCCAGCTTTGGTAAGGTGTTTTGGGGCTTTTTGTAAGCATGTATTTTTCTCCTTTTATGCTTTGTTTTGCTAGAATGTAATAAAAATAAATTTAAAAAAATTAAAAACCTCAACTCTCCACTTCATACTGCTGATTGAATATCAGAACTCATAGAACCGACATGTGGCTTATATATTGAGGAGTGGGGTGGGACACTGTATATGAAGTAATTACATAAGGAACAGATTTCTGGAATGCTCCAACTATGTTACCCCAAATCAACACCTATATTGACCTATTACATCATCTTGTTTTTAAAACATGGTGGGATATAGTCTCCTTTCTTTTTAGGTGGATCTAAAACTACCTCACTGACCTAACTTGAAACAAATCCCTCTCACTTCCTTTCATCTCCCACTTATTAGCATGGTTCTGGTGCTCTTCCAGTGGACACACAACAGCAGCGTTTTCTCATTCCCTCCATCCCTCTTTCTCTTCCTCCTCTTTGTTCTTTATCTTCTTGCCTTGCCACACCCCACCCCACCCCATGCAAAGGTTTGGGAGCATTCTGTGTTCCATGACCTTGAATGACCCCACTACTGCTTAGAGCAGCAGCAGAAGAAAGCCACTTCCACACTCTGGAAAGTTCTTCTTTCCAAGCAGCAGGCTGAATTCCCATGTGTTCTAGGTAAATAGGAATTTTGTACACTGGTGGTCATGTAATTTATAGGTCTAGAATAGGAAGAAGGAAAGGAGTTGCTGCTATGTGGGCAGAGCACTTTGGCCAGGTTCAGACAATAGCCTTTTGTGATGCAAGCTTAGAAGAGTAGGAGTGCACCTTCCTTCCCCCTCCCCTGGTTTGCCTATCCCACTGCTGAGTCCACAGGGTGGCCATGTCATGACTCTGAGCAGCAACCAGGATTCTGACAGAGGGGGAAGAACCAGCACATTCAGAAGACCAATACTGAACCTGCACTCGGGCACAGACACTAAGCCTAGGTCTGCCAGGCAGACACTCCTGATGCGAGAGACTTTCCACCTGGGATCCTTGAAGGTAGCATCTACTGTACCAGATTTCCCTAGGAATCAGCCTCCCTTTACATTGTGGTAGAGCTGTGTGCATATGGTCTCTGAGTTCTCCACCTTGTTTGTGGGTAGAGAAATTGGGGGGGCGGCGGGTAAAATCATTTCATTAAACTGATCTTGGGGGAGAAGAAGGGGGATGTGGCTCATCATTAGCAGTGACAGCAGCACAACTTCTTTATTTTTTCCTAAGTTTTTTTCCTGTCACTGTAAGTAGCAGTATCAGCAACTGTGTTGGTCAGCCAGGCCACCATTTTGCATCTTCCGCAATGCCATGAACGGGTTATTTTGGGTTATTGTGGGGAAAAATTGTGACTGCAAATGCATTCTGGTAAATTTAGTCTCAGCTGGTAAATTTAGGCCCAGTGTATGTCCACTAGCATTCAGGCTGCTTAGGCACTTTTTGGAAAGGGGGTGGAGTCTTGGATGGATAGTCTGGCTGGAGAGGCATGAAAGACCTCAGTACCTTGCAGGAACTCATCCTCTGTTTGGAACTCTCCAAGGTCCTGTAACTCTAGCCTGATGCTACCTCCTGAGCCACCCTGAGATGTCCATTGTATGCTATGGACCCCAGCTTTTAGTTAGGGCAGGGTATATGTTGGCATAACATCATAATAGGGTATATACAGTATGTGTGGGCCAAGATGGTGCACTTGATCATCACATTGTATATGGGATGTCAGTTATACTGCTAAGGTCTAAGTGCAAACATACTATTAAAACAATACTTTCACACTGAAGTTTAGAGACAGGACAGACAGGAAAAGTGAGTGAGAACAAAAAGTGAGATTTTGCTCCCCCGGTAATGTGGGACAAGAATATTGCCTCAAACTGAACTTTGTGCTTTCCCAGTTGAGTTACCACCAATTGAAGCAGTCAGAGGAGCTAACTAAATTGCGGACTGGATGCAGCCTGCCAAGCCATAGGAAGTGGCTCAACAGCCCCCACAACTTTATATTCCAACCTGATCAGGAGTTAAAGCTATCTGTCTGTTCTTTACAAAGCAGGCAGACCGCTTTGTCTCCTAATTGTGAGATAATATCCCTGTGCCTGCTCTTTGAGAGTGAAAAGTAGCATCTCCCCTCCCCGCCCCCAGTGCTGAACTTGGGGGGGGGGGGAAGGAGAAATGCTGCCTTTTAGTCTTAAAGAGTAGACAGGCAGTTTTATCTCTGATCTTAGCGCTGTGGTGCTTTGCACTAGACATCTTCTCTAAAGAGCAGCCTGTGTAAAAATTAGTGGGTTTGGTGCTTTGTGCTAGAGATCCTCTCTAAAATGCAGCCTGTGTAACAGGCAGTGTTTCCAGCCACTCCCACCCACAGAGTAGGGTGGGGAGGGCTGGAAATGCTGTTGGTGTGAGTTTGTATATATGAGCGTGTGACTGTCACATGTGCATGAGGGAGAGAGTGCTGTGTGCTTGCATGTCTGATGAGTGTGTGCTCTGTATATTCCTGCTATATGTGTAGTCTGTGTATGCATGCAGATACATTGACCTTGCCCACCACTGGCAAGTGGTCATCAAAGAGGCAGCTGATAATCAGTGTGGTCCTCAGGCCGAAAAAGTTTAGCCACACCTGATTTAATCCATCTGTCTTGGAAGAGTTAGTTTGCTTCTCTACAGAGTAGCTTGATTTTTTAGAAAATAATGAAGATGGTCAGCCTCATTCCCTGCTCACTCTTACAATCTAGTTGGGTTGAGACAACTCTCCAGTCTTTCCTACCCCAGTGTTTAGGTATTTAAATACACGAAGATAGCCTCCCTCCATTTTTTTCTTCCATCCACCCCTCCTTTGGAAAAAAAAAAGCATTCAAGAGAGGCTCCTTTTATGCAGTTTTTTGCTATATTTAAGAAGTTCAGGGTAGTATAGGGAATTGTGCCTCAAACACCATGCAGGGTGGATGAGGCTCAGATGGTGAAATGCAAGGGCACCAAGGTTTATGGGTGCAAGTGTAGTTTTGAATGCAAGCATTATGCCGGCGCACTCTAGATTCCATTTCACTGTCGCTTATGGCACAGTATAACAGAGTAGTTAATATGATGGTGATGTGTGAATGCAATAAGATAGATTGGGGATCTTGCACAGTGATCAGAAATTTCAGATTATTTACGGATTTTTGCCCCAATTTAAAAAAAACAAATTCTAGTTCTTGTGATTATAAATAAAAGGTTGGACTCTGCAAGCATTTGGCAGCAAGTGAAGAGGACCACGCCCAGTTGTAGCAGTAACAAAGAGGTTGTTTCTCCTGCTCAGTGGTTTTCTCAATGTAGGAACTGCCTTGTAGAGTCAGACCAGAGATCTGTCTAGCCCAGTTCGATGAAGCAGAAGTTCTCTCTCTCTCACATGCATGCACGCACACGTACACCCACAAATTTAATTATGACAAGTACACTCCATCGTTTTATTTGTCATATATAGCTAATTTATAACTTGTTTCTGTCGATTAAGGAAATTCCAGGTGCTATGACTCTGAATTGATGGGGATTTAACCACTTCAGTGCCAATAATGCATGCGTCCCCTCTCCTTCACTTCTGATGTAACTAGGTTTCTGGGAAGCTGTTTCTGAGATGAAAACTGGACCAAGCAGAAAACAAAATGCACCATCCACATCCTGTCCTTCTTCCAAGGAGTTCCAGGCAGATAGTGTGATATAGCTGAGGTGGGATTTTAACCTAGATGTCCCTGTTCTAAGCCAGATACTCCAACCGCTGCACTGCATGTCAAAAGATACCTTTTGCCAGCAGAGAATTTGTAATCATCACTCTTGCTTTGCTTCTAGATTCTGCTGACAGCAACAGTTTGCTATAAAAACCCAAGAGCTTTCTTCTCCTGCAACCAAAGTTGCTGTGTTCTGTCACACTGTAATAATCACAAAGGCTGGCCTTCCATTATGAGTAATATCTTTTTTTATTATGAAATGTACTTAGTTGTGAAATTATTCACTCATTATAAGAACTTAAAAGATATATATATATTCAGTAAAGTCAATTATAATATTAAGACAAATATAAAACAATATAAAAACACTAGCACAAAATTAGCAAAAGTCAGCATAAAAACCAGACAAAGCAGCATAAAATAAATAAAAAGAATTAAAAATCAACTAAAAACTAGCACTTAAAAGCATAGTAGTTCTAAATATAGTGTACATCTTTTGAGACTATCGTGAAAACCCTCTGGACAAAACTGATAGTATGGAAAAGCGTGCATTGAACTATTTCCCATTGTTTCTCATTATGGGGGGAAAGAAAAATGAAATTACAATTCTTCATAGTTTTTAGGCTATATCCTGTGCACTCCTCCCTTTCCTTTTGTGTGATGGACACAAACAGCAAAAAAAAAAAAATGCAATACATAACAGACAAAAATCATTTCCCCCCTTTCATATTGGGTGCCACCATCCATCCGTTCAGTCATAATTGGCCTTGGCATACTGTGACTTTGCTGGCAAAAATAAGATTTTCTCCTGCACCCTAAATTCCAGTGGGTTAACTAATTTATTCAAATTACCTGTAAGAGGTAGTAAATCCCAATGGATACAGTGGATAAATAATAATAATAAAATTTTATTTGTGAGTCGCCTATCTGGCCGAGTTAACAGCCACTCTAGGCGACGTACAGTAACATAATAGGTACAACATATAAATCAAACAATAATTAATAATCTAAAACAATTTTCCAGTCCATAACATCCTAAAACTAGTCCACCCCAGAAATCTTATAGGCCTGCCTGAATAGCCAGGTCTTCAGGGCCCGGCGGAAGACCATCAGGGAGGGGGCATGGGGAATGTCAAGAGGAAGGGAATTCCAGAGGGTGGGGGCCACAATCGAAAATGCCCTCTCTCTGGTCTGCACCAGCCTAGCTGTTTTTATTGGAGGGACCGAGAGAAGGTCCTGTGTGGCTGATCTTGTCAGGCGGCATAATTGGTGATGCTGGAGGCGCTCCGTCAGATAAACTGGGCCAGAACCGTATAGGGCTTTAAAGGTCAACACCAACACCTTGAATTGGGCTCGGTAAACAACTGGTAACCAGTGTAGATCTCTTAACACTGGGGTGATATGATCACGGTGATGGCTGTTCTTAATCAAGCGCGCTGCCGCATTCTGTATCAGCTGTAATTTCCGGACCGTCTTCAAGGGTAACCCCACGTAGAGCGCATTACAGTAGTCTTAAGCGAGAGGAGACCAGGGCATGTATTACCCGTGAGAGCAGATGCACAGGAAGGTAGGGTTGCAGCCTCCGTATCAGATGTAATTGATACCAAGCCGCCCGGCTCACTGCTGAAACCTGAGCCTCCATGGACAGCTGGGAGTCAAGAATGACCCAAGGCTGCGGACCTGGTCTTTCAGGGGCAATTTTACCCCATCAAACACCAGGTCTATATCTCCCAACCTTCTCTTATCCCCCACGAGCAGCACCTCGGTCTTGTCGGGATTTAGCTTCAGCCTATTCCTTCTCATCCATTCACTTACGGAATCCAGGCACTTGGACACCGTCTCCACAGCCAACTCTGGTGAGGACTTAAATGAGAGATAGAGCTGAGTGTCATCCGCATACTGGTGACACTGCAGCCCAAATCTCCTGATGATGGCTCCCAGCGGCTTTACATAGATGTTGAATAGCATGGGGGAGAGGATAGATCCCTGTGGCACTCCACAATTGAGAGGCCAAGGGTCTGAAACCTCATCCCCCAATGCCACCCGTTGATGTCTATCTGAGAGATAGGAATGGAGCCACTGTAAAATATTGCCACTAAAAAAAGAACGGTTTTTAGTAAAATCCTTGCTCTGTTTCTGTGTAGGTCATGTGTAGGTTCAGTAATGACCATTTTGGTTCTCCCTATCAGATAGCTGTGTGTCTCATTTACAGCACTGTGTATACACTGGAGGAAAGGTAACAGTGCAGGAACTCTTCCTCAGCCTGAAGACCACAGTCTTGTCTGTGCAACTTCCTGAGGATCACGGGCCAGTTGTGGGCAGGGCCAGAGGCAAAAGTGGGTGGGGCAATTAATATAATGTTATCTTGTTACAGTAGGCTCGTTTTTAAACACACTTGCACATCCCTATCTGGCCTCCATCCGGGCAAAAAGAGGCATTTTCAGAGTTCAGCAGCACATTCCAACCAGACAGTAGCACTTGAAGGTTGTAAACTGAGGAGACAGTGTATGGTTAGGGAGTAATGTGGCCTGGGGCAAGTCCTGAGAGCCAAATAGAGAGGTCTGGAGGACTGAGTTTGTGCCCTGGTCCTAAACTTCTCCCACCCCTATTTTAAACAGAGAACCGAGGTCAAGAAAAAGCCTCAACTTTCTAAAGGTTACCTGAGGGAAATATGGATGAACAAGAATTTGTAAGTAGCTCTTTGGGTCCAAATGTAGCTTCTTGTCAGCTGGATCACGCTGAAGGGACTTGAGGATTTGCATTCTTATGTCCAGCAAAATCTTAGCACAAGCTCCTTAGTGTTTTTTTAAAGGCAGATTCTGCTGTAAATGAACCTTTTGTGTTTCTTGCCTGCTGCTTGCTTCTAGGGCTATAAAACGAGGCTAGCAACATAAACTGGTTAGAGATTATATTTGTCTGGTCTCAACAGAGTATGCTCAGCCTAAGACCTCTTTCGTTTCCCCCTCTGCCTGGCAGTGGCAACAGCAACACTAATTGAACAGAACAAAGAAAGTCACTCTTCATTTTGCTGCTGGCTGTTGCCCAGTGATCATCATGCACTTGGGCTATGCAGCAGGTAAAGATATATAAAGAGGTTTTAGGTATAAATTAAATTACATTTAGATTACTCCCTAACAGATGCCTGCTTGCTCCTTGAGTCCCTGAGTCACTGTGGTCAAGTGTTGTCGCATATGGGTGTTGTGTGTGTGTCTGGTACAGTGGGCAAAATGTGCTCAGGTGGAAGACATGTTTCTGCATTGATATACTTGCTATTTCCTTGACCAAATGAGTGTGTCTTAGCTTCAGTTCCCACAGCAGTCTAATTGGGGCCTTCCCCTTTATCCATTCCTCTTCTGTTTTAGCTGCCTTAGTGCCCACCTGGAAGGAGCATCATGATACTACTGCCAGAGCATCTCCCAGTTCTTTAAGAGTGTGAGAAGCTGATGCAGTGGCAGTTGTGTGGTGTGCTGTTTCTTGCTGGGATTCCTTCTCTCACTTCTTTGGGAACCTTGTGTTTTTCCCCAGCTGTGGTAGACAAGAAAAAGTGACTATCAGCTGAATTGCTTTCATAGTGCTCTACTAACAATCTGCTTGTATCTAGTGAATGGCTAACTGAAGCAAACTGCTGGGACATTCATTGACAGAATATAACCTTAGGTGATGAGGTGGGAGTGGGGGAAAGGAATAAAACCTTAATCTAAACAAGTGTCATGTAAGTGAGGGGGGAAAAGAAAAGCAGTATCGTCCTTTGAAAGTTCTGTGGAATGTATAAATGGCTCACGTTGGTGATTGCTTCTATCGGTGCTCAAGACCCCTTGTTCATATATGTGGACTTATGTAACTACTGCAGTGTGCATGTGACAGGGACCAGCATGGGCCATGTAGTATGGCTGACCTTCTGCTCTGGAGGATATAGCTTCTGAGCTTTCATCCATGAATTGTACTGAGGAAGTATGTATGATGTACATATGAAGCCGTCCTATACAGAATCAAGTTGTTGGCCTGTTAGCGGTAGAGCATCTGCCTTGCATGCAGAAGGTCCCAGGTTCCATCCTTGGCATCTCCAGGTAGGGCTGGGAGAGAACCCTGCCTGAAACATTGGAAAGATGCTGTCGGTCAGTGTAGACAATACTGAGCAAGATGGACCTATGGTCTGACTCAGTGTAAGGAAGCTTCCTATGTTCCTATAACTGGTTACAACTCTCCATCCCAGGATGAGGTCTCCCTAGTATTTTTCACTTAGCATCTTTTGCACTGCATATGCCAGGGTTTGACCCTAGTGCCATGGCCCCTCCCTTTTTAGAAGCGTCTATGTAGATGCAAGCCTGTACTGTATGGTTCTGATGCCCAAACTGCATGTGACAGTGGCAAATCTCCGGTCATGATCCCTGGGCTTTTCCCCCCCTCCCCATTGAGGTCACTCCTGGTATTTGAGCCTGGAGGGACAGAGTGTGTGGTGTTAGAGTGGTGAGTTGGAAAGGATTCAAGACACTCTTTTGGCTCTTCAATTCACACACTCATTTCTGCTGTACAGCTCAGAAGTGGTTTAGTGTAGGAAGAATGCATGGGAGTGCAGCCCAGGGCTTTTTCCAGGGCAGGAGCAGTGACCTCATCTGCCAGAGCAACAGGGTCATGGATGAACCTACATTGCTTGGGGATGTGAATGAAGTGATAATGAGGCTTTATTTCAACTTTGTGTCAGATAAGCATAGAGGATGTCAGAGAAAGACTAAAATAATCAAGCGCAAGCTAGGTTCTTCTTTCCTTTTCTTTGACTAGATCTCTACTGCATGCTAGTAACAATGATAACATTGTTTGCATATTTATGTATTTATTTTGTATCTCGCCCTTTCTCCCAGCAGGAGCCCAGGGCAGCAAACAAAGCACTAAAACACTTTAAAACATCATAAAAACAGATCCTAAAACACATTAAAACAAAACAGCATTAAAAACATTTAAAAAAAAACTTTAAAAAAGGGTTAAAAACATCATTAAAAAACATATTAAGCAATTCTGACACAGATGCAGACTGGGATAGGTCTCAACTTAAAAGGCTTGTTGAAAGAGGAAAGTCTTCAAAAGGCGCCGAAAAGATAGCAGAGATGGCGCCCGCCTAATATTCAAAGGGAGGGAATTCCACAGGGTAGGTGCCGCCACACTAAAGGTCCGTTTCCTATATTGTGCAGAACGAACCTCCTGATAAGATGGTATCTGCAGGAGGCCCTCACCTGCAGAGCGCAGTGATCGACTGGGTATATAAGGGGTAAGACGGTCTTTCAGGTATCCTGGTCCCGAGCTGTATAGGGCTTTGTACACCAAAACTAGAACCTTGAACTTGGCCTGGTAGCAAATGGGCAGCCAGTGCAATTCTTTCAGCAGCAGGGTGACATGTTGGCGATACCCTGCTCCAGTGAGCAGTCTCGCCACCGCATTTTGCACCAGTTGCAGCTTCTCGACCAACCTCAAGGGCAGCCCCACATAGAGCGCATTACAGTAATCCAGCCTAGAGGTTACCAGTGCGTGGACAACAGTGGTCAGGCTATCCCGGTCTAGAAACGGCTGCAGCTGTCTCACCAGCCAAAGCTGGTAAAAGGCACTTCTAGCCACTTAGGTCACCTGGGCCTCTAGTGACAAAGATGGATCCAGGAGCACCCCCAGGCTACGGACCTGCTCTTTCAGAGGGAGTATGACCCCATCCAAAGCAGGCAACTGTCCAATTATCCGAACTTAGGAACCACCAACCCACAGCTCCTCCGTCTTGCTAGGATTCAGACTCAGTTGATTGGCCCTCATCCAGCCCGCCACAGAGTCCAGGCAGTGGTCCAGGGTTTGCACAGCCTCTCCCGATTCAGATATTACAGAGAAATAGAGCTGGGTATCATCAGCATACTGCTGACACCTCACCCCAGAGCTCCTGATGACTGCTCCAAAGGGCTTCATATAGATGTTAAACAGCATGGGGGACAAGATGGTACCCTGCGGCACCCCATAGCACAGCTGCCAGGGGGCTGAAAGACAGTCACCCAATTTATTTATTTATTTATTTATTTAATTAAGCTTATATACCGCCCGACTAGCAACAGCTCTCTGGGTGGTGAACATTAAAAATACAATAAAAATAACACAATACAGTATATCACAATACAAAACTGTACAAAAAACTGTACAGTCTAAAATCAAAATATAATAATTTAGAATTAACAGGAATTAAAATGCCTCAGAGAAGAGAAAGGTTTTAACCTGGCGCCGAAAATATGATAGTGTCAGCGCCAGGCGCACCTCCTCGGGGAGACCATTCCATAGTTCGGGGGCCACCACTGAGAAGGCCCTAGATCTTGTCACCACTCTCTGGGCTTCCCTATGAGTTGGAACCCGGAGGAGGGCCTTCGTAGTAGACCGTAGTGTACGGGCCGGTTCATATCGGGAGAGGCGTTCCGACAGATATCCTGGTCCCGCGCCGTATAAGGCTTTATAGGTAAGTACCAACACTTTGAATCTGGCCCGGAAGCATATTGGAAGCCAGTGCAAACGGGCTAGCACAGGTGTTATATGCTCAGACCGCTTAGTTCTTGTTAGCAGTCTGGCCGCCGCATTTTGCACTAGCTGTAGCTTCCGAATCGTCTTCAAAGGTAGCCCTACGTAAAGCGCATTGCAGTAGTCCAGACGCTATTCTATGAGAACGACCCTGGAGATAGGAGCGGAACCACTGTAAAACAGTGCCTCCAATACCCATCTCACCAAGTCGGCCCAGAAGGATACCATGGTCAATGGTATCAAAAGCTGCTGAGAGATCAAGTAAGAACAACAGGGTCGCACTCCCCCTGTCCTTCTCCTGATAAAGGTCATCCATCAGAGCAACCAATGCCGATTCAGTCCCATAACCAGGCCTGAACCCAGACTGGGATGGGTCAAGATAATCTGTTTCATCCAAGAGTACTTGCAGTTGCTGCGCCACAACCCTCTCAATCACCTTCCCTAAGAAGGGGGTATTTGCAACCAGTCAGTAGTTGTCACAAACCAATGGGTCCAGGGTGGGCTTTTTCAGGAGTGGTCAGATCACCATCTCTTTCAAGGCAGCTGGAACCACTCCCTCCGCAATTATGTGTTGACCACACCGTGGATCCACTCAGTCAGACCCCCTCGGCAAGTTTTAATAAGCCAAGAAGGGCAAGGGCCGAGAGGACACGTTGCTGGCCACACCAGCAAGCACCTTGTCCACATCATCAGGCCACATCAACTGAAACCGTTCCCAAGAAGTTGCAGCAGACATTGCACTGGACACCTCATTGGGGACTACAGTAGATGTGGATGGGGTAGCAAGACTGCTACGGAGGTGAGCCCCTTTGCCCTCAAAGTGCCTTGCAAGCAATTCACAGTGGACTGAGGTCCTTTTGTTAAAGCTCAGTGTGTTTTGCAAGTTGAACCTATGCAGTCAGATGGAAGAACCACTGAGTTTAATATAGCTTACTCCTGGGAAACTATGCATAGGGTTGCAGTCATGCAGATCCTGGATATTATGCTATGAACTGCTGCTGTGTATATAACACACTTTTATTTTTATATTGCTGTAACCTTCCCTGGAATCTTATGGTGAAGGACAGGAAAGAAATTCTATAAATCAATAAAATAGATCAACACAGCATTTGTGTTTGGATTCTCCTTGGGAGTATGGCAATGGACCCTCCTTGAAGGTGTGGCTATGAGAGTTTTAAAGTTCATTTACTGTACTTTGGAATTTTACCACTACAACACTGCAGCTCAGTGGGACAGACCCTTCTTTAAAAATGTGGATCTGCTGTTGCCATGTGTAGTTTGGGCCTAAAATGATGTATAACAGATCAGTTTAAATATTTCTGGTATAAAAAAAGCTAGAGAGAAACGCCTACATTTTAGTTGATAATACTTAAATATATGGTTTTATTATAACCACTAAAGTTGTATAAAAGGAGTGGACATTGCTTTTAAAAATTTGTATATCCAAAAGACAATCTAATTCTTGCTTTGGGTGGAAATCCGCTTTGTATGATGTGAATGACAGGAAGCAAGTGCTGGCTGGGGACCTTCTTTAATAAGAAGTAACTCTTGTAAAGAATGTACAAAAATGGCTTCAACAGGACTGGACTCATTCTTTAAACAGGATATAGATATAAATAATTCAGTGCAAACTGAGGTTGTAGGAATTTTCTCACTCGCACCTTGGGAGATGTTCAAATCATAATTCCCATGTTTTCCAGCTACATTGGCTTCTTGATCATGCATGAGATGGAGCTCTTACTAAAGTTGCCCATTTATTGAGCATGGTACTGAAATCTAGTGTTTTTTGACTGTATTATGAAATATGAAGACCTCAAGTCCTTGTCATGATAAAACTTTAGTGCATACATTGTGTGGTTCTTCAGGATAGCACTATCTAGTTTTTAAAACCAGCTGTTTGATATATAAAGCCCAGGAACATTAAAATGGAAGCAGAAAGAGCCCCAGTGTATACATCTGTGTGCATCTGACACGAATGTCTATTGTGTATATAACGCCCAATCCAATTCCCCTTTATGATCAGTGGCAGAACCTCTGTGGAACTGAATTGTACTTCAGGCTTCTTTTAGAATATTTTATTGGTAATTTTGGTTTCCTTGGTAGGACTTTGTGCTGGCAAACACAGCTGCACTGACATTAAGCCTATAATTGAAAGAAACCAAAAAATTGCACTAGCTTGAGCATATCACTTCATGTAAGTACTTCAATTAAGCTAATAAAACTTTTGTGGAATCTGCTTATCTTATGGTTTGTATTATAAAATTGCTGTAAAAAGCCATGCATTTAAAGGATGTTTGACACTTCTGTTTTAACTTTTTATAAATTGGTTATCTACGTTTGTTTTTTATTAGGACAGAATGTTCTTTGTCTTATATCTTTAGTCACTTCATGCACTTGACAGCATTGTTTCTACAGCAGGAATTTTCGGCTTCTTCGCCTGCTAAGACCTCTAGAGCTCCAGGAGTCCAAAATTGTTTGTTTGTACCATGATAGGTATTTTGAAATGCTGAAAAAATATAAAAAACATCCAGACTTGATGTCAGCAGAATAGTCACCAAGCCAGAAACAGGAACATTCCGTTTCTTTGTATAAATGTAAAACAACTATCTTAGAAGAATTATGGTTCTAGAGTCCTGTTTTTGCTTTACTTAGCTTCTTCCATGATAGTTAACATTCTTGTGCTGCTGCTGATTGCCATACACATACAGCACCTGCCCCTTTGCTATATTACTCATATCGTGAACTCAGGATAAACTGGGATTGAAAGGGCTGGTTCATACATTCCATTCGGTTAGATTTGGCAGATTTACTCAAACCAAGATTAAATTGGTGAGGAAGAATGTGAAGTACCTACATTCTTATGAAGAGAGTTGTGGTTCCTAGCCCTATCACCAATATTTGACTGTTTTATGTGTCAAAATCATTTTTACTTTGCAGATTTTGCATATGTAATACCAATGCAGCATATCGTACAATAATGCACTAGAAATAAATTATTAACTTAAAGCACAAGTGTGTATTTGGTAAGTAATGTGTACAGCAACTGAATAATCCTCAGCAGATCAGTGCAGACGCCATGCAGCCAATCCCCAGACAATAGTTGGATGTTTGGAAGTGTCCCTATCGGCCTTTTCCTTTACCCTTCCATGGGTTGAGATGATAATAGCTTGCTATAATGTCTGATTTGGGCATAGTTTGCCTACATACCAGGGAACAAAACTACACTTGGAAGTTGTTGTTTTTGTCTGTGATTTGACTTGGGAACACAGAAAGCTCCCTTATACTGAGTTGGACCAATGATCCATCTAGCTCAGTACTGTCTACATTGACTTTCCAGGGTTTCAGGCATAGAGTCTCTCCCAGCCCTATCTGGAGATACCAGGGATTGAACCTGGGACCTTCTGCATGCTCTGCCACTGAGCTATGGTCTTTCCAAATATAAAGAATGAAACTCTAGAAAATAGTTCGTTGTGATTGGACATGCTGCGGTTATCTCAAGCCATGAAAGGGAGAGGGAAGGAGCACATGAACCGGAGGAAGTGGCGTCAAGGATGTTATAGTAATGGTTTTCCTGCAGGGGATTGGACTGGATGATCTTCGAGAAATCCCCATATTCTAGGATGCTCCAATTTGCCAAGCAATGGTTTGGGGACTGGCTCCACGACACCTGAACCCTTTTACCAAAATTGGACACAATTCATATGTGCTTATGGGGAAGGAGGAGAATGGTGTTATAACCCACTTGTGAATGATTTCAGCATAGTTCAGATCATGCACCACTGCAAATTACTGTATTTCAGTGTCTCTTCCCTCCCCCCCCCCCCATGGTCATAGAGCTTTGTGTTTCTCGTCTAAAACTTACAGGAAGGAGAGGAAAAAGAGCAATCTCCAGGAAGCAGCAAAAACACGGTTGTAATTTTTCCTGTATTAGGGCATCAGGAAGGGCAGGCTTCAAATAAACCTATTTTGGGAGCTGGAGGTAAGCAAACTTCTCAGCATATCCTGGTTTTAATGATCAGGTGACCTGTTTCCCAAGGGTCAGGCCTTGTATATTCCCATCATTCACCAAGATGGCAAACAGCATGTAAATGATTATCCAGTCAGGGACCCTGCAGCTGGAAGGGAGTAAGTTTAATTTTTCATGCCACATCGTCTAAGCTATGTGACCAAAAGTTATAGTGATTGAGTAAAATGGGTATCATCAGGAAGAAAGAAGCAAGCAACAAAGGAGATAGATGCTACTTTCCTTGCTGTTGTTTTTTTCTGTACAAAGGCTTTGCTTTTTTAAAGATATTAAAAATGACAGTATGTATTTATAAAATATGTGGTTTGTGCTGATTTTGTTGATCATTGTATTTTGATAGATGCCTTCACAATGATAAATTCAAACATCATTGACAATTGTGGTGGCCTGATATAGTTGTACCTCTGAAGCTATGCAGAGTTTGGGAGGCTAGGGAACTCTGAGCTCCATGGATAAAGGAAAGGTACAGATGTAACAAACTGAACGGAACATGTACAAATTCTAAAGGGTGTTTGAAAGGAGGAGTCTTAAAGTACATTTCAGTTTTACTGAAAATTGTTAAGCATTTTTGTTTAATATATAGGTAAAAGATGATCAGTTTCATCTATAGCAGTTTCAAACTATTAAAAATGTGAAATGCTTTTTTAAATATGAAATGCTGCAAAAGCAATTATCTAACCCGTCTCCAAGCATTAACACCTTGTGCAGCTTGATTACTGGGAGTTAAGTCCCATTGAATTGAATAGACTTGCATCCAAGCAAACACATAGAGCAAACACATATTCTCTGCCTCACCAGGTATGATATTGTAAATAAACATGTAATATATCACAAGTGGCAATTGTTTTATATACTACATGTAGTAGGAAGCAGTATGTGGAAATCGGGGGGGATGGCTATAGTACTGTTTCTCAACCCTTTTAAACTCATGCCCCCTTTTAAAATAAAAATCCCACACCCCTTTGCAAAACTGGCTTGAAGGACTGAAATTTTGTGACTTTTAATTATAAAGAAAATGTTGGGCTTAATAATAAAATGAATCAAAGTACTTAAAATCTTTTAAATATTTATTTGATTTTTTAAAAAACCCACATAAAATTTTAAATTTCAAAGAGTCTGCTTAAATTAATATTAATGTGAGCATTGATGCTGCATGCTTGTTGCAAGCTTTTGGATTCTGGGCACTGTGGAAGGTAGAGCACACTTTAGGTCATTTTCAGCATCCAGTCTGTTGTGTACCTTTGGTTTAATAGCCATAGGAACATGAGTGTTTGCAAAGATTTGTACAACATATGTAAAAAATTAAAATATAAAAGTATGAAATGTTATGTTCAGAAGGTGAGAAGACTGTATACAGCTTATTACATGATCTGCATATCATCCCAGGTGCACAGTAGTTCAGCTTTATCTCACAAGCATTATATTGGAAGCTTGTGAGGAACCCTTTTATCACTGACATTAAGCCACTGCCAGAGCATCTCCAAGAGAAGTTTTTGGAATGCAAGTCTGATTCAACTGCCAAAGTTTATTTCAAACAATTTACTTTGGAAAGGTTTTGGCTGAAATAGCTCCCTGTATAACCTAAAACAGGAGAGCAGGCTCTGTGCACCATTAAACCATTAAAATGATTAAACGGAATCATTTTCATCCACATACCTTTGTGAAGCTGGTTTTTCTGTTCTCCCCTGGCCCCCCCAGATCCTCATACAGCCTCCTGGTTGAGAAACATTGGGCTATAACTTTTACAGTTACAAGGCATTTGTATCCTACATGTTCCAAATCCAGTGTAGCAGTACCAATGGACTGATATGAAAAATAACTTCTACAAATTTGTAAGTTTGAAGGGAACAGAATAGCACGTATATTTAAGGTTTTGGTTAACTTTATTACTTTAATAAACTTGAATCCAGCTTTTCAAATCTTGTCAGTATTTTAATGAGACAAACCATAACTGTTGTGTATTCAACATACACATGAAGCATTCCTAAACTGCTCTATCAAATGAATATGGTAATTTATCCAGGAGCAGTTCCATATAGAGAGAAACATCACTTCCTGGGTCACATAGTTCAGCCTCCAATGTAAATACAATCTAGTGAGCCTGGCTGGGAGTCCAGAGTCTGTGAGTTCAAATCCCCGCTTGTGTCTCCTGGGTGTAAAGGGCCAGTTAAAGATCACCCCCACGGTGAATGGCTCAGGAATTATGTGCTCTGCCACCTGTGCAGCTATGGGCAAACTGCATAGTCCCAAGGAGCCCAGTTGCCCCCCAGCTGGCAGTTGCGGACAAGGAAGGGGCTAGCTTGTGCAGCTGTGGCAAGCTGAGCAGGCCCTAGCCAGCTGGGGAGGACTAGCCTCAGAGGGAGGCAATGGTAAACCCTCTCTGAATACTGCTTACCATGAAAACCCTATTCATAGGGTCGTCATAAGTTGGGATTGACTTGAAGGCAGTCCATTTTCATTTTCAATGAAAGAGCATTCTTGGCTTTTGGTTTACAAGCAATTTGTTGAATATTTTCCTGAGTGAGTAGAGCATTTGAGTATTCTTATATGCACCTGATATTCTTCTCTGAGGTCTCTCTTACCCTATACTAATTTATTTATTTATTTATTATTTTATTTATATCCCACCCTTTCTCCCAGCAGGAGCCCAAGGTGGCAAACAAAAGCACTACGAACACTTAAAACATCACAAAAACAGACCTTAAAATATATTAAAACAAAGCAACTTTAAAAACATTTTTTAAAAAAGCTTTAAAGACATCTTTAAAAAGGGTTAAAAAACATGTTTAGGAAAATAAGGTTTTTTTAAAAAAAAAATATTAAAAAGCAATTCCAACACATATGAGATTGGGATAGGTCTCAACTTAAAAGGCTTGTTGAAAGAGGAAAGTCTTTAATGGGCTCTGAAAAGATAAGAGATGGCGCCTGCCTAATATTTAAGGGGAGAGAATTCCACAGGGTAGGTGCCGCCACACTAAAGGTCCATTTCCTATATTGTGCAGAATGGACTTCCTGATAAGATGCTATCTGCAAGAGGCACTCATCTGCAGAGCGCAGTGATCAACTGGATATGGTATACCAGCCGAAGCTGGTAAAAGGCACTCCTAGCCACGGAGGTCACCTGGGCCTCTAGCAACAAAGATGGATCCAGGAGCACCCCGAGGCTATGGACCTGCTCTTTCAGATGGAGTAGGATCCCATCCAAAGCAGGCAACTGACCCATTACCTGAACTCGGGAACCACCAACCCACAATGCCTCCATCTTGCTAGGATTCAGGATGGGTCGAGATAATCTAATGGATGCTCTGCCACTGTCCCCAACAGTCTGGTGGTCCTACTGTTGAACGCCAGGTCGGTCCGTAATAAAACTATGCTGATCCATGATCATGAATGAATGGGCCGACCTGTGTATCACGGAGACCTGGGTGGAGGAATTGGGCGGCCCAGACCTGACTCGGACCTGCCTACCTGGGTACTTGGGATGACAACAGCCCAGACTGGAGGGACGCGTGGGAGATGTTGCTGTAGTCCGTAGGAGTTCACTTTATCACAGGGAAACTCCTCTCTCTTGGAGTGGGACTGGAGGGCCTGCATCTGGTGTTGGGTCAAAGAAACACATTAGGGATGCTGTTGTTGTACTGCCTTCCCTGCTGCTCAACAACCTCTCTGAACAAGCTGGCTGAAATTGTCTTAGGGTGTGGTGTTGTAGGAACCCATAATGGTGGTTTTGGGTAACTTCAACTTCATGCTGAGACCGTCTCAGGTCTAGCTCGGGAGTTCATGGCCTCCATGGCAACTATGGGCCTTTCTCAAATGGTCATTGGTCCAACACACAGAGAAGGGCATATCCTAAATCTAGTCTTTATTCGATATGGGGAGGAGGATGGTCTGGAAATTGGTGGGATGGCTGTCATCCCTTTATTATGGTCAGACCACTTCCTGGTGAGGTTTGGTCTCACAGCTGCAATTCTTCCCTGAAGGTTTGGGGGACCAGTTAGGATGGTCCACCCCTGGAGACCGATGGAATCTGATAGATTTCTGAATGCTCTGGGGGATTTTCCAATGGATAGAGCAGGTGATCCTGTTGAGGCCCTAGTCTTACTATGGAATGGTGAAACTCATAGGGTCACTGACATGATCACTCCTGGGGGCCCTCTCTGGTGATGTGGAGCCCACTCCACTGAGGAGCTGTGGTTGATGAAGTGGACCTGGTGAGGGCTAGGCGTAAGTGGCATAGCTCTCCCTCTGGAGCAGACCGAGCACATGTTCAGGCTCACAACAGGGGCAGTAAAGAGATCCTGCTTTGCTGCCTCTGTTGCGTCCTTGATGAACTGCCTGGCTGAGTTCTGTGTGGTCCGGAGTTCGGTCGCTCCTGACCAGGGGGATGGACCTCTGGAGCACATGGTGTCCAACTGTAACCAGCTGGCTAAACACTTTGAGGACAAAGTTGCTCGGCTCCGCAGTGATTTAGATGCTGCTATTGTGGCAGTGCCAGCCGATGTGTCCAGTGCAACATTGATCCCAGTGTTGTGGGATCAATTCCAGTTGAAGTGATGTGGACAAGATGCTTTCAGTGATGTGCCTGGCCACCTGATCATTATATCTTTGTCCATCCTGGCTTATGAATAGGACACAGGTGTAGTAAATGCATCTTTGTGTGATAGTCTGATGCCCAATGCCCTTAAAGAGGTAGTAGCGCGCCCACTTCTTAAAAAGCCCACACTAGACCAAATGGAGTGTAACAAGTATAGAACAGTCACCAACACCCCTTTCTTGGCAAAGGTGGTGAAGAAAATTGTTGTAGAGCAATTGCAGGGATTCCTGGATGAAACTGATTATCCAGATCAATCACAATCTGGATTCAGACCTGGTTTCAGAACAGAATCAGCCTAGGCCGCCCTGATGGATGACCTTTATTGTGAGACGGGGAATGTGACCCTGTTACTTCTGCTCGATCTTTTAGTGGCATTAGATACCAACGACCATGGTATCCTCCTGAACTGACTCAGTGGATTGGATATTAGAGGCACTGTATTATGGTGGTTCTGCTCTTATCTTCAGGGTCACGTCCAGAGGCTGGGTGAGTAACACTGGGTGAGTGTTTCTGGGGCCCCTGACACTTATGCTATGGGGTTCTGCAGGGTACTATGCTTTCCCCAGTGCTATGCAACATCTATATGAAGCTGTTGGAAGCGGTCATTAAGAGATTTGGACCAAGGTGTTAGCAATATCCTGATGACATGCAGCTCTATTTCTCCATAACATCTGAATCAGGAGAGGCTGTGAATGCTCTGGATCAGTGTCTGAATGCTGCTGCTGCTGTTATATGCCTTCAAGTCAATTACGACATATGGCAACCCTATGAATCTTTTTTGGATATATTCATGGGTTTTTCATGGTAAGAGGTATTCAGAGGTGGTTTACCATTGCCTTCTTCTAACCCTATGGCACCTGGTATTCCCAGGTGGTCTCCCATCCAAGTACTAACCAGGCCGGACTCTGCTTAGCTTCTGAGATCAGACGAGATTGGGCATGTTCAGAGTAGCAGACTGGATAAAGGCCAATAAACTGTGATTGAATTGTGGGAAGATGGAGGTTCTTTGGGTAGGTGGTTCCCATGTCTGGGAGATAGGCAGGTTACCTGTTCTGTATGGGGTCGTGCTCCCTCTGAAGGACCAGGTTTGTAGCCCAGGGGTACTCATGGATTCATCTTTGTCACTAGAGGCCCAAATATGCTCTGTGGCTAAGAGTGCCTTTTACCAGCTTTGTCTGGTTCGTCAGCTATGGCAGTTCCTGGGCAAGGATAGCCTGACCTTTGTAGTCCATGCATTGGTAACCTTGAGGCTGGATTGCTGCAATGCGCTCTATGATTTTAATGTATTAATATCTTTATGTCTATTGTTCATTGTAATTTTATACTTCTGATTGTACATCGCCCAGAGTGGTTGGATATCCTCCCAGATGGGCGACTAATAAATCCAATAAATAAATAAATAAATATGTGGGGCTGCTCTTGGCCCTTGTTTGGAAGCTCCAGCTGGTGCAAAATGCAGCAGCCAGACTGCTGATGGGGGCACATGGCCGCCAACATGTGACACCACTTTTAAAATATCTGTACTGGCTGCCTATCAGCTACCGAGCCAGGTTCAAGGTCCTTGTATTAAGCCCTGAACAACTTAGGTCTACTGTGTCTTAGTGACTGACTGAACCCTTATATCCCAGCTCGATCACTGAGATCATCTGCAGAAGCAGCTTTGGTTGTCCCCCGAGTTGGCAAGTCTCATTTAACATTGACATGAAATCAAGTTTTCAGTGTCATTGGCCCAGTTCTCAGGAATCCTCTGCCAACAGAGTTATTGCAGGCGCCTTCTGTGTTAACTTTTAGGTGCCTGCTGAAAAGCTTTTTGTTCCACCAGGCTTATGCAGGCAAATAAAAACACGCTTTTTTCACAACAATTGACCTTTGTTTTTATTGTCTTTTTAATGTTTGTTATTCTATGGGCAGTTTGACATGTTGCAAACTGCTTTGATGTTTTTAATATCTATATACTAATATTTTTATAAATAAATAAAAAATCTGCCATAAATAATGAAAATATTTCAATTTATGAACATCTTAAACCTTATGTACAAGAAATTAACTTGAGAAGATGGACTAAGTTTTTTAAGCTATTGATCTCATTGTTTCACTTTGCCTGAGGTAGGGAACTTGGGAGAGCAAACTTCCCCACTGTTGATGATTGCAGAATGTGTTTGTAGCCTTTGCAAGTGAATGCTTGGGAGAAAGCAGATTCTGGGAAACACACGATGTGCAAGAGTACCTTTTTAGGATTGCAGGAAAGAATGGGAAAAGAAAGCAAGAACTTTAGGAATGTTTTCCTTTGAAACATTGACTGGAATCACGAAGACCCTAATTTCAAGATAGTTTATTTTAAAACCTCTATCCAACAGCACTGAATGACCTTTCAGATTTTGCCATCTCCAGCTGAGGTGTATGTAAAATATTCCTGAGCCTTTTACTTGATAAGGGATTAACAGCCTGGATTTCCTATCAGTAACAGCAAAGGAGCATGTAA
This sequence comes from Rhineura floridana, assembly GCF_030035675.1. Taxonomy (NCBI): domain Eukaryota; kingdom Metazoa; phylum Chordata; class Lepidosauria; order Squamata; family Rhineuridae; genus Rhineura; species Rhineura floridana. Next base: position 35,127,939 of record NC_084480.1, on the reverse strand, counting down.
TATGCTGCCTTGAAATAACACTAGTTACAAAGCTGCATACATTTTTTTTAAAAGTACACATTGGACCACTAGAGGGTGCAATTTAATCTTTAATAAGCCCAGTGCCATGTGAATAAATCCTTGGAAGACTGCAGTATGTTGTTAATTAATGGGAAATGATGTGGCGTAAACAGTTCATAATATTTTTAAATTACGTGAAACATGAAAGTTAGAGTGTGTTAGCCTGAAAAGTCCCTGATCTTCCTCAGCCTGGATCAACGTTTCATGGATTGATATATCATTGTAGGTTATAATTGCATTCCAGAATTTCTCCCTTTAAATTTTAAAACTGTGAATCAGTGATATACATTAACTATATAGCAGAATAGGATATATGTAACCAACAAACCTTTTAAGTAGATTTTTTTTTATCACAGTCTCTGTATCGGGACTTCATTTTTTTATACTGTATATGTTTTTAATGTTATTAACAAATTGCTTTGGGATGTTTTATCACAATGCATGTATACATACGACAGAAGTCAGAGTCGAGAGAGGCAGATATGTAAAGCATTTCCACTTGCTCATGATTTTTTTCCTGTTCAGTAGCAGTGCTTTGCGGGTGTTTGGCATTACAAGGGGAAAGGAGAATCACTATGGGTGTACAGAAAATGATAGGGACCTATATTGCTCTGGTTGAGAGCCAGTGTGACATAGTGGTTAGTGTGTTGGACTATGACCTGGGAGACAGGGTTCGAATCCCACACAGCCCTGAACCTCACCTTGGGACAGTCACTGCCTCTCAGCCTCAGAGGAATACCACTTACCATGAAAACCCTATTTATAGGGTCATCATAAGTCAGAATCGACTTGAAGGCAGTCCGTATTGCTCTGGTAATGCTTAAACCTACTTAAGGTGTGAAGCTGCTTACTCATGTTGGGAATGAAGAGAAGCGGCACCTGCTGAATGTCTTCCTTCTTCAGAGTTTGTGTGTAGAGACCTTTGGTCCAGAGACTAAACAAGATTTGAACCCTAACAAACAAGCAAACTGGTATATTCTGAAACAAACTTCTAGTTGAAAGGGCAATTCATAGGTTATATTCCATTTTCTGAAGTAAATTACTGGGCATCCTCATTAAAGACTGATTTTCTTCAAGGCTGTTGCAAATATTGGAAAGTTTGTAAAAACAACAAATGCTTCCAGAGCAATCCTCTCTCTGTCTGAGGAGCAGTGGCAGGAACAGAGCAGTAGAGCCACTGCCACATACAAAGCATTGCTGCTTGACCTGATTTTCCTCATTTTTTGCTGGACCAGCTGTGGGCTGGTAAAGCAGAGAGGCTCAAATTGAGCCTCTGTCTTGGAAGCTAGACTGGCATAGGATCTAGTGGATTATTAGCTGTCCATGCCCTGCCCCACCCTCAAGATGCCCCATTTTGGGTCTTCCATTGGCTACTGTCTGTGGGATCACTGTTTGGTGGCAGTATTTCCTCTGCCATCCTTTCTGTGGCTATAGCAGGACTTCCATTGGATCCTAACAGGGTTAATTGTTAGGACTGTACCCTTCCTTAATTATTTTTTTTAAAGATGACACGTGATAGCAAAGGTAATATTAGAGTAGACATTTCCTGATGTGCACAAGACGGGTTGATAATGACTGTTGCTTCTTAAATGTGTGTTGCCTGCAGTTTCTGTAAGTACTCATATTAAAAATTATACTAAAAAATTATACTCTTCAATTATATTTTAAGTTGATCAAAATATTTTAACAAAGTGATTAAATGGTGCTCTCTCTTGTTGCAAAATGCAGATAACTATGATGAATACAAATTTTCTGGCAATCTGCTAGAAATGCAAAAAAGGAAAGACTTTTTGTCATATATGATGGTGGTCCGTAAGCAAAAAAAGCATTGAATTAAAATTAATAACTTAATAAAATATTTTGAGATAAAAATTCCCATTTGATCCATTACTTTTTTTGTTTAATTATATGGATTGCTGTGTATTGAAGCATAGAGAATTAATAGTCCCCATTACAAATATAAAAAAACTGAGATTGCAACCTCTACCTTTAACAAAAGAATGGTTAGACAGACAAGAGGATATTATTAAGGACTGGAATCCCTTTTTATTCAGTATTATAAAAAAATGCTATATCCAAACATACCATCTTGCTTTTCAGTGTTTTGAACTAGATTTTTCTTTAGACATGTGTGTTAAACTTTAACTTAAATTGGGATATAATTTATACAAGTGATATAAATATAATTTTATATTGGTCTTTTGATAAATTAATATTAGTAATTATCTTAACATGTATTTTATATTTGTATCTAAATTGTTTTAAAAAGCAAAATGCAGATGACTAACTAGAGAGGGTAATAGAATAGAGTTGGAAGGGGCCATTAAGGCCATCGAATCCAACCCCCTGCTTAATGCAGGAATCCAAGTTAAAGCATACCCGACAGATGGGTGTCCAGCTGCCTCTTGAATGCCTCCAGTGTTGGAGAACCCACCACCTGGGTAATTGATTCTATTGTCATAGTGCTCTAACAGGGAGTTTTTCCTGATGTTTGGCTGAAATCTGATTTCATGTAAGTTGAGCCCATTATTCCATGTACTGCACTTTGGGATGATCCTGACCCTCCTCTGTGTGACAACCTCTCAAGTACTTGAAGAGTGATTTCATATTCCCCCTCAATCTTCTCTTTTCAAGGCTAAACATGCCCAGTTCTTTCAGTCTCTCCTCATAGGTATTGTTTCCAGTCCCCTGATCATCCTTGCTGCCCTCCTCTGATGTGCTCCCGTTTGTCTGCGTCCTCCTTAAAATGTGGTGTCCAGAACTGGATGTGGTGCTCAAGATGAGGCCTAACCAGTGCCAAATAGAGGGGGATTAGTATTTCATGTAGTTTGGAAACAATACTTCTGTTAAGGCAGCTGGAAATAGCCTAAAATAGCATTTGTCTTTTTTGCAGCCCCATCACACTGTTGGATCATATTCAGTTTGTAATCAACAACAATTCTGTTATTTTGCCATCCTTACTGAGTAGCTGAACCAACATTTCTTTTCTCTGTCTTTTGCTATGGATGTACCAGAAGAAAGCTTCTGTGTCTGAGGTGTCTGTCATTACTTCAAGTGTTGATTGCCTTGTAAACTATTGTGTATGTTAACTAAGTTTGCAGAAAAATGTTGCAAATGTTCAATGTTACCAGGCCAGGGGCTTGTTAAGGGAAAAGGTCCCTAATATCTGAACATGAACAAGCTTAAGAGGAAACAGAATGCAAACTAAAGAACGGCTGTGTTGATGTATGCAAGAAGGGGAAAAGGGGATAGCTGACATATTTTCCTCTTGTTTACCTAAATTAGGAAGAGAGGGACTGTGCACAATGGAGACAGTGAGTATGAATTTAGTCAAGTTAATTTACGTTTAGGCTTTCATAAAGAAGTGGCTATCTGATTAATTGGGTAGCATTGATTTGGTGTGAATGCATGGAAGACAGCAATTTTTTCCAGGATATAGATGACTAGCATGTTTTTTTTTATTCCTCACTCTCTTCTCTGAGAGGCTCAGGACCACATACACTTTTTCTAGTTGCCTTGAGAAGCTTGCAGAAAGGACAGTGTAAACCTGTACTAAATTAAAATAGTCAAACTATTTGTTAGGACAGTAGTCAAGTAGTTTGTACAATTATTCCTGGTGACTACAGTTCTGAAACTACACACCTGGCATCAGTCATACCAAGTACTTGCAGGAGGTGGAGCACCTAAGTACTTTACCAAACCATTCACATCAACACATCTGCTATGGGTCTCACGGGAAGAACAACTAAAAACTTCTTTGTGGTGAGAGGCAGCACATACCTGCCATTGGCTAGCAGTCATTCAAGTGTACATTTCATGGAAGAAATGCAATATGCAAGCTTGTTTCACTAGTCCAGATGTCTGATGGTAGACATTTTATTGTCTTAAGTTGTTTGAGCATAATTTGCTAAAAGTGGGGATCCAAGTGTATACTTTGGAAGCAGCATATGCTGGTATTATTAAAGTGGCCCTGCTGAAAAGTGGTTCCATCTTTCCAACATCCCACCACATCTGGATGTTGGTTTTCTAGAAAGGAGGCAATTTCCTTAAGACTTCCTGGAGATTAGGATCCATAAAAGAGAAATAGGGCCAAAAAGAGTTGAGATCATAAGAGAAAACAAAACCTGAAGCTCTTTGTCTGCAATATGCCTGCATATGCTGGCCTAAAGAATCTGCAGAGGAGGATCGGTCTATTTGGATTGGATGTCTTCTGTCTAGCCATTCATTTACTTATAAATAATGGGCCACAATAATTAATGGCTGTCCAAAATGGTTGATGATCTGGCTGTGACAGGCAGCTTTGCAAGAGCTTGATGGAACGATGGGGGAAGTGTTGCACAAGGACTTGGTGAGGCTGGTTTTGGTGGTAGCAAGAATGGAGATAGTCACACACTAGAAAAATAATGACTAATGACTAAACTCAACTCAACTCGTGACTAATGACATAGCTGGGTCAAAGCCGAAAGGAAGCCCAGAGGCTGTTGCGCACAGATGCGAAAGGAGAGTCCAGAGTTGTACGATGCACACAATAGAAACATGGAATGTGAGAAGCATGAACCAGGGAAAGTTAGAAATTGTCAAGCAAGAAATGGAACGTATCAACATTACAATACTTGGCGTGAGTGAATTAAAAAGGAAGGGAATGGGACACTTTCAATCAGGTAACTACAGAATATTTTGTGGGAAATGAGAAATTAAGAAAAAACAGGGTTGCTTTAATAATGAGACATGATGTAGCAAAAGCAATTAGGAGCTATAACGCAAGGTCTGAGTGAGTGATATCAATGAGATTAAATGGGAAACCTATTGAAATAACTATCATCCAAGTTACGCTCCAACGGCAAATGCAGAAGACGAGGAATTGGAGAGATTTTACACAGAAGTACAGGAAGAAATTGATCACACATCAAAACAAGATGAGCTGCTAATTATGGGGGACTGGAATGCAAAAGTAGGGAACAGAGAAGAACTAGGAATTGTGGGGAAATGCTTAGGAGAAAGAAATGAACCAGGAGAAAGTCTTATTGAATACTGTGAAGCCAATACTTTGTTTCTTGCAAACATATTTTGAGCAACCAAAAAGACGACTGTACATGTGGACATCACCAAATGGTCAATATAAGAATCAAATTGATTATATAATTGGTAGCAGAAGATGGAGAAGTTCCATACTTTCTGCAAAAACAAGACCAGGAGCAGACTGCGATACAGATCATGAACTGGTCGTATTGAAAATCAGAGTAAAGCTAAAGAAGAAGAACAAAGCAATCATAATGCCAAAATACAATTTAAATAACATCCCAGAAGAATATAAAGATCAAATTATTTGAGGCTTTAAACTTAGTTGACAGAGAACCAAAAGAACTTTGGAGTGAAGTCAGAGACATTATCAGGGAAGAATGCAAAAAGACAATACATCTAGTTAAAAAGAAAGACCTCAATGGATGACTGAAGAAACTCTTCAAATGGTTAAAGAGAAGGAAAGCGAAAGCAAAAGGAGATAGAAACATGGTTAGAACCCTAAATGCAACAATACAGTGACTAGTACGTAGAGACAAAGAACTATTACAATAGTTACTGTATAGAAACAGAAGAGGACAACAAAAGGGTAGAACAAGACCCTATTCCAAAAGATTAGAGAAATGAAAGGGAAATTTAAACCAAAAGTAGGGATGTTGAATAATCAACAGGGGAACACACTGACTGACCGAGATGAAATAAAAGGAATGTGGAAGCAATATACTGAAGAACTCTATAAAAGAGATGCCAGGATGACAGATTCATTCATGGAGGAACCGTATGATGAAGAACCAGAAATTTTAGAATGTGAGGTGAAAGCTGCTCTTAAAATACTTGGAAGAAACAAATCACCAGAATCAGGTGGAATACCAATAGAGTTGCTACAAGCTACTGAGACTGAATCTTTCCAAATGTTGACAAAAATTTGTCAACAAATATGGAAAATTAAACAATGGCCTACAGACTGGAAACTTTCAATATACATCCCAATTCCAAAGAAAGGGGATCCCAGGGAATGCAGTAATGATTGAACTATTGCCTTAATATCCCATGCAAGTAAAGTAATGCTCAAGGTTCCACAATAAAGATTCTTACCATATATGGAGCGAGAAATGCCAGATGTCCAAGCTGGATTTTGAAAGGGAAGAGGCACCAGAGATCATATCGCAAACATACGTTGGATAATGGAATGGACCAAGGAATTCAAGAAGGAAATCGCCCTGTGCCTTGTAGATTACAGCAAAGCCTTTGATTGTGTAGATCATGAAAAACTATGGAATGCTTTAAAAGAAATGGGGGTGCCACAGCATCTGATTGTCCTGATGTGCACCCTATACTCTGGACAAGAGGCTACTGTAAGGACAGAATATGGAGAAACTGACTGGTTCCCCATCAGAAAGGATGTGAGACGGGTGTATTTTATCACCCTATTTGTTCAATCTATATGCAGAACATGTCATACGGAAAGTGGGATTGGACCAAGATGAAGGAGGTGTGAAAACTGGAAGGAGAAATATCAATAATTTGAGATATGCAGATGATACCATACTCTTGGCAGAAACAAGTAATGATTTGAAACAAATGCTGATGAAAGTTAGAGGAATGCACAAAAGCAGGACTACAGCTGAATATCAAGAAGACTAGAGTAATGACAACAGAAGAGTTATTGAAGTTTAAAGTTGACAGTGAGGACATTGAACTTGTCAAGGATTATCAATACCTTGGCCCAGTCATTAACCAAAATGGAGACAATAGTCAAGAAATCAGAAGAAGGCTAGGACTGGGAAGGGCAGCTATGAGAGAACTAGAAAAGGTCCTGAAATGCCAAGATATATCACTGAACACTAAAGTCAGGCTCATTCAGACCATGGTATTCCCAATCTCTGTGTATGGATGTGAAAGTTGGACAGTGAAAAAAGCGGATAAGAGAAAAATCAACACATTTGAAATGTGGTGTTGGAGGAGAGCTTTACACATACCATGCCTTGCGAAAAAGACAAATAATTGAGTGTTAGAACAAATTAAACCAGAACTATCACTGGAAGCTAAAATGATGAAACTGAGGTTATCATACTTTGGACACATCATGAGAAGACATGATTCACTAGAAAAGACCATAATGCTGGGAAAAACAGAAGGGAGTAGAAAAAAGAGGAAGGCCAAACAAGAGATGGATTGATTCCATCAAGGAAGCCACAGACCTGAACTTACAAGATCTGAACAGGGTGGTTCACGACAGATGCTGTTGGAGATCACTGATTCATAGGGTCACCATAAGTCATAATAGACTTGAAGGCACATAACAACAACAGGAAACAGGAGTAGACTTCTCAGTAGAAGGATGGTATGGAAGAACAAAGTAAATAGCCGTTTTAGAGAAGCTCACACACCATAGTAGATAGCTGAAAGGGCTAGTCAGAGAAGATAAGCTTTGGGGAATTTGATTTCCATTCTTCACATTATTTACAGGGGGAGGGGAAATGCCGCTAATGAGATCCTGGAGGTGCTAGGAGACTGACTTTGGACTCTCTATGATTTATAGAAAACAAATGTAACAAAGACTCAACATGTGGTGTTTCTTGGCTGTGAACTTGTTTATATTTTTAAATTTTTCAAAGAATTGTAAGGGCAGCCACCCAACTCTCTGCTTCAGTTGCCCCTCCCTGATGCTGTGAGAGGGAGAAAGGCCTGTTTTATGTGTTAATGTAACAAATATTTTTGTTGCATCCTGATGGTTCCAAGGAATGACAGCTATTTGACCACAGTTGCTTACATTACATTATATTATATTATGAGCAGATAATTTCAAGATGGCTGCACTTCATGTCAACTGAATGAATTTGCTCTTGCATTGTTGCCCACACAATTATCTTGGTCCTATATTGAGAATTGTTTTTAATGGCATTTTAAACTTCAGAGTTCATGGCCACAGTGATATAGAATGATCAGCCACCAGGCTAATTGGATGGGCTTTTAAAAAAACATCCTGGTCTCTTGGTGTGGTTCATCATAATGAGACAATAGCATTGTATCACAGCCAGCTGGGAAGACTTGGATTTCTGGAATTGTCTTTCAAGGTCAGGCCATAATCCAAAGAGTTGCACAATCAATTCTGCACATCCAGTGGGATCTTGATGTTTTCTTTTCCTTCTTACCAACTCTTCTCTCCCACATCTCAGGCTGGGTTTTTTAAACTTGGATGAGCTTCAGAAGCAGTTTACAGTGAAGTGCAAGGAAATTCCTCTTAGCAGTAGTAAGCCCCACTGGGCAATCCCAAACCTTACATCTGTCAGGAGGGTTCATTAGATTGTGGCCTGTATTTCTGTATTTCCAGAGAGAGGTCCTGGTGGTAGTACTCTGCTTATGGCACTTCATCCTCAGAGGAAATTGCCTGCTGCCTACTTTATTTGCTTCTTGGCATCTGATTTTAAAGTTTCAAGTTTTGTATTTAAACTTGTTTTAATCACTGGTTTTTAATTGCTGGTTTTTATTGTGAAAAATGGAAATGGACTAGGGTTGCCAGGTCAGAAGCATCCCAATGTCACAGGGTGGGCCCGAGTGATGTCATTAAGCATGATACATTAAACATCAACCACAGTTGCTTGGAGCATACAATTTAAAAAAACAATTTCTCTGATTAGAAATTAAGATAGAAATCTTAGCTAAAAGATGGAGCATGGGTAGGGAACATTTAATCTAGCCTACTTGCTTTCAGCAAGGAAGGTTTAAGTGCCCTCAGGCCAGGCTAGTTACCAGAAGGCCGCTGTAGGAAGAAAGGAGTCTAGTGTTGTGGAGATGTTAGATGGGAGCACTCAGGAGTAAAGATGGATGCCCCCGAAGGCTGCAATTCTAAACACACATACTAAGGGACTAAGCCCCATAGAACTCAACAGGACTTACTTCTGAGTAGATATAGTTTGGATTGTGCTGTTGGTAAAGCTTGGCTAGGGATCCTCTGCAAAGACATCCACATCTGAAGAGGGTGGTTTATAACAGATGCTATTGGAGGTCACTGATTCATAGGGTCACCGTAAGTCGAAATAAACTTGAAGGCACATAACTACAGCAATGAAATACAATGCAGGAAAAGTTTCACCTGTTGACATTCTGTCAGCCACCTTATTACTTGTGTGCAGCCCCTCCCACCTCACCAGCACAAGAGCAGGCAAATTTGCATCCTATTTTTCAAGTGAGGCAAGTGCCTGATCCACCTACAGTGTCCAGGGCCCAGAAAATCCTGCTGGCATTCCTACTGAGAAATGCCTGGCTCAGATGTTGCTAGGGTTTCAGTCAGCTCCACTACATCTCTGGATGTTAAATCTTTGAGAATCGCTATGGGTTGTAGTCAACTAAATCCTACTCAGAGCAGACCTATTGAAATTAATAAACCTAAGTTAATTGTGCCTATTAACTTCAAATGGGTGTACTGCAAGTAGGACTGCCATTGAATTGTCCTATGCTTTTGAATGAGTGCAGGGCATACTACACAGCAGCAGTCTACAAAAAGGCAGCTGGCACCACAGAGGGGATAGGGTGGCAGCAGGGATCCTCGGTAGAAAAACAAAGCTATTCCAAACCAGGCAAGGTCCCCTATTTTCAAGGGGGTGAAAAGCTGGGGGTATCTTGCCTAGACCTTCATCTGGCATTCAGCACTTCCCTGTCCCTCATGCTGCCCATCCAGCCTACTTGAGGGAAACTTCAGTCTGCATCAGCACATATCACTTGCTCCTGACCTTGCCAAGGCTGACTGACTCTCCGATATTTCTCTGTTATATAGCAACTTGTGTACAAAGAGACATCTAGCTGAGCATGGTGTGGTTCCCAAAGGTCTCTGGGTTTCCAGAAAGTCAAAGGGTGTTTTCACACTTCAGGAACAAAGAAGCTCTTGCTGTAATTGGGCTTTAATGGGATTTGCAATGTAAAAGAGACACTGGCCAGAATGCTCATTTGAGTGTTCTGTTGGGGCTGTGACGGAACATCTGCTTTGCATGCAGAAGGTCCCAGGTTCAGCCCCCAGCAGCATCTCCAGGTAGGGCTGAGAGTGTCCTTTGCCTGAAACCCTGGAAAGCAGCTGCCAGTCAGTGTAGACAATACCGAGCTAGATGGACAGTTGGACTGATTTGGTATAAGGTAGCTTCCTTTTTCCTATGCTTGAAAACTGCCTATCTTTCTGGGTCCCCCCCTTCCTTATTTATAACAGTTAGATGTTAATTCTAAATAAATGAATATGTTATTTGGTCAAAGGGGTCATTAGGAAAGGTATTAAAAATAAAAGTGCTGATATAATGCCATTATACACATCTCTGGTGCAACCGCATTTGGAATATTTGGCATATGGTTGCCTCACCTCAAAACAGATACTGTACAGCTGGAAAGGGTTCAGAAAAGGGCAACCAAAATTATGAAGGGGATGGAGCTACTCCCCTATGAGGAAAAGCTGCAGCATTTGGGGCTTTTTAGTTTAGAGAAAAGGTGAGTAAGAGGTGTCATGATAGAGGTGTACAAAATTATTCATGGCATGGAGAAAGTGGGTAGAGAAAAGTTTTTCTACTTCTCTCATCACACTAGCACTTGTGGACAGCCAATGAAGCTGAATGTTGGAAGATTCAGGACAGATGAAAGTACTTCTTCATACAGTGCATAGTTAAACTACAGAATTTACTCCCGTGAGAGGCAGTGATAGCCACCAACCTGGATGGCTTTAAAAGACGATTAGACAAATGGAAGATAAGGCTATCAATGGGCAACTAGCTATGATGGCCATGCTCTGCCTACAATCAGAGTCAGTATGCTTCTGAATAGCACTTGCTGGAAACCGCAGGAGGGGAGAGTGCTCTTGTGCTCAGCTCTTGCTTGTGGGCTTCCCACAGGTATCTGGTTGGCTTCTGTAAGAACAGGATTGTGAGCTAGGTGGGCCATTGTTATGTTAACCCTGATGGGAGGCAATTCCATTGCTAGTTTATGTTGACAGGGGAATGTACATCTGAAAAACGTTTCTCCTTTCGAAGGACCATGTCTCATCCTGGTAATGAGATCTTATTTGAAGGTTGTCAGTTGAGAAATGCCTCTGATGATCGGATGCCCTTCATCAAGCCAACAGTTATCTCAGAGTTATCTTTGTGACAAGGTTCAAGCACTTCCAAAGAACCTTGTCTCCCTCTGGTATACATGTTAGAAGCATAATGATCTCTTCAGATGAGGTAGACACTTGATAAGCAGAACATCATGCCCTCAGAGTTGATATTGGCCAGGCATCTTGGGATGATGAAACGCCTAGCTCATCTGACTCCAACTCTGTGCCGGGGTTATTTATTTATTTATTTAAGAAACATATATCCCGCTTTTTACCACGTGTCAAAACGGCTTCACAGAAGGAAAAAAATACGAAGCACAGAATTTAAAACAAAAAGATAGAATACATCAGAACAGGATTCATGGTGTGAAATAAATCATGTTTTATTTATCAATTTATTTATTATTTGATTCATATCCCGCCCTTCCTCCCAGCAGCATTTATTAAAATGATAACCTGCCTTTCCTCCCAATGGAGCCATGGGTGGCAAACGCCTGGCATCTGGAATTTGGCAGGGATGGCTCTTGCCTGATTTCTAATGGGAGGGAGCAGGGATGGGAAGATCTGTCAGTTTCATTTCTCTCCATTACTCATTTTTCCACTCTTAAATTCAGTTCCGCAGCTAATATTATTAATTTTTAAATCCTCATGAAAATTCTTCAGCATTTGAGAGGAAGAAATTCTACATGTTTGTCCTGAGTTTTGACTAATGTAGTTTTTCAAGCAACTTCTGCTAATAGAGTATATTGTGTATCTTATTTTCACAAATATATTCATTTTTATACACATTTTCCTCTAATATGTGGAGATTTGTAGACATTGGGTGGAGAACGGCATCACAAAATTTGGACAAGTGCGCATTTTGAAGGATAGCTGTGTGTTCTGTATTCATATTATTTTGGAAAGTGCAAATTGGATAGAATAGTCTTTAAAGGTGAACTGAACCACTTTTCTCCCCCATCTCTAGCTAAGGGAGATTCAAACACCAGCTAGGCCTTGGCACTAGAATTCCATTAGAGATGGGGCCAGGCAGATGTCCCAGGGCAGAGAATTCCACTGTGGTTTCTCCTAGATTCTTTTTATATAGTATTAACTGGGTGTGTGTTCCATAAATATAATTTCTAAAACATCTTATTGGTCTGAAGCCTTTCACTTTCTGTCTCCAACATAACATCTTTCTTTCTAACCGATTCATGCTTAGCTGGGAGTAAACCTCATTGAAAACAGTGGCAATTATTTGTGAATATGCGGGACAGGGCTGCTGACTTTGTGCTCATGTACTGCTTGACGGCTTTCCGTATTTATTGGTTCACTGCTGTGAGGACGAGGGATGGAAGGATGTGTCAAGGTTTGGTTCTCTCAGTTTCTCATTTTTCCAATCTTGCACACGGTTCTCCATATTTCTGCAGCAATTTGTGATTTTTTTTAAATCCTCATGAAGATTCTTCAACATTTTAGTGTGAATTTTTCCTAACAAATATTTTTGTCTGCAGTTTTTAATGTACAGTTTTTCAAGCAATTTCTCCTAATACAGTGCATTTTTGTATCTTATTGTCACTAATATATGCATTTTTATACACATTTTCCTCTAACAGACATTGTTTGGAGGACAGCATTGCAAAATTTGGATAAAGTGTGTATTTTGAAGGCTGGCTTTGTTTCAGAAAGTGTGAGTTTGATAGACTTGATAGATGCAGCTATAAATGTGAATGGAATCAAGTTTCCCCCCCATCCCTAGAATAGTAGACCAGGCAGGTCTTTGGCCTCTTCCAGTAGGGCTCCTCTTATGTTTTCCCTGCTCCTCTTGATCCTGGTCCTGGTTTTCCATCTCTTATTATTCTAACCACAGAAAGGCTTCTGTCCTGCATATCCAGATACTTACCACAGCACCTTGCAGATCTACTTCTTCTACCATAATTTAATTCTGCAAACAAGCTCACCCACATTCCTATGTACCCACAATTTGTCTTTTCTACCCATTTGACATAGGTGTGGTCCTACGTAAGCTGCCTCGGGAAATCAGCAGGGATTGCTGATTTCAAGCACACATGCATGCATGCCACAAGTCTTTGTGTCTCCTTACTCTTCCCAAGCGGGTTTCCCCTCTATCTCTCCTTTTTCAAAACCAAATATGGTCACAAAAAAGTTTCAGTCTTGCATATCCAGATAGTTCCCAGGGGGTCTTGTAGCCCCCTTCTTCCAACATAATGAAAATAAGCATGACCTCATATACCTCCCCATCATCATAATGGTACATGTCCTCTCGGGTCTCAATGCAACTGCTTATAAAAAGGCAGACAGTTTCTCAACCCTGTTGGGTTTTCTGTGGGCACTCCGAGAATAATCACTTTATCTGGGAGCAAACTCCCACCCCCCTGGGCTGCAGGGCCTGCTCCAGATATGACAGGGCCCTTCGGAACCAATGTGCCCTGGGCCCCTCCGCTCCCCTTCTGCAATCCGCAGAAACAGCCACGGGACAGATCACAGGACAGGAGCTTTTTAGCTGCCCACCGTCCCATCCCCCCTGCTTCACCTACCTTTCCAGGGTTTTTGTGGCTGCGCACACTTTGCACACAGGTTTGTCATCAATCAAGATGGGTTAGGGTTGGGGCTGGGGCTGGGGTTAAGGCTGAGGTTAGGGTTAGTGCTACACGCACTCATTGCTGCCATCAACCTTAGGGAAACCTCGGCAGCCATCTTGATTGATGGCAAACCAGCCGCAAAAGGTAAGTGAAGCGGGGGGGGGATTGAACGGGACGGCAGGCGACTCAGAAGCTCCTGTCCTGCGATCCCTTCCGCCACTGTTTTGCGGGTCACGGAAAGGGAGTGGAGGGACCCAGGGCACATTGGTGCCCAAGGGCCCCGTCATGCTTGGAGCCGCCCCTGGGCCAGGGCACATTGGTGCCCAAGGGCCCCGTCATGCCTGGAGCCAGCCCTGACTCCCAGATAAGTATCTCTTGGATGCTTTCATTCTGAGGACTGCTGCCACAGAAGACAAGAAGCCACTTGGTGAGTAGCACTTGATTAGTGTTTTATTCCCATAGTTCCTTTCGGCTACCCATCTGAAGATCCCTGTTCTTTTCAGGCCCATGATGTGTAGAAGAGAACACATGGATGCGAGGAAGAGGAAGGTTATATGTGATAAATGGTTTGAATATATGTAACAAGATGCAGCCAAGAATAAGAAAGGACTAAGTGACAAGGTAAGCTATTGTGTCATAGTTAGCTGAGATCAAGTATCCATCTCTCCTGTTTACTCATTCAATATAATGGATCTCTCTCTCTTTAGGTCTGTGTGCTAGAAAATGGCATGGCAAAGGATAGAATGGAGACGAAGGACCGCAACAATGGACATTCATCAGCACTCTACCTCCCTTTCATTGCTGTCATCCTCTGTTGTCACAAGCACTGGGATGCGACAATAGGCCCATTGATGTGAAGTATTTAGCTTGGCCGTGCGGGCGTTGCTGGTTGCCTGAATTGGAGCCGAGAAGGAATTTTTCCCTGTTGAACCCGAACAGGTTTTTTGCCTTCTGTGTACTGCCTTCCTCCTCAGCTATTGTAGCTCAGGAGGAGTTAAAGAGTGGGAGCCATACACAGTACACTTCAGAACAGCCCCAAACAATAAAGTTATTCAGTCATATTGGTTGTCTTGTCTTTCTTGGTTGTCTTGTCTTGTCTTACTTCCTGGGCAAGTCTATTTGGTCTCTGTGCATAGGATTCTAGACTTAATCCAAATCAAAGCCCATTGAAATGTATGGAACAGCTGCAGAATAAATTATAGGTCATATAACGGAATTATGTCTCACTTGAACAGAGTGTTAGAAAGAATCTTTACACAATGGGATGTGTCCAATGTTGGTTCTACTCAGAGTACAATTGAAATGATTGGACATGACTGATTTAGGTTAATTTCAATAGGTCTCCCCTTAGAGGGATGGGGAGAAATTTGATTATGCTTGCATTTGAATGAGAAACTACCTATTTCGCAGTGCTTGAACTAATATGTGAACTGAAACACAGCTAGCCTTCAAAATGTGCACTTCTCTGAACTTTGTGATGCAGTTCCCCAACCCAAAAATATGTAAAGAAATGCATTATATTATGGGGAAGTGTGCATAAAGATGCCTATATTAGTGATTATAATTGCTTGCAACAAAGTTATGGGAGGAAGGGTGGGATAGACATTTAATAAAACAAAAATGTGTTTATTAGGAGAAATTCACACTAAAATGCTGACAAATTTTCATGAGGCTTTCTTTTATAAAAATGCAAATTAATGTGGAAACTGAGCAAAAAATGAGAAATTTGGGAAAGGGCCATAGCTCAGCAGCAGAGCCTTTGCTTGGCATGCAAAAAGTCCGAGGTTGAGTCCCTGGCATCCCAGGTAGGTCTGTGAGAGACTCCTGCCTAAAATCTTAGAAAGTCACTGCCTGTCAGCTTGGACAATACTGAGCTAGGTGAACCAACAGTCTGATTCGGTATAAGACAGCTTCCGATATGCCTAACCGAAATGGACAGATTTGTAAATGGGGCACAACCCTATGTTCACAAATAAAACTGAGTTGCTTTCAGTGGATAACTGTGAAGTAATGAGCAAGAAAGTACTTTTAACATTTGATTTATAAGGATAGATAAGGCTCAGCTTCAAGACAATAATGGGGACATGGTACAAGAGGTCACAATGGCAGTGACAACCATCGTGACTCAACAATAGTCTCACTGATGAGCAGTACTCAGTTCTGAGCACTGCTTTCAGGTTGTAACACTTGCCAAATTTACTACTATACAGTTAATGAGACAGTATTTTAATGTTTCCTTTATCATGTTTAATTAAACAATATTTAGACTAATGATTGAATGCGACAATAATCTGCTTAATTATAGAACACAATTCCTTGTTTAGTTATACATTTTAATTATATATTTTGATTTTTAAAAACTTTTATGCCACATTATTTTCAAAGAAATCTCATAGCGGCTGACAGATTAAATAGTACAAACTAAAACAAATAACATGCCAAATTAAATCCAATACAATAAAATGAAAAAATCATAACAGATTTTCATTCTGGTTTCCCTGTTATCCATTTCAGATGAATTAGATATGGTAAACAAAAATTGTAATAGAATGTGTGCACGCGGAAGGATTTCTTTTATTTTTGCATTCAGTAGCAAAAAGATGAGCCTTTTATGAATCAGTTGTTATTGGATTATTAATAATCCAATAACATTTATCTGGATTATAACTGAACCTAATTCTTGATCATAAAAAGAAAAAGGCCTCATCAATTTTTAAGTGGGAACTGGAAACAGTAAGCATTTTTTGTTTGCTCCCTTCTTAATGGGTTTTCATTCTCCTGTGTTTGCTGAAAGTTTAAAGTGTGCTTATGTTTTATCTTCTGTTATTTTTGTTTTATTTCCTATCTGTTTATTTTGAAGTATTTTCACTCTGCTTTTCAGCCAAAAATGGTTCCCAAAGCAGATCTCAATTAATTATCCAGAATAAGACAGGCTCTGCCCTCAGGCTTGTGGTTTAAAACAGTGTTTCCCAACCTTTATGAGTACAGGACCCCCTTTGTAAGCTCAAAACCTTTTGTGACACCCCCCTCCACTAATTGTAATTTTAACCTATGTTAAGTGACAAAATGGTGCATGACAAAAATCATATCTCCAAATATCACTTTCCATAAAAAGCTCCCTGCAGACAGGCAGGTGTTGCTTTCTTTTCTAAATGCAAAGGTCCAATCAAATTGGGATCCCACTCCACCCCTGACTGACGATGTACAGTCCTCCGGGAGTGAGTCTCCTCCTCCATCAGCAAAGAGGGAAGTCTGCAGTACCCTACAGCCCTTGAGGCGCTCTCAGGAACCAAATGATTACACTAGAGAGAGAGAGAGATCAGCGTGGGAAGCCTCAGGCCCAAGGGCAAAATCAGAGCTTGGAAAAGTTACTTTTTTGAACTACAACTCCCATCAGCCCAATCCAGTGGCCAAGCTGGCTGGGGCTGATGGGAGTTGTAGTTCAAAAAAGTAGCTTTTCAAAGCAATGCCCCTCACTCACCCTATCTCATCCCCTGCTTGAGTGGTTTTGCCTGGTTGGGATATGCCCTTGAACTCTGATAGTGCCTCTTGCTTGCCTGGATAAAGGATGGAGAAGGTGTGTGAGCCTACGTCTAGAAACTCACCTAGCATACAAAGTCCACGTTGACATCCATTGCTTCATCTGCTCTTGCCTCAGCCTTACCTGCCACTGGCATGTGGCCCTCGGAAGGTTGCCCCGGAAGGGAATGCGGCCCTTGAGCTGAAAAAGGTTTCCTACCCCTGATACAGATTTTATTATATATGACAGGCTCAGGTTTTTGAACTTCTCAGTTGCACATGCTGGGCACATAGCCAAAGAGAGACGGGCACCCATTAGTAGCTATTTGACTTCTGTCACATATGTGAAAGTCATATGCAAATAGCACATAAAGTGCATGCAGTTATAATCCTCACCGTCGCTGCGCCTTCGCTTCCAATGCACACTATGTTTTCGGGGTGGAGGGACTCTTTGGCACTGGATGAGCAGCCAACCCTTGGATTAAAAGTTGTAGCCAATTTCTAAGGGTAAATCTCAGGGAGCCATGGACAGTGCAGTATATATATTGCAGTACAGGCTTTTTCTGGATATTGCTCACCTTAACGACTGGGTTTCTCTCTCCCCCTTTGTTTGATGATCACATCTTAGTGATTATGAAATGCAAATTGCCTTCATGCCTGCAGCCTCCCCAAACTATATCAGCACTGAAAAATATGATGCTGGTTGGCCTTGATGCTTGCATCTGTCTTAGGGTTGCCAGGTCAGAACCATCCAAAAACCTGAGAAAATGGGGGAGGGCCCTAGTGATGTGATGGGCCCTGGTGATGTCATGGGACAGGTCCTAATGATGTCACAGGGTGGGCCCTACTGATGTCACGGGGTGGGCCCTAGTGATGTCATTAAGCATGATACATTAAGTATCAACCACAGTTGCATGGAGCATACCATTCAAAAAAAAATTCTCTGATTGGAAATTAAAATAGAAATCTTACATAAAAGAGGGTGTTCCCAGGTCCAGCTGAAGTGACAAGGTCATTCCTTCTCACAAGCTTAGGGAGCATGGATGCAAAATGGCAATGGACTGCCTTTGTCGATCCCGAATAAGGTTTTCATGGTAAGCAGTATTCAGAGGTGGTTTACTATTGCCTTCCTCTGAGGCTGAGAGGCAGTGACTGGTCCAAGGTTACCCAGTGAGCTTCATGGCTGTGTGAGGATTCGAACCCTGGTCTGCCAGGTCATAGTTCAACACCTTTAGGGAACATTTAATCTAGCTTACTTGCTTCTGGCAAGAAAGGTTTACGTGCCCTCAGGCCAGGCCATTATAGGAGGAAAGGAGCTTAGTGTTGCAGAGATGTTAGATGGGAGCACAGATGGATGCTGTAGTTTGTCATGTGTGGTGGGAACTCTAACTGCGAGGGGAAAACTACACTTCCAAGGATTCTTTGGGGGAAGTCATGAACTTTAAATGTGAGTTGGATGTGCATTAATTCTTGCTGTGAGCTGCCTTAGTTTCCTCTGGAAGCTAACAAGTAGGGCCCCAGTACCAAAACAAAAAAATAAAAATTAACACATGGAAGGAATACACCAGGCATAGGGAACCATAGGACTTCCAGTTATGCTTCTGGTCCTGGGGAGTTGCAATTCAGAACCATCCAGAAGGCCTAAAAAAAAAAAGCAAAGCCCCCCCTTTTTTAAAAAAAAATTGAAATAAAAGAACATAAGGTTGCCGGTGGTAAACTTACCAGAGCCAAAACCACAAAATTTTAAAGGAATTTATACACCTACACACCTGATCATGCGTAAACAATTAAATAGCTGAAGTTAGTTCAAAGCTTGTAACTAAGCTACAATCCAATGGGAGTAAGTCCCATTGAACCCAATGGAGCTTACTTCTGAGTAGACATGTATTGGTTTGTAGCAAGAAGTGGGGGATGATTATATTGGATGGCAGCGGTGAAAACAACCCTTAATCCTCTGCTGAAGCTTTCCTCTGAGTAGCTGCTTTTTGTGTTTATTTATTTAAGGCATTTATACCCCACCCTTTAGCCAAAAGGGCTGGGAGACTGTTACTTGCGTCTGCTGTATAATGGCCAAGGGTGTTGCTAGCAGTAATGCAGTGGCAAATTCAGGAGTGCAGGGTCCCTTCATGGTATTCACAGCCACACCCCTCCCACATTTCCCCCTTCTGCTGCTGGGTTGAGAATGATATCCTTGTTAATGCATTCTTCCACAACAGAGGTCCCTAGGAACCTATAGGCATGGAAGGGGAGTGTATTAGCTACTGAGAAGAGTCTGCTCAGTACCTTACCTCCTTTTACTTTGCTTGGTTCCAATCAGCAGGAAAGGACAGGGACGCATGTTAGAAGACTCTTCTAAGTGGCTAACACACTCCCCTGTCATGTTGATTGGCTCATAGAATGCTGGAAACACAGAGATTCTGCTGAGACCCTGCTCCCAAAAAAGTAAGGCATCTAAGACTCCCCGAGACCCTGGACGACTACATCCCTGGTTGCTAGATTCTTGAAAGACTCTGGGCAAAAATCTGCATAAATGTATACAGTGCTTCTGGGCAAATTAAAATAGTGTGTGTATACACAGTATATTTAAAGCATGTTTCTCCTTCCCCAAAGAATCCTGGTAACTGTTGTTTGTTAAGGGTGCTTGAAATTTTAGCTGTGTGAGGGGTAAACTACATTTCCCACAATTCTTTGTGGGAAGCCTCACACTTTAAATGTACGGTGTGTATGTAGCCTGGGATCTCACTGGCACTGCAGTTTGCTGCCCTATGAGCATAATAAAAATAAACGTGTTTTTAAAAAGTGGGGAGCAGCAGATCTGGTCTAGCAGAAAAGACCCAGGGCTCAACCTCCCCTGATAATGCCCCTAGCAATTGCAGATTATTATAAATAATAATTAATGCAGTGTATGGCAAGCAAAAAAGATTGGTTTCTGCCCTGAGATGTTTAGAACAGAAAAATAAGATGAAGT
Source organism: Rhineura floridana (assembly GCF_030035675.1). Taxonomy (NCBI): domain Eukaryota; kingdom Metazoa; phylum Chordata; class Lepidosauria; order Squamata; family Rhineuridae; genus Rhineura; species Rhineura floridana. The sequence goes on along the minus strand of NC_084480.1, from coordinate 35,107,718 downwards.
CTTTTTCTGGTTGACCCAATACATTTTAGAGAAAAAGACTCTAAAGCCCAATCCCAAGCCTAGTTACTCCAAAGCAATCCTCACAAAATTCAGTGTGCTTTCTCCTACCCAAGTGTGTTTAGGATTGCAGTCTTCATTCTGGAGGAAGAACATACTTTCTTGGAAGTAACTATCATGGGAGGGTTCCCAAAGGGGGCACAAGGCTGCAGCAGGTTTTTCTGAGTAAATGAACACTTACAGAGAGCGAGTCTGCTTCAGCTGGTGCTTGGGAGAAAAAGGCTCCCAAGCACACAAGAGAAGAGGTGAGGGAGCCCTGGGATCGGTGAGGGAAAGAAGCGGGAGGGAGAGAGAAATACTAATGTCTCTCATGCAAAAAAAAAAAATAGACAAAGAAATCAAAGGGGGAGGGGAGAAAAGGGAGGAGACAGGGAGAGAGGATGCCTCTAAATGGGGGGGGGAAGATGGGACACTATCCTGGGTGAGCTGGAGTCGGAAGCTCTAGAGTGGCTAGAGCTCCCTGGCTACTATATGTAAAACCCACAAAGCCAGGGCGTTTCCCAACGTGCCAGCCAGCCAACTTACCCCCTACTTGTTCCAGTTTTCTCCCTCACTGTGCTCTAGAAGCCACGGAGGAAGCCTGGGCTCCGCTCTCATTGGGCCTCAGGGGCAGCCAATGAGAATGCGAGGTATGGTTTGGGAAGGCGAATGGAGTCCTTCCCCTGCGTGCATGCCTGCATGCAAAGGAGAGAGGGGGGGAGGGGCAAAGGAAGGAGGCGTGTCTTGGAGTCCACAAAAGCTGGAGATTAAACTACATGGGGGTGAGTCTGACTGGAGGTCAAAACAGCAAGGGTGAGGCCAGAATCTACGGTGATTTGCCGGAGATCTGGTAATGCTAAAATAGACTGCCTTCAAGTTGATTCCGACTTATGGTTGTGATCATGTTTTATTCTACTGATCTTATTGTGTTTGTATTTATATTTAGTGTTTTATGGCCCTGGAAACCATTTCTGCTGAAGTTGAAATGTCCCAAATAACTGTGTTGTGTTCCCTACTCCTACCAGTCTGGCTGCTTCTTGCAAAAATAGAAGTTTGCAATACCTTTCTGTAATTTTCATTCACAATCTAGTGTTTGGTGTGTCTTGCTCTGCCAATCCTGTTTGTGTAGTATTATTTATTTATTTATTTGTTGTACTCAGCGGTTTACAGTAACTAAAAACATTAAAATAAATATACAAATTTAAAAACACATCTTTTAAAAACAATTTAAAACACAATTAAAAAATTTAAAACAATTTTAAAAACATACTAACATACCTGGGAGAAAAAGAAAGTCTTGACCTGGCGCCGAAAAGATAACAGTGTGGGCGCCAGGCACACCTTGTCTGAAAGATTATTCCATAATTTGGAGGCCACCACTGAGAAGGCCCTCTCCCTTGTTGCCATCCTCCGAGCTTCCCTCAAAGTAGGCACCCGGAGGAGGGCCTTTGATCTTGAACATTGTGTACGGGTGGGTTTGTATCGGGAGAGGCATTCCATCAGGTATTGTGGTCCCAAGCTGTGTAAGGTTTTATAGGTCAAAACCAGCACCTTGAATCAAGGTCGGAAACATACAGGCAGCCAATGCAAGCAAGGCAGAATCAGTTTTATATGTTTGGACCGTCCGGTCCCTGTTACCAATCTGGCTGCTGCATTTTGCACAAGCTACAGTTTCCGAACTGTCTTCAAAGGCAGCCCCATATATATCTAGTTGGCTTGCTAATAATTCCGTCAGGAGGCAAACATTCGTCTTAGATTGAACCCTTGGCCCTTCTTCAGTTCTGTGGGTTGTGGAAATAAAGAAGAGCATACAAGTTATAGTCTCTGGATATTAAGCAAGGCTCATTTGTCTGCTTGATCTTTTTGTCTCTCATATGGTTGATAACACTGATAAGTAGTATAGGAAGCTGCTCTGGCAGTGTAATCAGAGAATATTCGGTTGTGATCAACCTATGCTTGGAAGCAACTGGACCAAAGAAGATGGACACATAGGCCAAATCTTCAGGGTGACAGCTCTGTGTGTGCGTGTGTGCATGTGCGCGCACACACACGTGTGTGTGCGTGTGTGTGTGTGCACGGAGAGAAAAGTGATCCAGGGCACAAGATTTTAAGGTAGAATGTCCATCCCCATCTTTTTTAACATCTTCACCTTGGAAGAATTGGTTAACATGTGCCTCTGAGCATATGGTGAGTGATGGAAACCAGGGCTGTGGAGTCGGTATGTCAAACCTTCGACTCCGACTCCTCTATTTTTCTACTGTCCAACTCCGACTCCTCTATTTTTCTACTGTCCAACTCCGACTCCTTCATAAATGGCAAATGTATATTAATTTTTCTACTGTCTGACTCTGACTCCTTCATAAATGGCAAATTTATATTAAAGTATTAATATTAATAAATTAATATTAATATTAAAAATATTATTTTTATTTTGAAGTCAGAGTCAGTACAGTTCTACTGACTCCGACTCCACCCAAAATTGCTTCTGACTCCACAGCCCTGGTGACAACACCTGCCATCTCCAAAGATGAATTACATTTTTGTAAGTTTGTTGGTGTTCTTCTTACTTTGCTTCTTTTCTGCCTTTCTACTGTTTCTGCAGAGACTCTAACCTAGAAAATTATTTTTCTCTCATTATTCAACGTAGAAATCTGTGTCAAATTTATTTTTATTAATTTCAAAGTCTTTATTGGTCAATGTCATATGATGGTGAAGATTGCCTTTTTTGTTTCAAACAGGAGGTTATGCTCTACTTCTATTTTGGGTGCATTAACAATTGAATCTGAAACTGCAGTTTGATGTAAAATCAGACAGATTACAATATGTTGCTACTTAAGCAATGACTCTAGCTGTTGGAAAAAACAAACTTGGCCTGCCCAAGATGCATGTTTTCAGCTTGCTATGCTTAAACTACTCCACTTAAGGGAAGGTGGGTATGGTCAATTAAAAATGTAAAGCACACCTAGAATTTTGCTAGAATATATTTCACCTCCCACCGTTTGATCTTGTACAAACTGAGACACTCCTCATGTCCACTGGAAACTATTCTGCAGAACAGTCAGTGCCATTTTTCCACAGTTGTTTTTGGAGCTTTTTTTTTTAGTGTTGCAAAGTGTTGCTGTAGTTCACATATTCACAGAAACAGAAGTCAAAGAGAATGATTTACTACAGGAAACTTCACTAAAATTGCAAAGTAAATCAAACATATTTAAAGTGACCATCTGAACGATATCAAGTGTTTTAATATTGTTGCTTCCTCCCTGCTAAAACAAAATCAGCACAGCACATGTCTTGTTTCTGTTATTTGGGCTGACTGCAGGTGTTGCCACCACTCACCATATGCTCAGAGGCACATGTTACCAAATTCTTCCAAGCTACACAGCAAGTGGATTGGACTGTGAAAGTCCAACCCAAATTGTCTTTGCATTTTGACAAATTTGTAGAGCAGTACAATATCTCAGAGAGGAGATCCTGCTCCCCTGGTGCATTCACTATACTGCCGAATTTCCCTGCTTCTTAAAGTTTGGTAGAAATATCTGTTGGCTATAGGTACATTCTTAAACTGCAAGGTTTTTTCCCAATAAGCGAACTTGCTTGCTTTTTAGTCTGGGAGGTAAGAAATGGGTTCCTGTGCAAGTTTGCTGAGAATGGATTGATCATTTGCATGCTTATTGAGTTCAGTGGGATTTACTCCCCTGCAATCATGGCTAGGATAAGTGAAACTGACCATGGGGGAGGAGGTGGGGAAGGGGAGAGTAGAGGGAAGGAAGAAGGGGGAGAAGGAAGGGGAGGGGGAAGGAGAGGATGGGAAGGGGAGGGGGAAGGGGTGAAGGAAGGGGGAGGGAAGGGGCAAAATGGAGGTGATGGGAGGAAAGAGGAGGGGAGAGCAGGTTTGATCATGGGTTTACTCCCATGCAATCATGCTTGAAAATGAAATGGACTGCCTTCACGTCGATTCCAACATACGACTTACCCTATGTATAGGGTTTTCATGGTAAGCGGTATTCAGAGGTGGTTTACCATTGCTTTTCTCTGAGGCTGAGAGGCAGTGACTGGCCCAAGGTCTCCCAGTGAGCTTCGTGGCTGTGTGGGGATTTGAACACTGGTCTCCCAGGTTGTAGTCCTAGGATAGGTAAAACTGACCATGGAGGAGGAGGAGGCGAAGGAGATGGGGAGGGGAAGTGAGGGGTGAAGGCAGAGGGAAGGGGCAAGAGGGAGGGGATAGGAGGGAGGAGGAGGGGAGGACAGATTTGATCATTTGCATGTTTTTTTTTAGTTCAGTGGGATTTACTCCTGTGCAACCATGCTTAGGATAGGTGAAACTGACCTGGGGGAGGGCTGGGAGGAGATTGCGTGGGTGGGCACTGGGGAGAGGGGAAGCCCCTTTCCTTTCCAAAAGGAAAACATTGTGAACAGTATCATTGCTTTTCAGGGTTTCCCCCACCTTTTTATTGTACAGCAGGCACATGTAACCTCCCACCCAAATTTAAACCAAACTGTCGCTGGCTACATCCACACCAGACTGTTATTTCATTTTAGGTAGTCATGGCTTCTTCCAAAGAATCTTGGGAAGTGTAGTTAGTGAAGGGTTCCTCTCACAGAACTTCAGTCAGAGTGGCTGACTGTTAAACCACTCTGGCCACTGGAGCTCTGTCAGGGGAATAGGAGTCTCCTCTCAGCACCCTTCACAAAATACACTTCCCAGGATTCTTTGAGGGAAGCCATGACTGTCTCACATGAAATCACAGTCTAGTTTGGCCCCCTGATTAGGCAAGCCTGGCTTTTAGAAGACTGACAGTTGGTTCTTCCTGAGCATGCCCAACATTATCATTGAGTTTAAGCCAAAATTTCTTAAATTAATTAAAAATCAGCCAGGTATTTTTTTAACTTTTAAACTGCAGAAGATGAAGTTCAGAGTATGGGGCAAGGTCAGTAATAGGATCACAGGTACTCTGTGAACAAGGCTGATTTTTAATGAATTTCAACAGATTATGAGAACTCTTGACAAAGAAGTCCAAAAGGGGTCTGGTTTTTCTCTCTTTATTTTTACACTTTTAACTCTCAATTCTCTCTGACTGTTTTGTGTATCACCATTAAAATTTAGAGGGTTAAGCAACGTTTCTGAGTTCAGGACTATATGTTTTGTAAGGTTTTGTTTTGAAATGAGCTTATGGGAAGGATCAGAATGGCATGGGGGTATTTTCAATTTAACATTGCGGAATGCGAAGAATCCATGCTGACTCTTGCGGCTGTGTAATATCCACTATTTCATTTTTCAAGATTTCTGTATGTCTAGCAACTTTCTGTAGAAATTATCTGATGCTCTTTTCCTTTGTAGTACAGTATATAGAAACCTTTCTGGTAGTTGAAGTTGTTTTTTTTTGTTAGGCTTGACTAATCCATTTTAACTTGAGATCCCCCCATGTTTAAGATGTGGGATTTTTAGAAATATATTTATGCTTGTCTGCTATACAAGAACTTCTTAATTCCTCAGTGCTTCTCACACAGTTAGGAATTTTTCCAGACATCAAGCATTTTTTAATCAAGTCTGTAATATTTTATTTAATGTATCTGTTACTGTCCTGCTTGTCAGGACCAGACTAGTTGTTATGCGTGAGTATGTAACATCCTAAAAGCTATTTTTTTAAAAGATGAAAAGCAGCTTCCAGAGGGGAAATCATAGAAGCAGCGGGTTGTTAATGCTTAATCCTTAACCCTACCTAATGTGTTCCTGTTCCACCCCCCACCCCCAATGTGGTTCCAAATGATTATTTGGAAGGTAAATGCTCATTTGGAACCTGATGTGTTCTGCTTGTAACATCCACTTACTTTAAATTAAGTGCTGTGAGATGATGTCTCTGCTACAAATGCCAAGTCGGAAGGGATGAACAATTTTCATCCTTTTGCATTTTAGAAAAGGAGATCTGTAAATAATGTTTATGGATGCAGTCCGCCCCCCCCCCCATTAATTAAAGCAATCTATCTCAATTTTTTTCTCCAGGGAAAATAACTACAATTGTCCACTTCTACTATGTTTTGGTCCTATGCTACCTAGTCTAGTTATCCCAAGTGAACTTCACTGCCCATTAAGATCATCAGGAGAAACCTTGCTCCGGGTACCAACTCTTGGTGATGTAAAATCTAGCTAATTTTAGCATAGCAGTTTTTTCCCCATGGTGTCTGCAGAGTTATAGAACTCCAAGAAGGCCCATCAGGTTCTAGGCAGGATTTTTGGAGGACTTTTGCTGTCTTGCTGTTCAGTTAGTTTGATACCAACTGGATGGTGTGTGTTGTACCTTGAAATTGTAAGAGCATTGATACCATTTAAAGAAAGGCAGAAAGAAATGTTGGAAGTAGGGTTGCCAGGTTGGAAGCATCCCAAAACCTGAGATGTCATGGGGCGGGCCCCAGTGATGTCATGGGGAGGGCCCTAGTGACATCATGGGTCGGGCCCTAGTGATGTCATAAAGCATGATACATTAAGTATCAACCACAGTAGCTTGGTTCCAAAAAAAAAAAAAAGCCTTTCCTGTCCAAAACACCTTCTCTCGACTTCTGTGCAAGAACCTCAGGAACAGATCTGTCCTATTTACTTGCCGCCCTGGGCTCCTGCTGGGAGGAAGGGTGGGATATAATAATAATAATAATAATAATAATAATAATAATAATAATAATAATAATAATAATAATAATAAATGAACATTAACACTTGCTCCACCAAATAATATAAATTAATGAATTATTTAAATCACTCATTGCATCTTAGAGGAATACAGGAGCATGAAATATGGCCTATCCAGATAATAAATCCAATCTCTTGCACAAATACCTAGAAGTTGAGATTTGATGAAGATCAAAGTACTGCAGGAATTACTTTAGGTAACTGTGATAATCCTTAGGAGAAATAGTTCTTCCACTATACACACCACATTGTACATTCCCATTACCCTCTGCTTAAGCCAATAACATTTTTCTAAATCCTGTGATGTTAAAATCTAAAGCTCTCCTATAAAATTTTACATTTTATAAATGATATATTATAGATTAATTACAGAACTTCTGAAATATATTTTCCTTATGCTGGAAGCACTAGTTAGTCTCATTTAAAAATCCCTCCACTTTTTACACTTTCTAGGTTTATTAACTCTCCCACACATGCTTCTTGTTTTAAAATGTGTTGTCCTGGAGTGCTCCAAGCACTAGAAACCTAAACCCAAGTATGGAACACATCTCTTCTAGTCTAGCACCGGAAAGCACACCAGGGCAGTTGTTCCACAGAGTGTAAAAACCTATAATAATTATAGATATGCCATGCATTAATTAGTGCATGGTGTGCACATCACCAGCGGCATCTTAAGGCAAAAGGAGGGGCGGTGTACCTGAGCCTCAGTGTATGAGGTGCAGTCAATGAAGGGGGGGCATAGGGAGCTGCCTGCCACCAAGTCAAACCATTGGGTACATCTATCTCTGTACTGCCTACACTGATTGGTAGCAGCTCTCCTGCATTTCAGGCAGGGAGTCTTCCCAAGCCCCCCTTGGAAATGAACCTGGGACCTTCTACATGCGAAGCAGGTGCTCTGCCCACTCAGCCACAGTCCTTCCCCAGGGAGTGTGGGGCGTTCCGGAGGGGGCAGAGGATGCCGGGGTGGCTCAAGGCATGCTTGAGGGAGAAGGGAAACTGAGGGAAGGGGGGGCTCTTTTGGCAGGGGCCCAAACTGAAGTCAACCTGCAAGAAGGTGTGGCATGAGGGGGTGCCCACCTGCATTGACCCAAGTGTGCGAGGAGGGTTTGGTTCAGTTTTGTTTTTTGGGACGGGGGGGCGGGAGACTATTAGAGGGTGGTTAATCCAGACAGCGCCCTATCAGTCCTGGGGAGGGAGCAGCACCAGGGATCATGGGTGGCTCTCTAGTCCTCATGGAGGATGGTGGGTTAAAAACCTAAGAAGAGCCCTGCAGTGCTGGATCAGGCCAACATGGGCTCATCCAGTCCAGCACATCCTCTTCTCACAGTGGCTGACCAGCTGCGGGGCCCCTGCGCTCTCCTTCCTCAATCCGCGGCAGGATAGCAGGGCAGAAGCTTCAGAGCCGCCCACCATTCTCCCGCTTCACCTACCTTTCTCTCTGCTGTTTTTTGCAGCATGCGCAGGTTTGCCATCAATTAAGATGGCGGCCAAGGTTTCCTAAGGGGCTGAAGCCTCTGCCGCCATCTTGGTTGATGGCAGCAATACGAGCGTGTAGCATACATGCATGCCATCAACCAAGATGGCAGCAGAGGCTTCAGCCCCTTAGGGAAACCTTGGCTGCCATCTTGATTGATGGCAAACCTGTGCATGCTGCAAAAAACAGCAAAGAGAAAGGTAAGTAGAGTGAGGGAATGGTGGGGGACTTGGGATCTCCTGCCCTGTGGCCAGCCCTGCTGGGTGGCCATGCCACACCACGCCAAGAACTGGAGATCCAGGGACAGGGGGTGTGGTCTGGCCAGGGAGTCAGAAAACACCCCCGAAGCCGGTGACTCCGTCCAAAAACCAGAGATCTGGTAACTCTAGTTGGAAGGGTTTTTTTTCTTTTAAAGAAAAAGATTATCCCTCTCTGGCCCAATATTAGAGTTACTTGTGGTGTTGCAATTCCCTGTTTGTTATCTTAAAAGGATATGTGTGAAAGAGGCTAGAAATAAGAAAAAATGGGTGTCACAAAGGTCAGGCACAAGTGGGAGACATGTAGACACCGTATAAGGATCTGGGGGATCTTTGTAAAACAATATCTCCTACTTGCATAATGTCAGAAATGACATTTCTGATATTAATTTTTTTGGCTGCTTCACTGCACTTTGGCTGCATTTGATCATCACGGTAAATCATGGTTTCATATGACAGGAACAAGCTGCAGTGAGCCTTGTGTTCATTTGCTTCTCCCTCTCTCTCCTCCTTTGTGGCTGCGAGGATGAGGTTAGAAGTTTTCATTTACACTTTGCAGCTTGTTGTTTCATCCAGACCTGACAAATGGTAGTTATCTTCACTAATGTAAACCACTATGGTTATAAATTGCTTTAGGATGCAGTTTTGCCTAAAAAGTCTAAAAGCCTGTTAACTAAAATAAATTAGCTATGATTTGTTTGAAATCAGTCTGCTTGTTTTGAAGGTGTTATGAGGTTGGCCTGTTTCAACAAAACAAATTTAAGGTTAACTAAAGCTTAGTGTTTCACATAATGCTAAATGGCAGTATATCGAAAATGGAAGCAAAAGCTTCCAATCTTGCAGCTGCATATGGAGGAGGAGAGAGGAGATGTGGAGCATGTATGTATAAGACACACTGTGGCTCATTCCCATCATGATAAACCATGGTTTATTGTGCTGTCCAAATGCAACCATTATAAACTGTATGGGCTTCATACAGAGGGAGAAAATGGTAATTATTTGGCTTTTAATATAGTTACTCAGGTTAACCTTTATTCCATCTTATCCAAGGACAGTCAGTACAAGACATTAGATTATGTATATAGCGAAGGGACTAATAACTGGGAGAAAAATACAGGATACAAAGATGTGCCTGAATCCGGAGAATTTCAGAAAGCCTAGTACTGGGTGCTATTCTGAAGCAGCTGAAAACAACCAGCCAATTTGTTTGGGCAAATGAGGACTGATATCGTTGTAATTATCAACAGGGGCCACTTGGGCCTGATTCAAGTGTTACCAGGATAGTGCTGGACCCACTTCCTTGTCTTCTGGTCCCATGCTGCTCCAATGACATCTGTAGAAATGAACCACATTAGTAAGATGAATTATTCCTTCCTACACCAGTGTTTCCAGTAATACATGAACCCTGCCCCAGTGTTCTTGGCTGTGTGCTCTTGGCAATTGGCAGCCAGCAATCTCTACAGGGCCATTGGGAGTTCCTCATGCACCATTTTGGAGTTTCTTGGTGTAAGAAGCTACAAAAGCTGTTGATTGTTTTGCTGTTTGCATTTGTTTATGCAGGATTTATGTGCTAAGAGGAGCTGGGATTGTTTTAAGAAATGTCCAGAGGGAGAAAGGAAACGCTTCTCATTAGTCTGTTCCAATGTGGGTGTGTTTGTGCATGTTGCTTGCGGTTTCTTAAGTGCAGTGTTTCTCTGTAACGAGATCTGCTGGGGAAATGGAATATGTATTTCAGTGAACCTGTTCTTATTTTTATTTGACATCTCTGTAAATATCCTCCATTTGGAGGCCACTGTCTTGAAGATGAACATCCCATGGTGCTTTGTCTGGAACAAAATCAATTGGACTGTAGTCCAGTAAAATCCACATACACACTTGCCAATATAGGGTTGTAGACACTTTGTTTTTAAAGATCAAGTTGAGCAAAGTTTATTATATGGGTCAGCTCTAAATGACCCCTGGGCCAAATATTCCTCCTCCCTCCAGTTACAAACTCAGAAGTGAAAGAAGGGTTTAGAAAAGCTGTGGCCTTAGCAGTAGATCATGCAGGCAGGACACACTGAAAGGTTCCTGTATAGATTCTGCAACTATATTCATTTCTATTATGTGTACATAGGGATGACTTCTCATATTTGCAAGTATAATATGCTACTGGAATAGCACTCGTCTACATTATAACTAAAGAATTATTATTAATGTACAAACAGAAGTGTGGGCTGATTCAACTATGTTGTATTAGTATTTAATCAAGGGGATGCATGATAGAGGCTTATAAAATTATTAATGACATGGAGGTGGGCAGATTCTTTCCTCCCCCTTCCTCCTTCCCAATACTAAAATTTGGTGCCACCCAAATTAGTTTTAGAAGTATTTCACACAATGCATGCTTGACTTAAGGAATGTGGTATGGCAAGATGCAGTAATGGTCCTTGGCTTAGATGACTTTAAAAGGCGGTTAAACGAATCCATAAAATATAGTTCAATTAGTGGCATAGTGGAACCTCCATATTCATATGGAATGTACCTCTGAATACTAGATGGTGTAGTAAACAAGAAAGGATAGCTGTCTCCATGCTTTTTTTGTGAGCTTCACAGTTTCATCCCACTGGCCACTGTTGGAAGTAGGATGCTGGACCCTTGTCTTGAGAAGAGTTCTTCATCTTCTTATTGTTGGAGTATTCTGTGCTTGGTGATACATGATGTATATGAATAACGAGGTCTTGAAATTACATTCTGTTAAATCATTGTTGGCACATTTCAGACTTGGATGCTCCACTTTTTTTTTTAACCAGAGCCATGAGGCTCACTGACTGGAGTAAGTCACATAATAGCAAGTTAGAGTTCTTTGGGTCAGGGGGAAGGGCCCATAGGAAGTTTTCTGTTTCTACACTGTACAGATGTATAAACTCTCAAATTCTCCGCCACCAATTGCTTTCTTCCATGCATTGAAACAATTCAACACTGACTGATGTTGTACAATCCAGACAACTACTGTGTTTTCAAGCATGAAGGAAAAGCTAAAATTACAGAGCATATTATTCAAGCAGGTGAGCCTAGCCAAACATACAATGTGCACGCACACTCTTCATTAAGAAATTAAGCATTTAGAAAGCATTCTAGAAACATTTCCACCTCGTAACACACATAGAATGGATCACTCAAGGAATTGGGATAGGACACGGACTAAAGGTAGTCTCAACACTTGAAATATATACGATCAAGAAGATTAAGCATATAGGAAGCATTCTAGATAGAAAGCATGTACCATTTTACAGATGCACAATTCTGGGAGAGGACTTGACCAACCATGCCAATGAATCCATGACAAGAAACTCAAGCTAAACCCACCTAAGAAGCTGGGCAAAAGCAGAGAACAGAAAGGGCATGGGATATGCATGGACATGTTAAATGCAGGGTGAGGAAGGTCTGGAGGAACTTGTTATCATTGGGATTGAGTCTGAGATGGTGCCACTTCTCTCACCTGACCTGTTGCCTTAGCTTAGAATTCTTCCTCTATCAGGGTAAGCTGTGGGAGAGCCACAAACTTGCACCATGCGTAACTTCCCTGCTTACTATCAGTGGCCCCAGATAGTAGTGCAGAGAGTACTAGGGAACATCTTAGCATTTTTGAGTATGGGGTGTCCACAAGTTCCTGGGCTTTTCTGTTAGGTCTATCACCTCATGCCAGTGCCTCACAAACTGTTGCTGTTGTTGTTGTTATGTACGATTATGTCTTACGGCAACCCCATGAATCAGCGACCTCCAATAGCATCTGTTATAAACCACCCTGTTCAGATCTTGTAACTTCAGGTCTGTGGCTTCCTGTATGGAATCAATCCACTTCTTGTTTGGCCTTCCTCTTTTTCTACTCCCTTCTGTTTTTCCCAGCATTATTGTCTTTTCTAGTGAATCATGTCTTCTCATGATGTGTCCAAAGTATCATCATTTTACCTTCTAATGATAGTTCTGATTTAATTTGCTCTAACACCCAATTATCTGTCTTTTTCACGGTCCATGGTATGTGCAAAGCTCTCCTACAACACCACGTTTCAAATGATATGATTTTTCTCTTATCCACTCTTTTCATTATCCAACTTTCATATCCATACACAGAGATCGGGAATACCATGTTCTGAATGATCCTGACGTTAGTGTTCAGTGATACATCTTTGCATTTGAGGACCTTTTTTAGTTCTCTCACAGCTGCCCTCCCCTCTCCTAGCCTTCTTCTAATTTCTTGATTGTTGTCTCCATTTTGGTTAATGACTGTGCCAAGGTATTGATAATCCTTGACAAGTTCAATGTCCTCACTGTCAACTTTAAAGTTACATAAATCTTCTGTTGTCATTACTTTAGTCTTCTTGACATTCAGCTGTAGTCCTGCTTTTGTGCTTCTTTAACTTTCATCAGCATTCATTTCAAATCATTACTGATTTCTGCTAATAGTATGGTATTGTCTGCATTTCTTAAATTACTGATATTTCTCCCTCCAATTTTCACACCTCCTTCATCTTGGTCCAATGTATCATATGTTCTGCATATAGATTAAGCAAATAGGGTGATAAAATACACCTCTGTCTCACACCCTTTCCAATGGGGAACCAATCTGTTTCTCCATATTCTGTCCTTACGGTAGCCTCTTGTGCAGAGTATAGGTTGTGCATCAGGACAATCAGCTAGACTCCTAGCAGGGGCACCCAAGGCGGAATGGTCAAAGCTGAGACATCAGACTAAGATGCATCCAAACTCAGAGGAAGGCAATCATAAACCACCTCTGAATACCTCTTACCACGAAAACCCTATGAACAGGTATCCAAAATGCAACATGAGATAGTGCTAGAAGATGAGACCCCCAGGTCAGAAGGCACTCACTGAGCTACTGGGGAAGAACAAAGGACAAGTACGAGTAGCGCTGTGACTAATGACACAGCTGGGTCAAAGCCGATAGGAAGCTCAGAGACTGATGCGCACAGATGTGAAAGGAGAGTTTGGAGTTGTACAACTTACACAATAGGAACATGGAATGTGAGAAGCATGAACCAGGGAAAGTTTGAAATTGTCAAGCAAGAAATGGAATGCATCAACATTACAATACTTGGCATGAGTGAAGTAAAATGGACGGGAATGGGACATTTTCAATCAGGCGAACACAAAATATCTTATGCAGGAAACGAGAAACGAAGAAGAAACAAGGTTGCTTTAATAGTGAGACATGATGTAGCAAAAGCAATTAGGAGCAATAATGCAAGGTCTGAGCGAGTGAACTCAATGAGATTAAATGGCAAACCTATTAACATAACCATCATCCAAGTCTATGCTCCAATGGCAAACACAGAAAAAGAGGAATTAGAGAAATTTTATGCAGAAGTACAGGCAGAACTGTTGCTACTACAATAGAAAGTAGAGTGGCTTCCCAGTGCTGGCCTGAAACTGCTGCTAAGCAGCTCTGTTGCTCTTTCCTCCACTACCAGAAGGCCAGCTGGCTTCTCATTGCCCAGGATAAGTTTTCTGAGCATCCAAAGTATCTCAGCCTGCCACTGCTCAGTCCAGTACATCAGGCAAGCACTATGGGCAGCAAATGTTAAAATGGTGCACAGTGATCAGTACTCCTTGCTTTACATTACTTGGACTTCCCTAATCAGAGCAGGGTGCAGGCCAGACAGTTGTAGCCAACCTGACACAAGGGTAATCAGCCAATCATGATCAGTGTTCTGCCTGACACTACTTTAATTCTGTCTATATAGCTAAGGCCCATTTGAATGGGAGTGTATGTAATTAACTTTTAGACTGGGAAACAAATGCATAGAAATGTTAATTATTTCCTGCTCCTCTGAGGGCTTTAATTGCTGAACCAGTGCTGCTGACAGAATATGAACTGGTGTAAATGTATTACACAGTTTCATTCAGCTGGAATTTTGCACATTAATGGAATCCTAATTAGAGCACAGTATTTAAGGATGAGCTCCTCATATATTTTTAATCTGTAGTTGATTTAACATATTACATTGGAATTCTTGGGCACTGAGGCCACCGGAACTGATACGCTCATTGCTAATGCTCTTTCCAGTACACCACATTTCGCCTTGCAATTTTTTCCTTTTGAATATCTCTAGCCTGTGTTTGGGGGCAAAAAGTCCTCCCAACATGACTAATAAATATAAAACTACAATATATAATTTCAATATATCAATAATTTAAAATAGCAGTTAAAATATTTCTTAATTTAGCCCTCGAAGTCACTTGAACCATTCAAGAAATAGTTGTAACCAGCAATGATATAGTAATTAAAAATCGGAAAAATGGCCTGACTTTTCAGTTAAGCACATCTCAGTTAAAAGCAGCTTTGAAACAAATGGGTTTTCAAGGCCTGTTTAAAGGTTGTATCTCATGAGACCAACCGCATACCTGTTGGGAGGAAGCTTTGGTAGTTGGGGCCAACCACCAAAAAGGTGCTCTGTCTCAAGCCCAGTATTTAAAAGATTTAATAATACTACATTTCTGTACTATTGCAGAAAGCAAATAAGAGTGATTTTGTGGTCAATAGTGAAGGTATTCAGAGCTAGTGTAATGCAGTGATTAGCTTCTGAAAGACCTTGTTTCAAATATTTACTCTATCACACTTTTGTTGAGTAGCTGTGGCTCGTTGTCGCCACTTTGTCTTAGAATAAAAGACAACTTACTGAATAATATTTGTTTTCACCTTCATTTCTCACCTTTTAAGGAGATAGCTTTAAAATGTATAAATTGTGAGGATAAAGCAAGATGCAGAATGTAAAGAACTCTGAACATTTTAACAAGTTTTTGCACTATAGATGGTAATACCAGCCCACAGAATATTAGCAGCCTAAAGTAGTTCTTCTGAATTTCACAGGCTCCTCCTCATTTCCGACTCCTGCTTTTCCTGGGTAAATAGCATACTGCTGGGATGTAGTAGCAATAATGTGTTAACTTCTTTAAATTTGCCAACATTTCCTCATCTCAGGAACTTGAGGAATGCTCTGCATCAGTTTCCCAAACTCTGATCCATGGATACCAATAGTCCACAAGCTTCATTCAGGTGGTCCATGGCATATCTGCGTTAAATACTCAAACTGATTTTTAATTGTACTTTTATTGCTTCTTTTATTTCTCATATCGTATTTCATGTTATTACAACTTGAATTTTATGGAATCCAACAAAATACAAGAAATAAAAGAAGCAATAAAAATACAGTTAAAAACAATAAACCACTTAGCTCAGTGTGTTACACTTGCTACAACAGGCAGACAAATAATTAAGTTTGCCAAGATCATCAGCAATTTTCAAGTGCTCATTGGAAAAGAAAGTTGGGAACCACCCGTTTGTGTAATTCTGCCGTTAGGCTTGTGTCAGGCTGGACTGGAAAGGCAATGATGCTCAGCAGTAGATGGCGATGTTGTTCTGCTGTGCTGAAGCATTTGTAAAGTTCAGTCCTGGGTTTAAATTTCTCATCCTATTCTTTGCTTCTACTTTGACATAGTTCTTGGTTGTATTTGGACAGAAGACCTAGTTACTGAGGAACTGACTTTACATCAGGCTATATTTAAATATTTGAGACTTGACACATAACCTTACATGTAGGACTACTTCTTTTAGGTCTTCATAAGTGATACTGCTTATTACATTTCAGGAATTAGGATGGCTTTCTCTCCACTGTTTACTTCCCACTTTATGGGTGCATTTTTAATGCTTAATGTCGGTTGATAGCAGTGCATGAGGAATTTTAAGAGAAATTATTTACAAGATTATTGGAATATGTATAGCAGAAAGTATTAAAAATAACTGAACTGTACTTAACCAAAGTTATGTATGGCTATGAATGATCTCAAATGGATGAATACACATTTTTCTAATGGCTTGGACAAAAATTAATATTACAGTTGGTTGGCATTCATTTGGGAAGGACAACAAAGAAACAAAATGCCAACTAACACACAGTAGCTTGATAATATATAACTGGGTTACAATAATAGTACCTCAGAAGATGAAATTTTATTGTATGAAACTTCAAATGGTTTAGAAGTAATTTTATGTAGCTGGGAATATTTTACTATAGTTACCTGCTGATATATATTCAAGAATTTTTTTAAGGCTTATCAGACTGACTTACCATGTGGGATATTACTGAAATCTTCCTTCTATGTACTATCGTGGAAAGAATAGTTAGATACTAAGCTTAACACAAGCTTAATGAAACACACATAATGAATCAATCCAAGAGACATTTCTAACCTAAAATACCATATTCATTCCTTAGCGTTAATAAATCAGTGTAACTAGCCTTGCAGTACTGTTATTGTTAGATACACTGAACAAGTTAAATGGTACTCATGAGTTTGGGGAATGGGTTCTACTACAAACCAAACCTCCTTCCTACAGTGACAAATTACGATAATCCTGTCAATGTACTTATTTTGCTATATTAAAGTATAATAGAAAAATTTTTATGTTCTAGTTAGAAATTGATATGAAACAATACTGGTGGCTCAGACCAGAATCCAAAGAACTATAAAACTAGTTTGTTGAATCCAGGACTGTTTTTTCTCAAACAGCAGCCACCTTGTTACCTGGCAAATTGAGAGACGTTTCAAAAGCTGTAAATGATAGGGGATCAGAAATGCACCAAAAGCAATGCCAAATTCCTCTGGGCTACCACAAGACTCTTTTTTTATTAGCCTACCTTATCCCAATCTGTGTCTGTGTTAGAATTACTTTTTTAGATATTTTTGAAGCTTTTTTCAAAATGATGTTTTTAAAGATGTTTTAATATGTTTTTAAAGATGTTTTGTTTTAATGTTTTAAAGTCTTTTGTTTTAAAGATGTTTTAGAGATATTTTAAGATGGGGGGGGTTGCCACCCTGGGCTGCTCCAAGGAGGAAGGGCAGGATATAAATTTAATAAATAATAATACATTGTTCTTGGATCCTGCCTGTATTATTTGAATAGTACTATTTCCACACCTGCAACCATGGCAAAACTTTAATATTGACTTAATTTGCTAGCCCTAAAGGACCAAGAGCTCTATGTGTCTTCACTGAACAAGCATAATTTAACTACTCTTCTTGAAACCCTGCGCAAAACCAGCATAGTCTGGAGGGGAAAGCCATGAGAAATTACTTCCTAGAATCTTGTTGCTGAACGGACAAGGCATTTAGTGATCTTCTGGAAATTGTTTTCCGTGTATCTCTTGTAGTAACACAGGCACAACCTTACAAATTCAAAGTTGAGAGTTGTTTTTTTATTTGGGGCAGGACAGAAACTGCCTCTGCAGCTAGACTTGCTCTAAACATTTGTAATACTTAAACAAGTTCAATAGGGGGCCCTTGATGCTCTGATCTAATGCCACAGTACACTTTTTAATAAGAGAGGTTTGGGATATTGTTGTAATACAGAGCAACCTAACAGCTTATTGTAATAAGCAGAAGAGTTACACCTAGGAGACCCTTCTGCTCTTTCTGTGCACTTGGTTTGAAACAGGTAATTATGAAAGGTCTCGGATCAGTTTTGTAAAGGCGGCACCCTGATGGGTCCCATGACTGAAGTGTGACATGAGCCTTTTCCAATACAATGGGTGGCCTGACATTCCTTTGGAAGGCCAAACTCATTAAATATTCTGTTCTCTCTCTTTTTTCCAACCGTTCTCCCTCTTCATGCACTTAGCTTCAGTTGAACGAAGTCTGAGGTTTCTCTGCTGAGGACTTAGCAAAATTGCTTAGAGTTCTCAGATTGAATTTTTTATGTATATGACTTCATGATGGCATTAGCATGTGCTTTGATCCATGTGTGAATGGCACTGGGTCGGCTCTTATTGCCATATCCAGATGGTGTTACGGGGAACAAACAGTTGTGTTTTAGGATTTCTCAATAGACTGTCTAGACTGGCTTTGTAGCAGACAGATACAGCCACCCATCAAATTAGCATTTGTCAGATTTATGGTAATGCTTCACCAAAGCTTTCCTGTCACTGACATTAAGATTTACGCCACCAAGTTATTTTGTTTTCTACAAGATATAGGGAGCCTAATTTATTTACAGAGCCCCCACTGCCTTTCCAAATTCAGATTGAATAGAAACCATTTTCTAATAGCTGGGTAGCATTTTATAAATTGTTAAAAAAATAAGTGACTTGCAGCTGGATTGACTGAGGAAACCTTTTATTTCCCCTTTTCGATAAGACGGATGTGTGTTCTTCTAGTCAGTATGTCCCATATGCTGCATTTAGAAAGAAAAACATGTATGTGGATTACTGTGGCTAGAGTTTGAACTTTCATGTTACACTGAAGTAACATGAGCTGCTCCCCGTACACAGTGGGAATAACCTTTTGACAGGCACTATGTCCATTCTCAGTGGAAATGTTTTTCCAAGTCTGGCCAGAGTGCCTTTGATCATACCACCTCAAATGTAGGGGTCATAGCTACTATGCAAGGCAAGAACCATTAGCTGTTGACCAGAGCAAATAAATTGGAGAGTAGGGAGCGTTTGGGTCCAAGGGGGTGGGTATATATATATATGGGGGGGGGAGAGATTGAAACGAAAACAAAACTCTTTTTGACTATCACTATTTTCTGATAGAAAATCAGTAGTAGAGATTTTTTTAAAACAAAACAAAGGGCATATGGCAGAATTAAGAATTCTGTTCACTTCAAAACTGAAGGCTGCTATTATTTTTCCAGGTGACAAAGAAAGGGCCTTTTTAAAAATCCAAATATTTAATAGTGGGTGACAGATGTATCCCTCTTCTCATCCTTTGTACTTGTAGGATTTTTTTATAGGGACTACAGTTCTGGAAGTACCTTTTCCCAGTTTTTCCAGGCACTGCAAGGTATGTAGTAGAATGCAGTGTACTTCCTGCAATGTAAGTAGTGGAATTATGGCCCAAAAAGCAGTATGAAACAAAAAAAGGATAGCTTTGGTTTTCACATGGCGTATGATGGGTATGAAATTAAGTGAAAGAAAACAAATTAAAAGCACATTTCCCTATGTAGAGGATATATTCCCATGCAGTGGATATATTTTCAAGGTTATTTCTAGTCCCAGGAAACAGAATTCAGCAACATTTCTAATCCATAGACCTTGTAGAAAGCCGGTGTGTGTAAATCCAGATTTCTCACTGGCAACAGGGTTTCACCAGGCCCATGGACTTGCTCCTTTCAGTGGCTGCTGACCTGGTCAAATAAATAAATAAATATTACTTATGCACTCAATAGTAAAAACAGTCTAAAAAAGTAAGCCACCATTATGTGCAGGCAGATATGGACAGCACTGTGTTTCTGTGTGGTAGCCATATTTTTTACATTGCCCACATGCAGTATGATACATCATGAAACAGCCAGGATGACTGTTGGTGGCCATCGGGACCAACAAAAGGGCAGTGGAAGAAGGTGGGCTTGGGAGGCTGGATGTTGGCTCATGGAAGGCTTACTGAGGACAACATTTTAGAAGGTCATATATTTGGAAAGTTAAGACTTCATAAGAACTTGCTCTCTGTTTATTATTAAGATTGCAAACAAATAACTGTGATTGAGATTACTGGCCATGTACCTGTATGTGCAGTTTGCTTTATGGAAGAGTGGAGAAAAGAGAAAACATTAAGAAATCTGCTTGCTTTTTAAAAAATGGACACCTTATGCTTTTTGTAGAATAAACTGGCAAAAGTTATTTTAAATGCTCTTTCCTTGATATTTAAGGCCAAACTACTTGTGACACTAAATGCGCAATCAGGTTCTACACCAGTTTTTTTTACTGCTACTTAATAACAGAGTGGGGTCCCCCAATTTTCATTAGGGACCACAGCATGCAAGGGGGAGACCGGCTTAACCTTTTTCTTCCCAGCCATGATACTGATGAAAATCAGCTCCCCGTGCTGTTGCTAGCCTTAGAAGAAGAAGAAAAAACTCCCATTGGTGGTGCCAGCCCTCCCTCATGCGCTATAGTTCTGCTGAAAACTATGCCGTCTCCCATGCCTGTTTTGAACCAGCAGGGCTCCTCTTACACTCTTAACTCCTTATGCAGAAATGGAGCCCTGATGCTATTTGTTTTTAAAACCAACTTCAGGGGTCGGGGCGGGATTTGAGCAGAGAAGCTGTTGGAGGAGTAGATATGCCTGCACATTGTTCTCTCTGCTCCACAAGAAGTTCCAAGGAGATTTTTTCATCCGTTTTTGTTAAATGTATGTTTACCTGTCCTCTAAGCCTGAGGTGGCAGATAGAGAAACAATGGTCAGAAAAATATTTAAGGCTGTTTTCTCTGCTCAAAATCCTATCCCCAAGGCCGATTTCTTTTTCTTTTTTCTTTTAAAAAAGGAAATGGCATTGGGGTCCATTACATGCATTTCCTCTCATGTGTAGCTGGCCCTATGGTGAACCTGTTGGGAAGTGTTTAAGTGTTTAATCAACTGCTATGCTGTTATGTTGAAAGCAGGGCTGTGGAGTCGGTACATCAAACCTTCGACTCCGACCACAACTCCAACTCCTTCATAAATGGCAAATGTATGTTGATTTATGTTAAAATATTAACATTAAAATATTAATTTTATTTTGAAGCCGGAGTTGGTACATTTCTACGGACTCCGACTCAAAATTGCTTCTGACTCCACGACTCCGACTCCACAGCCCTGGTTGAAAGAAATGCTGCATTCAGCAATGTTAAGATGCCATTCGAGTGTGAATATTTTGGTCTGAGGCTTTAGCATTGCTTTTTCTAGCCTGTGAAAAGAAAAGCTTTTGAAAATTTTACCAAACCTTCTCTGTCATAGTATTCTGCAGCTCTGTGTTTCAGACATTGTGTGTGTGTTTTAAAAATAGTATATTATGTTGAGAAATGCTGACTTTTTACATGTAGTTTGGCGTTTTATCTGGTGTATAAATCATGTAACAATACATAAGGCTGATTTCAATACCTACCATGAATTAACTTTAGAGTGCAAACCTTAATTGTATCAGCTGAAGTGTGTTAATAGTGTATTTTATTTTGTTTGAAAGGAATAGAAGAGAAATGTTTCATTTGTGTAGAAGATCTTCAAATTACTGTTTTAAAAAATATTTCTAAGGCTACAGCTTCCAATCCAGAAAGGTACTTTAACCACACTGGAAGTATCCTAGACATTTTTTTCATTCCGTAGATATTTTTTCACCTTCAGTTGTAGTTTTTGCAAGTTCCTGACTCTGAAAAATCGTTTGCCATTTGTTGGCAATAGTGGGGGGAAGGTTTGCTGGACTGAAGAAAGTTAAATGTTTAAATGTACGGTCATCAAAAAAGAATCTGGGTGATTTATTGAAGCATCTGCAAGTGTCCTTCTGAATGTGAAAGAGATCTTCAGCCCATGTCTCACAAAATGGAAATAAATCCACCAGTGATCTTCTGCTTTTGAAAACATTTATGGATGAACGAGAACTACTGTTGAACTTACCTATTATGGCACTGCATGAACATTTGTGCAGGTGTTTAGAGAACACAACTATTGTCCATTTGATTGTTAAGCATAAACATACACGTCAGCTTTATGTTGAATAAGTGGACAGGTTGCATTTTGTAAAACAACCTTCCCCCATACTCCCTAAATGATGTGTCTCTGGTTCTGTGGAACTCCTCTGGTGCTATGGAATTAGCAGTGTGGTTCATAATAGTCTTTAATAGGCTGTCTTCGACTTTGTGTCTGGTGATAAGGTATGGAAAATAATTGTTAGGTCCACTCAGATGACAATATCTTTCTTGATCCTTCATAATTTTTAGAAGATGCTGTTCATCTGTTTTGTTATCAAATATACCCATGTTACCTTTAAGTAAACATTATTGATGCCTGTATGTGCTTATAGTTGGGTCCATGTAGGAATGGGGGTGAAATTAGTTTAGTTCACATTTTAATGCAAACCTACCTAATTTGCACTGCCTGCACAAATACACTAATTGAAATAAAGCTACTCTTTGAAATTTGTACTACTACTAATTTTGTGATGCAGTTATCCTACTACTACTGACGATCACTCGTAACTGAGTAAGATTGTCTTCCAAAATAAGATTGGTTGGAAGACGCCTGTGCGTGAATTTGTTTTATGTGGGGAGATAGGTGCACACAATCTTAATAGATAAAGGCTTTGATCCAATGGCATGGATACCATGATGATTGGAAGTCGTATGTGCTGCAGCCTTCATCCGCCTTCACAGCCGTTGTAACATACACATTGTTATCCTCCGCCTGTTCTGCCGTTGAGGACATTCTTGGATTGTTCTTTGTCTGGTTCCTCTCCCTTGACCTTACTGCCATGAGTGACCCTGCTGCGAGTACATGACTCCTGATGGCATCGCTCACAGGGTTCATTGGAACACACAAGCCCACTCACCACTACAAGGTGACGATCCAGCGAGGGGGCAGTTATCCAACCAACCATGAATGCAAAAAAAAAAGGCATATGTAAGGGAAACTACTCACAGATGATTATATTTGTGAAACTAATGTACAAAATGCATTATATTATGGAAAATTGCTTGCAGAAATGCAGGTGTTATACACATTTTTGCCTATTAGGTGAGATGCACATGAAAATACATGTGGACTTTTTTTAAAAAAATTGCAAACTGATGTGGAAATGGGAATATAAGATTGGAAACTGAGATAAACCATAACTGATAGTATAATTCGCCCCAATTCCATGTTGAGAATGGAAAAGGTTCAGGGAATGGGTTTGAACCAAGAAGTGAGAATGTGTTGTGTTCTTTGTAGGAAAAAGACTTGCAGAAGTAGAAACAAGACAGACTAGTAATAAAATACAGTTAACAGAATGGCAGTTGTCTTAACCTTTCAACACAGTTGAAAATAGTATTATAGTATTAATATAGGAATTAAGAGCCTGACAACATTGTGATATTAAGCCTTACAAGAGACTGAATGTTCAGAGTTAGTTAGAGATCTGTAATGTATTTATATATGGAAGCATTTCGTTGTGATCTTATGTCCCATTGATTTCAGCGAAATTTAGGCTTCTCTAACTTTTCCATTGCTGGCACGCACCCTCTCCTGGTGAACAGAAGAGATAATACTGATAGGCTAGACCGGAAAAGGTACTTGATGAACATTCTTGAAAAGGCTTTAACTTATTGTCTTCCTGTCAGTAATCCCTTCAAATGGTTTCATTGTATTTTCCCCCCTGCTGCTGATTACTGTCATATTTTGGACTTCGCCTTAGGTGGTATGAATAGGTTTGAAGCAGAAGTATGAGCAGCAGGTAGGTAAAAATGTAACACATAACCATGACATAATGCATGCATTATACAGATATACTCGTCAGAGAGCTGGCACTGAACTGTGGCTCCCTCAAGATGGAACACTTGGTGGCAAACCTGAGTGAGTTGTTGCAAAATGTGTGCAGCAACCCTGAATGAATGAATAAAACCTGTGTGATACTATGATCTCCCTCAGAGGCTGTTCTTTGGGTGTGCCCCCCCTGCCTTCATAGGGGAGGCAACTGGAGACAGGGAAAGAAGGGGGTCTTGTTGTGGTACCCTAACTTTGGAATGCTGTCCCCAGGAGATGTCTTTTGGGTACGAGGTGAAGACTTTAAAAAAAAATCTCCCAGGCCTTTAAAATATTTTTGTTTTGTTTTTAACTTCGTTGGTCTGCTGAGATTCCAGGTTGTGTTGCTGGTTTCAACTGATTTTATTGTTCTTAAATCTTTGTAATCCATCCTGGAAGTCTTCAGACTAAAGGATGGGATATTAAGTGCAGTAAGTAAAAAAATAAATAGGCTTGGTCTGTACGAGGAAATTATACAACTTCAATTGAAAGCTTTGGGAGGTTGTTTAGATAAACCTTTGTGGAGTTCACTTGCAATAAACTCTTGTACAGAATTCACAACACCATTTTTTTTCACATCAAGATGCCTCTTCCTCACTCTGGTCATTTCAGGTTAAGTCATTTCAGGACTGCCTATACTTTAAACTCCTGGCGCTTAATATCTCTTTGTTAGCACCAAAAACAATATAATAATAATATAAATGAATATGTAAATAAAAATATAAATTAGAAAAAGAGTGGAGTAAACTTTGCATCTGTTTCGTTGTATTTTTATAGTGCTGCATTAAACAAGATGTCTAGTCTTCTGTAGCTGCATATGATGTGGTAATTGTCTGGCTTTTAGATAACAAATGAGAGAACAGTGCCCTTTAGAAAACAACAATGTCCTGTTCCTTTCATTTACTTGTCCTAGACGTATTGGAGCTCTTGCTGTATTGCAGAGGGCACCGTGATCTGTTTTCTAAAGCCCATGCCTTTGGCAAATTGTTGTTTTTCTGCAGTCAACATACAATAGTAGTCGTAATGTGCAGCATTGTGTGTGAATAAGCAAATATATTTTTAAAAAACCCAGACTCGAGACTGTAAAAATGTTGTGTTTGTTTGTTTTTTCTAAAGGCCAAGGCAACAGAAAGGGCTAGTCCCTGAAGTGGATAGTAGAAAATGGGGGTCTCCTCAAAGAAGGGCTTTGTAACAACATAGTCTGGCTCAGTTTCTCATAATTTTTTTTTAAAATTAGCAATCTGTCCTATTGTGGACGGTAGTTATGAAATAATCTTCTGAAAGTTCAGCTTTTCTTAAGGAGATTAATATTATAGGCACAGGAAACCTTTCTTCTACCTGCAAAGTTTTGTTGGAAGGCCCTGGTGTGGTTAAGTAATTTTAGATTCTGGAGTTAATGGTGTTATGCCCCCATCCCCCTCATTAAATGACTGTGGTTATTCGTTCACGTACTTCAAAATATGGTTAATCACTCCTGCTGTGCTTGGGGGCCCTTCTGCTCATTCTGAGAACTGGGGCTCTGAACTTGTGTCCCAAAGTTCTATGATAGCACCAGAACAGTTTTGGACTTGCTTTTAGGGCTGCTGTTGAAACTCCTTAATTCTTATCCATTTTTCCTTCTTTAAAAAGTTATCTGAACCCGCATATTCTTTATTGAGCCTCATGCCACAAAGGTCTTTAGTTTTACCTCAAACCTACTGTTGTAGGTATTCTTTGCCAGAGTTTGCCAGGTGTATTTCAGGAAATATATATATATTTCCTCCTTGTGAGAGGAGAATTTGGGAATAGCAGCTCACAGTAATGGAGGTGTATAGCTCTTCAGTCCCATTGATAAATATACTTGGGAAACATCAGGACAGAACAACTCATGGCAGACCTGGGGAAAATCTATTCTCAGGCTCTAAGAAGTGTTAATGTAGTGTGGTGTCTTTCTCTTTCTGGCCTTAGAAAATCACCCGTGACACAACTATACAGCACCAAAACACAGAGCAATGTGTTGTATAGGCTGGTGAGCTGGATTAGACCCAAGTTCAAATCACACATTCCAGAGTTGGCATTGCATTTATTTACAGGGTTCTGTTTTACTGCAGTAAGATTTGTGTTTTGTTTTTTTCCCACTTAGAAAAAGTGAATTAGCCCAGTTGTAGGGTTTTTATTCTAATATATGCCTCATTGCTATGGATTACATTTAGTCCAGCTTTATTTACTTATTTAAATTGTGATTGAATCTATTGTTTTACATATAGATTAAATTTGGAGGTTGTTCACATAAAACTGGCACAAATGATAATATATGTAGTTTACCTACTGAACATTTAACACCTAACTGTCGGCATATATTTTGTACGTGTTAGAGAGATACTATTAAAAATACTTGACACGTCAAAGCCAGCACCAAACTGCAGTGGGCCCCTGAAAGTAGTGATGACAGCACTACTGCCACTGCTGGGGACTTAAATAGGTCTGGCCATATCGGCCAGTGCCCATGGTGGCCGCCCATTGGTCCTGTGTCAAAACAAGATTTAGCCCATCCATTTAAATTTTATTTGTATAAATCATAGGTTATTACAAAAAATTAAAACAAAGGTTAGCTAAATGAAACCATCACCTTTACAATTGGTAGAGATAGATCTTAGGAAAACAAGATTTCACCTACTGGATGTTTTCTCTCCTATAATTTCAGAGTTGTATTTACAAACACTTAGCAGAACTAATCAGGGGTTCTGGTCTCATTCCACTGTATTTTTCCGGCTGATAAGGCTGGCGCTCCTGTCGAAGCCCTGGTGGAACTGTGGAACGCAGAAATGACCCGGGCGGTTGACATGATTGCTCCTGTGCGCCCTCTCTTGTGTAGAGCTCATGCAGCTCCATGGTATACTTTGGAGCTGAGAGCGATGAAATAGTATAGGAGACGGCTTGAGTGCAGATGGAGGCGAACTCCTGATGGATGCAATCATGCACTGGTAAGTGCCTATACTAAGTTGTACTTAGGGGCAGTGAGGGCAGCAAAAAAGCAACATTTTTCTGCCACCATTAAATCATATCTCTGCCGTCCAGCGGAGCTTTTTAAAATCGTCCAAGGGCTTCTGCATTCTGGCTCTTCGGACATGGTGGAGTCATCTCAGGCACGCTGTAATGAATTTGCTAGGCACTTCCAGGACAAAATCTCTTGCATCCGCCAGGACTTAGACTCCAATGTTACAGCAGTTGAATTGAAAGAGGTGTCCAGTGCACAGTCTTGTCCTGATTCTTTGGATGAGTTTCAGTTGGTACAGCTCGAGGACGTCGACAAGGTGCTTGGACTGGTGCGTGCGACCACTTCTAGGTTGGACCCTTGCCCTTCTTGGCTAATAAAAGCTAGCAGGACTGGAACAGCCGGCTGGGCCAGGGCAGTGATTAATGCTTCGCTGCGAGAGGGAGTGGTCCCTGGCCGCCTGAAAGAGGCGACAGTAAGACCACTTCTGAAGAAACCATCCTTAGACCTGGACAATTTTAACAACTATAGGCCGGTAGCTAATGTCCCATTCCTGGGCAAGGTCCTGGAACGAGTGGTTGCCAACCAGCTCCAGACACTCTTGGATGAAACCGATTTTCTGGATCCATTTCAGTTGGGCTTTAGACCCGGTTTTGGCACAGAGACAGCCTTGGTCGCCCTGTATGATGACCTTTCTCGGGAGACAGACAGGGGGAGTGTGACCCTGCTGATTCTCCTTGATCTCTCAGCGGCTTTTGATACCATCGACCATGGTATCCTTCTGGGACGACTCACTGATTTGGGAGTGGGCGGTACTGCGTGGCAGTGGTTCCGCTCCTACTTGGTGGGCCGTCTCCAGAGGGTAGCGCTTGGGGAGCATTGCTCGGCACCCTGGGACCTCCAGTATGGGGTTCCGCAGGGGTCAGTTCTGTCCCCCATGCTTTTTAATATCTATATGAAGCCACTGGGTGCGGTCATCAGGAGTTTTGGAGTGCGTTGCCATCAGTACACTGATGACACGCAGCTCTATTTCTCCTTTTCATCTTCTACAGGTGAGTCTGTCGACGTGCTGAACCGATGCCTAGCTGCGACAATGGACTGGATGAGAGCTAACAAACTGAGGCTTAATCCAGACAAGACTGAGATGCTGCTGGTGGGTGGTTCTCCTGACCGGTTGGGGGATGTTCGACCTGTTCTGGATGGGGTTGCACTCTCCCTGAATGAGCAGGTTCGTAGTTTGGGAGTCCTTTTAGAATCATCCCTGTCACTCGAGGCTCAGATAGCCTCGGTGGCAAGGGGTGCTTTTTACCAACTTTGGCTGATGGCCCAACTATGCCCCTATCTGGACAGGGAGAGCCTCGCTTCAGTAGTTCATGCGCTGGTAACCTCAAAACTAGATTACTGCAATGCGCTCTACGTGGGGCTGCCTTTGAAGACGGTTCGGAAACTGCAGCTGGTGCAGAATGCAGCGGCCAGACTGTTAACGGGGACCAAACGGTCCAACCATATAACACCTGTTCTGGCCTGCTTGCATTGGCTGCCTATATGTTTCCGGGCCCAGTTCAAAGTGCTGGTCTTAACCTACAAAGCCCTATACGGCACAGGACCACAATACCTGTTGGAACGCCTCCCCCGTTATGAACCTGCCTGTACACTATGCTCAACAACGAAGACCCTCCTCCGAGTGCCTACTTACAGGGAAGCTCGGAGGGCGGCAACACGAAAAAGGGCTTTTTCAGTGGTGGCCCCCGAACTGTGGAACAACCTCCCTGAGGAGATACGCCTGGCGCCAACATTACTATCTTTTCGGCGCCAGGTTAAAACTTTCCTCTTCACCCAGGCATTTTAATTAAGTTAGTATGTGTTGGAACTGTTTTAATTTTTAACATTTTAAATTTTTAATGTTTTATATTGTCATATGTGTATTGTATTTCTGATGTTGTTCTTGTTCTTGTAAACCCCCCAGAGAGCTTCAGCTATGGGGCGGTCTATAAGTTTAATGAAATAAATAAATAAAATAAATTTTATAAACTCTTTCCTTATATGGCTTTTCTTTTTCCTTTGCCGTATCCTCATCTGAAATTGGGTTTTCATGACAGTCCTGATTCGGGTGTCAGCACCCAAAATACAAAAAATGTATATTTGCTATATGATTTATGAAGGGTACATGTGTAAATAACAATAATTGCTGCATTCTCCTTCAAACGATATACAAGCAGGGACCTAACCCTCCTCACTTTCTGCTCACATTATGACAGTTCAAAGTAGTGATTCAGTCATGTGTATTGTACTGGGGTATCTGCAGCCCTGTACAAAGCATTGCCTATAAAGCAGCCCTCATGCTCTTCATCATCTACATCAGGGGTGGCTAACCTTTCTCAGCCCAAGGACCACACATTGAGGGTCAGCCACCCTTCTCAATGGGCACATCCCAGCAGTGGCCGTGGTTAACATATGCATGTGTGTATAAACACAGAGACCACACACATATACACTCATCACACATACAGCACACACAAACACAGAACACATACTCGCCAGACATACAGGCACTCTTTCTTTCTTTCTCTCTCTCTCTCTCTAGTTGGAAACACTGCTTTTTCCTTTTCCAGAGCAGGCAGAAAGTGCTAAGACTGGAGATTAGAGATCCTCTCTAAAGAGCTAATCTCCTGATGAGGTAGTTTTTAATTAACTTTACATTTTTACCTAAGTTTAAACTAGGTGATGGCAGCTCAGTCTCTCAGCCATTTTGCCAAGAATACATTGCTCTAAGAAAGGGCAACCCCTTGGTCCTTTCTCAAAGCTTGGCAGGGAGGAGATCTGGCTGCTGATGCATCAACCAAAAGGAAAAAAGAAAGAGGGAGACACTGCTGCCGCCAATACTAGTAGCAGGGGGCGGGGGAGAGCAAGAGGCTGTGGTGGCAGCAGCAGAGGGGAGGAAGAGGGGAGGTGTGGAAGTGGCTCCCCCCACCTTAGGTGGTGCAGACTCTTGTGCTAGCCCTGCAAATTATGGTTTCTGTTTGATTATGCCTGTAAAGAGTATCCTAACAGGCAACTAGTTTTGACTGAGAAATACTTTGGCAAAACAGCTGGGGGGGATGGGGACAGCCAAATTGTTTGTTACTCTCCCCTGGCCTTCTGCCAAAGCTCACTATCTCAGTGAGATGCTGCTTGTTCACGTCCTTTTTTGTCTAGATTAGTACATTGAGAGAGAGCCCTGTGGCACCAGGCACAGGACCAGGTCTTAAATAACAGAGCAAATACCAATACCGTGTGTGTGTGTGTGTGTGTGTGTGTGTGTGTGTACATACATAAATACATACATAGAGCTTGGAAAAGTTACTTTTTTGAACTACAACACCCATCAGCCCAATCCAGTGGCCATGCTGGCTGGGGCTGATGGGAGTTGTAGTTCAAAAAAGTAACTTTTCCAAGCTCTGCATATATATGCACATACACATACATACATATATTCTAAACTAAGATGCCATAGAAGGTGACTTGTGATTGTAGGACAAATATGGTTGGTTGAGATCGAGGACTTAAATAACAAAGTATCAACAGTCAACCTCTTCCCTCCCTCCCCCCAAATTTAAAATGTTAAAACTAGCAAAAGAGATACTGATGCAAAGCCAGATTGGTAGCATTTTATAGTGGTGATGTGCAATCTTCTGAGTCATTGCATGATGCTATATGCTATGAGACATGATTAGAGGTGTTGAAAGGAGAATCTCTGCATTCCCTGAGGATATGGACAAGATTTAATGATGTAGGAAATACCAGAAAAACTATGGCTGCTATCCCAATTCATTCACACAGCTGCATAAAGTGGTAATACTTTTTTAAAACTCCCACTTCAGGGAGAAGGGTTGCATGTTCAAATACTACCTCATTAAACAGACCCTCTGCATTTAGAAAAATAGCATGCAAGAAAAATAGCTAAGAAAACTCTTATTTGACACCTAGTTTTCTAAAACCTAGTTATTTTTCGACAGGAGAGCATTCAAACTTAAACAGCTACAGGCATGTACATCCTCAAGTGGTATTGTCCAGGAAAAGCTTTATTGCTTGATTCTGCTGCATTATATATGTTAGCCTATTTAACTAGGTCTGAATCTGTAAAAGCAGTGGTTCAAAATGCAGTGAGTAGATGGTTGAGATGAACCAACCATCACTGCTTCCTTGTAAATGCTATCTTACAATCAATTTCTTAGGTACTCCTGAGACAGTACTAAGTCAGTCCTTAAATATACAAATTGCTGGGGATTTCAAATGAGAAAATGCCAGTCTGTTCATGTCCATGGGCCATGCACCAGATCCCATGGGCATCTGGTGGGCACCACCATGGAAACAGATTGTTGGACTAGATGGGCCTTTGGTCAGATCCAGCAAGGCTCTTTTAATGTCCTGAGAGAGTTTAATGTTGAAGTTGACCTTTTAAATGCAACTTCAGTAAGAGAAAGAAATAGAGTGCTCATGATTATTGTGGGCCCAAATGCAGCATAGTGCCCATGAAGGTCCACCCTCTGTATATTAAATCAAAGCTGTAGATTTTTTGTGAATCCGTTAGAAATTGGCAGTTCAACATTTAAAGATTAGTTAACTACTCTTGCAATCTGCCACAAACACACTTATGGATACAAGCAAAATTACTTTAGGCTATGTCACAATTTCAATAGGTCTTCACGTTCTGCCTCCTGCCCTCCCAGTTTACTTCTACAGTTTCAAAATGGCATTGGGAAGACCTGCTGACCAGATCCAGCCATAAGGAACCTGCTGGGAGTAAGGGCGGGATATAAATCAAATAATAAAATAAATAAATAAATAAATAAATAAATAAATAAATAAAATATTCTGGCTCCACTTCATGGCTTGAAACACTGGGCACTGCTTATCTTCTCAAAATGGTGTCAGGAGGGGATGGTTTGGAGTGGAGATGGCAGGCAGAAGAAGTGCTTACCCTTTCATGCCTGCTGTAGCACTCTCCTGCAATTCCTGCCTGGCCTGCTATTTTCTTCCTGGCCAAGGTTCCAATATGATGTACAAAGTATGGTGCATGCAGGAGACAATTCTTCCTTATCCCAAACTACTTTTTAAGCTTGAGAGTTTTAAAAGTTGCTGGGATGGTATTGCTGTTGGGTGGTGCTGAAAGGAAATTGCACCAAATAACTCTGGTCCATGCTGAAAGGACATTGCCTTTTCTTTAGGCTGGTTCACACATGATGATGGCCATGTGCAATCTCCACGTGCATATAAAATTGCTGCTTGACTCCAGTCTTGGCTATGCTCTCAAGGAAATAATGTTCATGTGGGTGGTGTATAACAGCTGGAGTGGCAGAGGCATGTAAATTAATTGTAAAATTCAGTGCAGTAGCCCTTTAAGTGGGGTGAGTGTGTTTCTGTGGTCCTATGAGTGTTCAGTTAATGCTTTGCTTGTTGGTTGTAGCAGGCAGTTGTAGAATATTTATCAATACATCTCTGGTACTAACAAAATAGAGCTCAGTTAGCCAGGCTTGTAGCATACTTTATTCATGAATCATATTCACTAACAGGCAAAAAACATTGCAGGTTAAGAACTTACCTATAGCCAACAGATATTTCTTTAAAAATCTTTAAAAAGCAGGGAAATTGGGCAGCTATAATGAATGTACCAGGGAAGCAGGAGACCTGACCGCGTCTCTGAGATAATGTACTGCTATACAAATTTGTAAAAATGCAAACACAATTTGGACTGGTCTTTCATAGTTCAATCCACTTCCTGTGTAGCTTTGAAGAATTTGGCAATGTGCCTCTGAGCATATGATGAGTGGCGGCAACACCTGCAGCCAGCCAAAATAACAGAAACAAGACATGTAGTGTGCTGATCTTGTTTTAGCAGGGAGGAAGCAACAATATTAAGACAGTTGATATATTTCAGATAGTCACTGTAAATATGTTTGATTTGCTTTGGGGAAGAAGGGCAGAGGGGAGGAAGGGGATGAGAGCAGGCAGGAGGGGGAGGGGAGGTTTGATCGTTTACATGTTTATTGAATTCAGTGGGATTTACTCCCATGCAATCTTGGTTAGGATAGGTAAAACTGACCATGGGGGAAAGAGAATTAGAGGGAGGGCTGGAGTGGACGGGGAGGAGGAAGAAGGAAGAGAGGGGAACAGGAAGAAGGAAGAGGGGAGGGGATGAAGAAGGGAGGAAGAGAGAGGGGAGGAGAGGGAGGGGAAAGGCAGGTCTGATCATTTGCATGCTTACTGAGTTCAATGGGATTTTCTCCCGTGCAATCATGATTCGGATAGGTAAAACTGACCATGGGGGGAGGGGAGAGGAGAGGGAAGGAGGAAGGGAGGGAGTGGGGGAAGGAGGGGATTGGAAGGAAAGGGGGAGGTGTGAAGGAAGGGGAAGGAAAGGGGCAAAAGGGAGGTGATGGGAGGGAGAGGAGGGCAGGTTTGATCATTTATATGCTTTTTGAGTTCAGTGGGATTTAGTCCCAGGCAATCATACTTAAGATAAAAGATAAAACTGACCATGGGGCGGTGGAGGGAGAGGGGAGGGGAGGAGGGGGAAGGAGGGGATTGGAAGGGGATGGGGAGGGAGGGGCAAAGGAAGGGGGGAAGGGGCAAGAGGAGGGGATAGAAGGAAGGAGGAGAGGAGGCTAGGTTTGATCATTTGCATGCTTTTTGAGTTCAGTAGGATTTACTCCTGTGCAATCATGCTTAAGATAGGTGAAACTGACCTGGGGGAGGGAGGGGCAGGGAGGGGACAAGGAGGGCAGGAAGGAGATTGGGTGGGTGGGCACTAGGCAGAGGAGAAGCCCCTTTCCTTTCCAAAAGGAAAACATTGTGAACAGTATCATTGCTTTCCAGGGTTTCC
The DNA here is from genome assembly GCF_030035675.1 of Rhineura floridana. NCBI lineage: Eukaryota > Metazoa > Chordata > Lepidosauria > Squamata > Rhineuridae > Rhineura > Rhineura floridana. Next base: position 35,074,124 of record NC_084480.1, on the reverse strand, counting down.
CCCACCTTTTTATTGTACAGCAGGCACATGTAGCCTCCCACCCAAACTTAAACCAAAGCTGTCCCTGGCCACATCCACACCAGACCTTTATTTCACTTTAGACAGTCATGGCTTCTCCCAAAGAATCCTGGGAAGTGTGGTTAGTGATGGATGCTGAGAGTTGCTAGGAGATGTCCTTTTCCCCTCACAGAGCTTCAATCAGAGTGGCTGTTAAACCCCTCTGGCCACTCTGTGTCAGGGAAATAGGAGTCTCCTGTCAGCACCCTTCACAAACTACACTTCCCAGGATTCTTTAGGGGAAAGCCATGATTGTATAAGTGGGTGTGGCCCCCGATTAGGCAAGCCAAGCAGCTGTGAGTCTGGCTTTTAGAACACTGAAAGTTGGTTCTTACTGAGCATGCCCAGGCTTATCATTGAGTTCAATGTTAATTTTCTTAAATTAATTAAAAATCAGCTAGGCATTTTTTTAACTTTTAAACTGCAGAAGATGAAGGTCAGAGTAAGGGGCAAGGTCAGTATTAGGATTGAACATGGCTGATTTTTAATTAATTTCAACAAATTATGAGAACGCTGACAGAAAAAAGTCCAACAGGGCTCTGTTCCCCCCCCCTCTTTTTACAGTTTGAACTCTCGATTCTGACTGTTTTGTGTATTGCCATGAAAATTTAGAGGGTTGTTCAGCAAGCATTTCTGAGTTCAGGACTATACATTTTGTAAGGTTTTGTTTTGAAATAAGCTTATGGGAAGCATCAGAATGACATGTAGGGGTATTTTCAATTTAACATTGCGGAATGCGAAAAATCCATGCTGACAATAGTATACAGCCACTCTTGTGACTGTATAATTTAAGAAGCATTTGTAGCTTATTTGAAGATCTGTAAAAGGATGGCTTTCAGCACAGCTTTGTGCTCCAAGCAATCGCTGAATAATCTGCGCCCATCTTTCATCCTAACAGGAAATGACAAGGGGAGCTGTTTCCTCAGCTTCTCCATATTTGTATTTCTCATTGATTTCTTGTTTTTCCACTAGTGATTTGTTTTTTCTTAAGTCTAAGCAATGTTGTCTTTAATGTTGTTAGTTTTGTTTGCTTTTGTCTTTGCCAGAGCTTTCATTACAAGAGCTTTTGAGACACTGTAATTGGTAATTTGGGATTTAGAGAGTACAGCAGCTTGTGTGGTATGAGGTGATATTTAATGATTTCCACAACTTTCCCAGGATTCATTGCCTAATTTTCTTAATACTTCAGAATACAGAGACATCAGCCTGTTTTGCCACATACTGCAACTATTTTCTGTAACAGGTATGAAGTGTGGAAACAGACCATATCAGACTGTAGGGATGACATCCCTGATTTAATGTGTCTGCCGCTGAGCTATCAAAGAATGAAGCATAGCATCCACTTACAAGTGTAGTGACCCTGCTTCAGATGTTAATTTGAAAGTGTAACCTCCCTTCCCTGTGATTGGCTTGTGTGGAAGCAGAACCCTGAATAAAATGGTTCAGAGACGGGCTGTTAGATTGGAGAAATCTGAAAACCTCGACTGATAAATAAAATAATTGACAACTGAATTGTAAGTAGGAACGGTCTCTTGTCAGTGTTCTGTATTAGACATTTTCTGCCTATACCCTTCCCCGTTCTCTTTCATATTCTTTCCCTCATTTTATGTTGTATTAAAAAGATTTTGTATCCCAAAGTGACTGAAACAGATTCAGATACTTAGCTAAATCAAGGCCTTACAATAATAAATCATACTTGGCAAGGTTTCTCTGGCTCCATATAGAAAGAATGGGGATAAAATTAACTAAAATGTGAAACATTTTCTTAAACAGACATCATTGCTGGGCTGTGCCATATAATTGTGTGGATTTTGTTTTGTGTAATTACAGTAGGGCTTCGCTTTACAGTGTTCCGCTAATACAGTGGTTGTGAATTGTAGAAAGGCCCTGCTTTACAGCGCTTGTTCTGCTTTTACGGCTTTTTTTGCCGCCGGGCGCCATTTTGGTCAATGTAAGTCAATGGGATCCACTTTACAGCGGTTTTCGCTTTACAGCGGGGGTCTGGAACATAACCCGCTGTATGGGGCCCTACTGTATTTGGAATATTGTACACTAACATGTACTTTGCTAAAACAGGCGCTAAAGAATTGGAGGGCCCTTACTCAAAGCCCTATAAACAACCTTGGGTGGTATTCAGTGGTAGTCCTACTCTGAGTAGACCCAATGAAGTTAGTGGACATGACTAATTTAGGTTCATTAATTTCAATGTGTCTACTCTAAAGGACTTGGTTGAATACAACCTTTTATTTTTAGTGTGATGGCATTTAGTATGGTGATGCTAAGGATTGGAAGGTGTTTAAAAACACTATATTAGAAGCTCAACTATAGTGCATACTGCAGATCAGAAAAGGTACCACCAGGGCCAAGAAGATGCCAGCATGGTTAACGAGCAAAGTCAAGGAAGCTCTTAGAGGCAAAAAGTCTTCCTTCAGAAAATGGAAGTCTTGTCCGAATGAAGAAAATAAAAAGGAACACAAACTCTGGCAAAAGAAATGCAAGAAGACAATAAGGGATGTTAAAAAGAATTTGAGGAGTACATTGCTAAGAACATAAAAACCAACAACAAAAAATTCTATAAATACATTCAAAGCAGGAGACCATCTAGGGAGGCAATTGGACCCTTGGATGATAAGGGAGTCTAAGGTGTACTAAAGAACGATAAGGAGATTGCAGAGAAGCTAAATGAATTTTTTGCATCTGTCTTCATAGTGGAAGATATAGGGCAGATCCCTGAAGCCGAATTAACATTTGCAGGAAGGGATTCTGAGGAACTGAGACAAATAGTGGTAACGAGAGAGGAAGTTCTAAGCTTAATGGACAATATAAAAACTGACAAATCACCGGGCCCGGATGGCATCCACACGAGAGTTCTCAAAGAACTCAGCTGTGAAATTGCTGATCTGCTAACTAAAATATGTAACTTGTCCCTCAGGTCCTCCTCTGTGCCTGAGGACTGGAAAGTGGCACATGTAATGCCAATCTTCAAAAAGGGATCCAGAGGGGATCCCGGAAATTACAGGCCAGTTAGCTTAACTTCTGTCCCTGGAAAACTGGTAGAAAGTATTATTAAAGCTAGATTAACTAAGCACATAGAAGAACAAGCCTTGCTGAAGCAGAGCCAGCATGGCTTCTGCAAGGGAAAGTCCTGTCTCAGTAACCTATTAGAATTCTTTGAGAGTGTCAACAAGCATATAGATAGAGGTGATCCAGTGGACATAGTGTACTTAGACTTTCAAAAAGCGTTTGACAAGGTACCTCACCAAAGACTTCTGAGGAAGTTTAGCAGTCATGGAATAAGAGGAGAGGTCCTCCTGTGGATAAGGAATTGGTTAAGAAGCAGAAAGCAGAGAGTAGGGATAAATGGACAGTTCTCCCAATGGAGGGCTGTAGAAAGTGGAGTCCCTCAAGGATCGGTATTGGGACCTGTACTTTTCAACTTGTTCATTAATGACCTAGAATTAGGAGTGAGCAGGACTTCCGGGAAGGGTGACTTAGCCTGTGCCTGCTTTTGGGACGGGCTCCCGCCGCAAAAGAAGCTTATTCAGATATAAATCAGTCAAAACTTTTTTTTTTTTGACTGATGAAACTTCTCCCGGGCAGGGAGAAACGAAGAGATTAACCTCAAAGCCTATTTTTGTTGGGAGGACTAGATTTCATTGATTTATGAGACGAGGTCCAGCCGACAAAGAAGGACGGATTTTCAACAAGCTCTATCTGATAAAGCGACACGTTCATCTTTTCTTTAGAGAGAGAACGGACTAACAGGCAAGCACCCTTCTTTCTATATTTTTTTACTTGACTTAAACTGTTGCAGTAAAAGGAGATTTGCCAGATTGATCGGCTTTGGACATCTTTTCGGTGAGCTATAACTCTTCTCTGCTATGCACTAATTAACAGCTTATCTCTGTTTTTGTTGCAAAAAGCTGTCCTGGATTTGCATTCTAAAGATATACACAGAAGAGAGATTTCTATTCCTGATTTCTATTCTGAAGAATATTATATTGTCTGAGACTACTCTCTTTTTGGTTTATTTTATTTTGACGAATCTGTTTCCTGACGACGCCATTAATTGTTTCGATCCTGGGAACTACATTTTGTTTTCCTAAGCATAGTGAGATAAGGCTGGCTGCTCTGTTTATACTGTGATGTCATCAAGTTTGGAGTATTAACCCAATTGTTGCTGAAATAAGAAGTGGTTCTCTTATATTTTTCTTTTAAAATGGCAATCAAGAAAGTGGCTGAGAATCTGGAAGTAACTAGGTTTCAGAAAATAATGGATGAGATTGAGATAACGAAACGAACCCTGCGACAGGGTTGTAAGGAGCTGAAAATTGAATTGTGCAAAATGATCCAGGAGTTTAAAGAAATAGGGGTCCCTGTGAGAGAGGAGACCCTGGAGCCTGGAACAAACGTGGAACAGGAAAAAGATTTGGAATTTATGGATTTTAGAAATAAAATCTACTGTTTGGAATTCAATGTTATCTCTGAAGAAATTAATGAAGATATTAGAGATAAAGTTATCAATGGCATGGACAATCTTCTGGACTGGAATGATGTGATGGAGCCTAATATAGAGAAAACCTATGGAATTAACTGCAGCCATGTGACAAGGGAAAAACTTTCAAGAGATGAGCCAGTACATTTTGTAAAAAAGAACAGAGATATGATTTTACTGCAGTATTCCAGCAACCTATTCAGAATGGATGGCAAGAAAATATTTGGGATAGAGGAAATTCCCATTAGACTCTTACTATATGACTATGGTTATGACAGCAAGATTATTACGGAATACTGATAATGGAAGATTGGACACTGAAATTACTGGAGTTAACAAGACTATTGAAGATGGAAGATGGAAGATGGAACTAATAGGGATAATAGAATAATGGCTATTGAAATTATTGAACCTAACAGATTCTGATGAGATGGATTAATCGAAATGTTTATTTTGACTATGGTTATGACAATAAGATTATTATAATTATTAATGAGATGGATTAATCGACATGCTTATCTGGAGAAAAATTGATAGATATATTTCTTAAAGAATTGAAACCTCTCTTTGACTTTTTGTGGAAAGAATAAAGTAATGTTTATGAGATTTGATGATTAAGTAAGATAACTACTGGAGGAAAGTGATTTTATAATATGATTTAAGAGACAGGATTGTTATACATTGTAGACCTATAACTGATTTGATCTGTGACAAATGGGAAGTTAATATTTCTATGGTTATGACAGCGAGATTATTACGGAATACTGATAATGGAAGATTGGACACTGAAATTACTGGACTTAACAAGACTATTGAAGATGGAAGATGGAAGATGGAACTAATAGGGATAATAGAATAATGGCTATTGAAATTATTGAACCTAACAGATTCTGATGAGATGGATTAATCGAAATGTTTATTTTGACTATGGTTATGACAATAAGATTATTATAATTATTAATGAGATGGATTAATCGACATGCTTTTCTGGAGAAAAATTGATAGATATATTTCTTAAAGAATTGAAACCTCTCTTTGACTTTTTGTGGAAAGAATAAAGTAATGTTTATGAGATTTGATGATTAAGTAAGATAACTACTGGAGGAAAGTGATTTTATAATATGATTTAAGAGACAGGATTGTTATACATTGTAGACCTATAACTGATTTGATCTGTGACAAATGGGAAGTCAATATTTTACTTTTTATTTTTTTTTGTCTAACTATTTTTGATTTTGTTTTTTGTCTTTGAATGTTTTATGGTTTTGTTTTGTATGTTTTATGAAAATCTGAATAAAAATTATTGTAAAAAAAAAAAAATAGAATTAGGAGTGAGCAGTGAAGTGGCCAAATTTGCTGACGACACTAAATTGTTCAGGGTTGTTAAAACAAAAAGGGATTGCGAAGAGCTCCAAAAAGACCTCTCCAAACTGAGTGAATGGGCGGAAAAATGGCAAATGCAATTCAATATAAACAAGTGTAAAATTATGCATATTGGAGCAAAAAATCTTAATTTCACATATACGCTCATGGGGTCTGAACTGGCGGTGACTGACCAGGAGAGAGACCTCGGGGTTGTAGTGGACAGCACAATGAAAATGTCGACCCAGTGTGCGGCAGCTGTGAAAAAGGCAAATTCCATGCTAGGGATAATTAGGAAAGGTATTGAAAATAAAACAGCCGATATCATAATGCCGTTGTATAAATCTATGGTGCGACCACATTTGGAATACTGTGTACAGTTCTGGTCGCCTCATCTCAAAAAGGATATTCTAGAGTTGGAAAAGGTTCAGAAGAGGGCAACCAGAATGATCAAGGGGATGGAGCGACTCCCTTATGAGGAAAGGTTGCAGCATTTGGGGCTTTTTAGTTTAGAGAAAAGGCGGGTCAGAGGAGACATGATAGAAGTGTATAAAATTATGCATGGCATTGAGAAAGTGGATAGAGAAAAGTTCTTCTCCCTCTCTCATAATACTAGAACTCATGGACATTCAAAGAAGCTGAATGTTGGAAGATTCAGGACAGACAAAAGGAAGTACTTCTTTACTCAGCGCATAGTTAAACTATGGAATTTGCTTCCACAAGACGCAGTAATAGCCACCAGCTTGGATGGCTTTAAAAGAAAATTAGACAAATTCATGGAGAACAGGGCTATCAATGGCTACTAGCCGTGATGGCTGTGCTCTGCCACCCTAGTCAGAGGCAGCATGCTTCTGAAAACCAGTTGCCGGAAGCCTCAGGAGGGGAGAGTGTTCTTGTACTCGGGTCCTGCTTGTGGGCTTCCCCCAGGCACCTGGTTGGCCACTGTGAGAACAGGATGCTGGACTAGATGGGCCACTGGCCTGATGCAGCAGGCTCTTCTTATGTTCTTAATAAGCCTGCCACATCTCTGTGTGTGTGTCGGGGGGTTGAGCCCATTGTATGCTGCCTATAACACACTTTTGGCAAATAGTTTGAGGAATAAAAATAAATAATATATGTTTCATTTATCCAGATTAATTACTGCTGGCCCAGACCAAAGGCCCATCTAACCCAGCATTCTGTTTCCACAGAATGTTTATGGGAAGCCTGCAATCAGGACATGAGTGCTATAGCCTTCTGCTGCTTGTGCTCCCCAGCAACTGGTATTCCAAGGCATACTGCCTGTCATACTGCTGGTCATAATGTAGCGATCATCACTGGAAGCCCTTGACAGCCTTATTCTGCATGAATTTGTCTAATCCCCATTTAAAGCTATCTTAAATTGGCAGAGATCAATACATCTTATGATAGTGAAGACCATAGCTCAACTATGTGCTCTATGAAGAAGTACTTCCTTCTGTCTGCCTTGAATCGTGCATCATTCAGCTTCATTGGATGACTTTTAGGTCTATTATTATTGGGGAGGAAGTCCCTTTTTAGGGGAGGCGATTGAGAGGGCTGTAGTGCATAAGTTGCAAGTACTCTTGGATTAAACAGATTATCTTGACCCACTCCAGTCTGGGTTCAGCCCTGGTTATGGGACTGAATCGGCCTTGGTCGCCCTGGTGGATAACCTTTATCGGGAGAAGGACAGGGGGAGTGCGACCCTGTTATTCCTACTTGATCTCTCAGCGGCTTTTGATGCCATTGACCATGGTGTTCTCCGGGCCAACTTGGTGAGCTGGGTATTGGAGGCACTGTTTTACTGTGGTTCTGATCTTATCTCCAAGGTCATTCTCAGAGAATAGCATAGGGTGACTGTCTTTCAGCCCCCTGGCAGCTGTGCTGTGGGTTGCCACAGGGTACCATCTTGTCCCCCATGCTGTTTAACATCTACATGAAGCCTTTGGGAGCGGTTATCAGGAGCTTTGGGGTGACGTGTCAGCAGTATGCTGATGATACCCAGCTCTATTTCTCCATAACATCTGAATCAGGAGAGGCCGTGCACGCCCTGGACCACTGCCTGGACTTGGTGGTGGGCTGGATGAGGGCCAATAAACTGAGTCTGAATCCTAGCAAGACGGAGGCACTGTTGGTTGGTGGTTCCTGAGTTCGGATAATTGGTCAGTTGCCTGCTTTGGGTGGGATCCTACACCCTCTGGAAGAGCAGGTCTGTAGTCTGGGGGTACTCCTGGATCCATCTTTGTCACTAGAGGCCCAGGTGACTTCCGTGACTAGGAGTGCCTTTTACCAGCTTCAGCTGGTAAGACAGTTGCAGCCTTTTCTGGCCCGAGCTAGCCTGACTACTGTTGTCCACGCACTGGTAACCTCCAGGCTGGATTATTGTAATGCACTCTCTGTGGGTCTACCCTTGAGGTTGGTCTGGAAGCTGCAACTAGTGCAAAATGTGGCAGTGAGACTGCTCACTGGGGCAGGGTATTGCCAAGATGTCACTCCGCTGCTGAAAGAATTGCACTGGCTGCCCATTTGCTACCAGGCCAAGTTCAGGGTTCTAGTTTTGGTGTACAAAGCCCTATACAGCTCGGGACCAGGATACCTGAAAGACCGTCTTACCCCTTATATACCCAGTTGATCACTGCGCTCTGCAGGTGAGGGCCTCCTGCAGATACCATCTTATCAGGAGGTCCGTTCTGCACAACATAGGAAACGGACCTTTCGTGTGATGACACCTACCCTTTGGAATTCCCTCCACTTAAATATTAGTCAGGCACCATCTCTATTATCTTTTTGGCGCCTTTTGAAGACTTTCCTCTTTCAACAAGACTTTTAAGTTGAGACCTATCCCAGTCTGCGTCTGTGTTGGAATCGATTTTTATTTTTTTTTTAAAAAAAAAACAATATTTTTTAACCCTTTAAAAAATATGTTCTTAAAGCTTTTTTAAAAATGTTTTTAAAGTTGTTTTGTTTTGGTGTATTTTAAGGTCTGTTTTTATGATGTTTTGATGTGTTTTTAGCGCTTTTGTTTGCCACCCTGGGCTCCTCCTGGGAGGAAGGGCAGGCTATAAATCAAATAATGTGTAACGTTATACACTTCTGTCATTACACCCTTTATTCACCCCCAAAATCCCCAAGCACTGTAACTTTTCCTTGTAGGGAGTTTTTTCAGCCTTTTGATCATTTTGGTTGTCCTTTTCTGTAGCTTTCCAAAAAGTGGAATTTACTTCTACAAAATAAAATAGCCACAAATCAGGACATTAGAAAGAAAACTTCATTTGTTAATTGTTTAGCTTACGGAGGTGTAACACTTGCTGAGTGGCATCATTTCCAAACCAGTCCTTCGTTAATTTGATTTCACTTGCCCCTGCCTGGAGATCAAATTGTTCCCAGTTTACAAATACTTCTTAAGTTACAGAAGTGAGTTGTACTGCATATAGCTGTGGTTTTTTTATGGGATATCCCCCCCCCCAAGATTGTAACCAATATAGTCATGGTAAAGAGTAGACCACTTGAGGTCCATTAATTTCAGTGGGTTGAGTCTGAATAGAATTTAGTTCTATACAATCCCTGAGTTCACTTCTGTGAATCTAGGTGACAAGTTGAGGCGTTTTCAAAAATGCAGTTTATTGTCCCATAGCTATATTTACTGTCTGAGTCTAACTACAATAACAAATCAACTGTAGCGATTAAGCTAAGAAATTTTGTGTTGAATAAACACAGGTGCAGATCTGTTAAGTATGAAGGTGCAACCTTTATATAACTGCTTGTTTCATGTTTGAAATCTTGTCTCTAAAGCACTATAAACTGTAGCAGCAGGTTTTCGAAGTATTCTTACCACTTTTTGCTCCTGATGTGTTAAGGATTTATTTGCCTTCTGAAATCTATAAAACTCTTTTTGGACATAGTCTTAGAAAGCAAAGTAATATGTCCCATAGGAAGAAATGAGGTTTCCTTTTTCAGATGATCAATAGCTTTGTAGACATTGCAGAAGAATAACTCATATAACTGCATTGTTATTAATATATTAATCATTGTTTTTTAGAATACATTTTGATTGAAAAGGTGAAAAATCATATAATTTTTGTAAGAAATGAAACAACATACATTTAACAACTGAAGCATGGTGGAAGGATCAGTATATCACTGTAATGGTACTTAATTATACCAGAATGATTCTAAACCATAAATATATCTGGCCTAGGCTATAAATACAGTAGGGCCCCACTCATACAGTGGGTTACGTTCTGGACCCCCGCTGTAAAGCGAAAACCGCTGTAAAGCGGAACGCATTGAAGATAATGGTACGCATTGAAGATAATGGTGCGCATTGCCCGAAAATGATGCGAAAATGGTGTGCGACGAGCGAAAACCGCTGTAAACGGAACGCATTGAAGATAATCATGCGCATTGCCCGAAAATGATGCGAAAATGGTGCGCGACGAGCAAAAACTGCCGTAAAAGCAGAACAAGTGTCGTAGGAGCAGGGCCTTTTTGCAATTGACAACCGCTGTATTAGCAGAATGCTGTAAAGCGAAGCACTGTAAAGCGGGGCCCTACTGTATGTGTAACATTTAACCAGTGGCTGATTATTCACAAATGAATGGACAACAGACTATAAATGAGTCTGAGCCACCCTTCTTATAGGCACAAATGTGTTTTGTTAATTTGTCCATTAATACCAGGAACCATATTTTTCTATACCACTGTTTTGTTGTGGAGGAGTCTTCGCTTTTGCACTGGTGTGCTTGTTCTACTCTTGCTACCAGTAGAAGAGTAGCAAGGGTTTTGTGCACAGTTCTCTGAACTTTTCCACAAAGTGTTTAATATCACCAATTTAGCCATAGATACAAAGTTACAGGGCATAATTTTATTAATTTCAGCAGAGACTTGCTTCTAGAACTGAGTGATAACGTGAGAAGGACGTCCAATATAGCCCCCTTAAGTTTTAGTGCAAGATCTGATTTTAATCCACTTTCACTGTTCTGAATCATGCTGGCAGTCAACCATGTGGGATTTGACCCATTCCTTTTTAATAGACAGAATCACAACTAGGATAAAGAAGAGATTCATATGAGGCAGGACCTGAGTGCAAGAGCACTCTCCCCTTTTGAAGTTTCCAGCAACTGGTATGCAGAAGCAATACTGCCTTCGACTATGGAGGGCAGAGCATAGCCACCGTGACAAGTAAAGGCTGCTACTACTGTGATTCCCTCCAATCCTGGTACTCTAAATTGGTGGCTGAAAAAAAATCTGCCAAAACTCTGAGCAACATACTGAAATAATACATCTGGAACCGAAACTGCTACACTTAATAACTCTTTGGATGTAAGGGTATGGCAGAAGAAGGGTGTGCTTTAGACCAAATTCATCTGTAGTAATCTTGGTTAGATGTAGTAATCCCTTGGAATTTTACCAAACTTTGTTTGTCCTCATTCTTTACCAGTTTTTCTCCACTAAAAAAATCCCCTGCAATTTTTATTAATATTAAAATCTTAAGACTGATCTTTTCTTCTTTATACTCCCCCAACAGTGTTTTCGAGCACTTTGCTGCAAAGGGCCTCCACCACCACGACCAGAGTATGACTTGGTTTGCATAGGTCTTACTGGCTCTGGCAAGACTAGTCTACTGTCACAGCTCTGCAGTGAAAACAAAGATAATATAGTGTCAACAACAGGTAAACTAATGTTCTATGTACCTTCTTAAACTAGATATATATTTCAAAATTCTGGTGTATGAATAAATTGTTTCAGACTCAAAGTGTGCTTTTAAAGTATGATTAACGTCTTCTGTTTGGGTAAATATATGAACTGTAATTCTGTGCAAATAATATGAAATTAGTTGATTGTCAGTCTATTCAGCTGCAGCCTGGCTTGTTTAAGAAATAATACTTCATATGTGAAGCTGTAGTGTTCAAATATATAAGCAGGGGATATTCACTATATAACAGATATATTTTAACAGAGATAGCCAACATTACGCTCTCCAGATCTTGCTGAATTACAGCTCCCATCATCCCAAGTTACTGGCCATGCAGGCTGATGGTGGGAGTCCAACAACTTCTGGAGGCCACCACTTTTGGCTTCCTATGCTATATCATTTTATATTCCTCAGCATGTGGCTTAAATAACATATCAAAGAAATTAGCTACCTTTTATTTGAACTTGCTGTTCAGTAAAACATCTTTCCTATTTCTTTGTGAGTGGAAAACCTAAAATATTAATGGCCAATGTACACATGATGTGGAAGTTTTGTGTTTGGAGCTTTCTACATCTTTTTTTTTTCTATGAGGAAATCAGTAATTTGGTTTTGGTTAGTGATGTGAGTGGAGGTGTTCCCTCTTTTTTGGCCCTCATCTAATTCCCTCCCTCCCAAGCTGCTGTTAGTTGTGAGGGAGGAAACTTGAGAGCTTAAGCTCTTAAACCTTTAGATTTCCCTTCTGCAGCATATAGCAAAGTTTTTGGGGTTGACCTGGACCAGGCTCTGCTGTGGCCCTGATCCAAATCATGCACTGCTGCTTTTTCTAAAGAAAGAATGAATGACATGCGTAGTTTGACCCTGAGATAGGATTTCATCAAAGGATTTCTTCAGTATGAAATCTGTCAGTTTATTAGTAGCTATTGTAGGAATTTGGTTATATTTGTTTGTTATGCTAAATTTTAAGAATGCCTATCATTGAAGGCTGCAGACACTGTCCTCTATATGCCCTGCATTTCATGATTAGCCAAAGAAAAGAAGGGGAACATTCTACAATGAAGGATTGGATTTCTTCCTCAAAGATCTTCTGTGAACATACATAATATGATTTGGTTACAAATGCAGGGGGTGCAGACTGAATAATGTATATGCTATCCAAGTATTTACTTTCTAAATGGAGCTCACTTGGATTATTTTATACACTGTGGAGTTGGTTTATTCTTATGCAGAAATTGACTGGGATGGTAAGCAGGCTTTGTGTCTTACCTCTAAGTTCTTATTATGCCATTAATTGTGTGAAAAGCGCAGCAGTGAACAAAAAGGAAAAAGCTGCAGTTGGTAGTAACAATCATAACTGGTCATGTTTCCCTGCCTAGTTATGTTCAGGAGAAGATGTGGCTATTCAGGGTCTGATTTATAACACTTGGATGAATTTTTCAAATAAAGGAATTAATCAGAACAAATAAAATAAGCAGTCAAAACTGTTGAAGTGTTAATGATTTCTGAAGGATCAGCTATGGAAGTGTGTCAAAATTGTCCCAGAGGCAGTCAGGTGACTTAGAGCCCGCAATGAGGCCCCCTGTGCAGCAATTACTACTCTCTCTCTTCCCATATGGGTAGTGAACTTGTCCTCAAGATAGATCACGAATGCACCACGAGTCTCTACATGTAGCCTGCACAATAGTTCATGGGATGCAAGCATATTTGGAAAGCACCACTATAGGCTGGATAATTTGGCTGTGATCCTGGGCACTGATTAGTAGGAGAAGGGGAGAAAGGGATGTAAGGAAGAAGTATTTACTCATCTGTTGTCCTGCAGTTATGTGGGAAATGGTACCTGCTTAGAGAACTGCAACTGCCACGCTGCCCAAACTTCCAGGTTGGCACCCTCCCCTTCCTTTGTCTTCTGCCACACCCATCCTCACATCTTTCAGGTTTACTGAAATGTGCCTCCAATTTTAATCCTAAAAAGCGTTGTGCCCCAGGTATTAATGAAAATATGTAATACTAAATCATTCCTGGATTTAGGAGGTTCTGAATTTTGCATTTAGATATCAACTTGTACAATTTCTCATTACAGAGAGATTGATTTGATTTTACAGCATGGTATGAATTGAAAGAATGCAAAGAGATAAACAAAGTTGGAAAGTAATTAATTTAAAATAGAAATAATGTTCCATCAGCCGTTTGAATCCATTGCTAGCGTAACTGTGATCTGGATGGAGCAAGGGTGAACTTTACAATCACCTAAAATAGAAACAGAATGTGGAAAACAGAATTAGGAAGAGTGTATCTTCTGTGTTCCCTTTCCATAATAAAAATATGCCCTTGTTTCTGTTAAAATTATACAAAATGTAGTTACATGGTTTTATTTTATATAACTATTCTGCTTCTATGATTCATGTTTTTAAGTAATTCTAAATATTTTTGGCAGCAAAATGGATCTCAGAGGAATGGAGGAAAGGGAAGGGCCTGGGATTAGGGAAGGGATTAGTGAGAAGATAACATTTGAAACTTTGCCCAGATACTTTAAGTTTACAAGATGCTGAAAGCTCAAACCAGAGAAAAGTCCTACTACTATTAACAAATGTATTGCTTTGAACAGTCTCTCCACTGCACAAACTACTAACTTTTATTTATTTATTTCTAATTTCAGGTTTTAGCATAAAAGCGGTGCCATTCCAGAATGCCATCTTGAATGTAAAAGAACTTGGAGGTATAACACTATTAATCAACTGAATGTCTTACTGTTAGCTTCCCATCTCTCTCTCTCTCTCTCTCTCTCAAAATGATAATAAATAATTAGGAAATTATTTTTGTAGGTAGCTACATGTCCAATGAGAGCCAGTGTGGTGTTTTGGGTGGAGCGTAGGATTAACCTAAGAGTCCAGGGTTCAGATTCTCACTCAGCCATGAAGCTTGCTGGATGACCTTGGACAAATCATAGCCTGTCAGCCTAACCTATCTCACAGGGTTGTTGTGAGGATAAAATGGAGAGGGAGGAGAGCTATATGCACCACCTTGAGCTCCTCAGAGAAAAGGTGGGATATAAATGTGATTATGATGATATAATTGAATTGGTGTGAATTATTTGGTGTGTGGAGTTGAATTCTTGAAATAAGGTATTACTGCAGGAAATATATTAGCATGGAGAAAAAAGGGAAGTTTAACAAGATTAGATTTTACAAAATGACAGGAGCAACTGAAACATTGATTATGTATAAATGGTTTCATTGCTAAGTAGGCTTCTAAGTGATTTACAAGTGTAAAACCAATTATAAAATCACACTTAATTAAAATACACAATAAAACAATTTCATCAAAACATTAAAATAAACATCCAGAATTAAAATGTATAATAATCCGAGTCCATTAAAACAACAATACAAAAGTAGAGCCATATGTGCTCTCTGTCTCCAGAGGGTGGTGGGGAGAGGAAGCCATAACAGCTAATGGAGATGTCTCCTTGTTTTCTTGGTTAAAATTTACCCCAACTGCACTCCCAGGGCATGTGGGGCGAAAGCACTCAATACTTCTGAGTGGAGATGCCAGCGAAGCTTGCTGTATCCAGGCCTGGATACAAATTTTGGAGGCTCATAATGCTCGCTTCAAAGTCTCTACATGTAGCCCCAAAATTAATCTCAAATAAAAATCTGGGCCAGAGAATAATTTAAATGTACTTCCAAGGAGGCTCTCTTGAGTTGTAAGAGAGATGGGTGTCATTTACTTGCAGGCCTGGCCCTCAATCTGCAGCTGCAAAAGGCAGCTCAGATGAGATGGGTAATGGCTGTTAGCAGGACCAAATTTAGATTTGTTCAGAAATAAGATGAGCCATTTCTTAGTGGTTTGGGGAGGCTAGTATTATTTCAAAACTAATCCAATGCAGGTGAAAGGGGTGTATGGCCAGCACATCAGTACTCATGAGTAATAATCTAAACAAAAGCACAGCACTTTGGGGAAAATATTAGGCTGTATGAAACTTGGTAGTATGGACTGCATTTTTTCTTATCTGAAACCTTGAGAATGCAATTAACTGACAGTAAACATAAGCTGAGCAGTGGGGCAACTTTAAAGGAGCACAAAGACTCACAAGATGTTCTGCTATGTTGCCAATTCCTTCTCCAGCAAAATAGGATGGGTAGTGTAGAGGAGTCTTTAGTCAGCCCCTGTAGGTGGCATCCAATGTTAGTCCTACTAACAGTAGATCCATTGAAATAAATGGATATCACTAACCTGTGTGCATTTCTACGTGCAGTGCACATCTCTCATCATTTATTCATACACTTAAAGTAGCAAACTGGCTTTTTCACTTGTTTCAGTCTGTGTATTGTGTGGAGATGGATTATTGCACCACTGCCACTGGATCAGGAGTAGCACTAGTAAAGCATTAAAAATAATCTCCAGACAAATGCTGGTAGAGGTGTTTCTGGGAATGTGGGTTCTTGAAAGGGTGTGCACCCAATGAAGGGAATAAAAGCCTTGGGAAACCAGCCAAGACAGGCTTTCTGCTACCCATAGACCTAAGAGCGTTCGAACTATTGTAGATGGTAGTGTTACCACTTAGGCTACTGACTTGAAAGATGCATTGAAGATCTACCAAGCAGATTTCAGATAAAATACTGAGGCACAACTATTGATTCTCCATATCCATATTTGATAGAAAATGTTTAACTGTATAGCCATGGCCCTTTAAACAAAGTGTCACTGTTAGAAGTAGCTAATGATAAAATGCTTTCCATTTGATGATACTGCTGAAGTGATTCTGCAGCTAAGCGGCCTCAGATAGAGGAAAGGAACAACCCAAGAGTGCTGTCAAAATATAAATTTTATTTTTTTAAATCCATATCCTCCTGGGGCCACATTTTGGGAACCAAAATGAAAAATAATGGTTTTGTTTTGCCACTAGTATTTACCTATTCCTGAATTGATAATCTCCTATGAAGGTGTTCAAAACGTGTCTTTAAGTGTTGGATGTGACAGGGTTCAAAATCTGGTAATTCCTCCAACAACTGAGGTCTTAGTAAGTGGAAATCTGAAAGGGAAAATCCTAAGTAGAAAAGGAGGGACTAGTGGAATCTTGTATATTAGATTGATGGAAAAGTCACAGCAAATAATGCCAAAAGCAAAAGTTGTTTGCTGTATTTGTATCTAGAAAAGACAAATGTTTAACATTTTAATCTTATTTCTTTGAAATCTATTGGAATAGATTTACCTACATGGAAATCCAATGTATTGGTTTCTGAGCACTCCTTTGACTGAGTTTCTGTGTCGCCATGTTAATGGTCTGTTGCATGATCTCTTGAGAGTAGCAGAAAACCATCAGCTTTATTTTCAATTTCACATTTTGAGGGGGTCTTACTACATGGGATTAAACTAGTCAGCTACTCAGCTATATGCTAAATGCTGGCACAAACTGTGGATGAAAAAGATTGCCTGGGAAATGTGACTTCTTTTGTTCTGCATTGAAGAAAAAGTTACTGTAATTTTTAAATAAACCTAATTTATGTAAGGCTTGTAGTCTGCTTTTTTGCTGGACACAGACAGCCTTCCATGAGGACATTGGGTTAGTGCCCAATAAGGTGCTTAGAGGTTGCATAAGGGCAGAGTTTCTAAGTTAGGATTGTCCTGTCAGTTCATTATCTTTATAACAGGAAGCTGGAGATGTTTCAGGGAAAAGTAAAACTGTACGGAAAAACAAAAAGACAAACTCTGGCCTTACGCTTTTTAGTGTCAGGGTTGATCAACTGCTATTGGATGATGATGATTTACAAGTTCTTTAAAATACTGGTATAGTAATTATACCAGTCACCTTATTTGTATGGATTGACCTCTGTAATTTTTATGTTTGTAATCTATCATGCTAAAATGAGGTCCCCAGTGTAGTACTTCCTATTTCCTTCAGCACTACTCCTGCTCATTTGGTTGACACAAAGTAGGAGAAAGACTCTGCTTTGATGGTCACAGAGTTAGAATACAAAAGAAAGCAGATGCTCCTGTTTCCCTTAGACTAGTTGAAGTGTTTATAATCCAGGAGAAGGTGCTGGAAAAGGACTCTGCAGAAGAAGTGGCCTTTTGAGGAGTTGTATGAAGGTTAAGGCAACATTTGGAAAGAGATTCTTGAGTGGCTGGTGGTATTGGATCAGTGAAAACCTCTGGCAGTAACTCTGAGAATTACTTATAGTGGTAAGTCTGGAAGGGAGGCAGGGGAACCAGGCCAGAAGAGAGTTAAAGGTAGTCTTAAAGATATTTAAAAATTGTACATATTTGTGAATCAGGAAGGAAATCCAATAAATAGGACAGAGGGGAGTTATGATTAGACTTCTGGAGAGAGGTGAAGGAACTGAGATGCAAATACAGAAATGCTATTTTTATTTACATATTTATATCCCACATTTAAAATAAATAAATAAATTCACAATGTTGGTAACAATTATAATGACCAAATGAAAGCGAGGAAGTAGTAGCCATTTTGGTATTAGGAATGGAGAGGATAAGCCATGTTTTGCAGACCAAAATATGTCCCATCAAGTTGATAATGCTTTACTAATAGCATAATAGGTTAAAATATTGAAATGAGCAAGAACTGAAATTGAGCTCACTTATTTCTATGTACTTATACAAGTGGTGGAATTAATTAAATGAGTATTTAATTTAATTGCTGGTTTTAGTCTGTTAACATTCTTGCTTTTTTGTTTTTGTTCTTTTAAAAATTATAATTGAAGGAGCTGACAGTATCAGGAAGTACTGGAGTCGTTACTACCAAGGATCCCAAGGAGTAATATTTGTATTAGACAGTGCCTCTTCAGAAGATGATTTGGAAATTGCTAGAAATGAACTGCACTCTGCGCTTCAGCATCCACAGTTATGCACTTTGCCATTTTTAATATTGGCCAATCATCAAGATAAACCAGCAGCTCGTTCAGTACAAGAGGTATGTTTAATGCAGCAAGATCTTATATGTTCCTAGTTATTTGAGTGCTGGAAGAATATCACTGTGTGTGTGCGTGTGCGCGTGCACACATGCACACACATGTGCAACATGCAGGACCTGTAAGGGTTAGATGAATTCTTCTTTCACCACATCTTGCTTAAGGGGGAAATGAAAATAAAACAGCATCTTACTTATAAAAGGTTTTCCTGAATGTTTAAAAAGCCAATCTCCTGGACCTTTCACACTGAACTTGATAACTGATTCCAGAGTTTTGTGGCCACCAGTGAAAAAGACCATTTGGTATTGGCCACCAGCCTGATGCATGATAGAACTTTCAACAGATTTTCATTCCTAGATCATAAAGGAATGAAAAGGATGGAACATAAGGGAGACAGTGCTCTCAAGTACCCTGGAGTCAGATCTCTTTAATGACTTTAAAGGTGAGCACCAGAACCTTGCATTTAGCCTGAAAATGAATAAGCAAGCAGTGAAGCTCCTACAGAACTTGTTTTGTGTGCTCCCTGCAGCTGTTAATCTAGCTGTCACAATCTGCATCAATTGAAACTTCCAAAATGGGAATAAATTTTCATGGACTAAAACTCACTTTGACATATGTATAGCTTCTTGCACCTGATGAAGTGGGACAGTCATCTATGAGAGGCTAAGGTGCAACAATAAAATAAGGTGCCGCCCTGGGCTCCTGCTTGGAGGAAGGGCGGGATATAAATCAAATAACAACAACAACAAATCTGTTAGTATTTGAGCTTCCACTTGTATTTTTTATGGTACTCTTTATCAATATGAAAAGTTTATAAAAGTATATATATATTTATAGCTTATGTATATCAGTTTTGGATGCAGAAAGCCCCAAGTCAATTCTCTGCCTTCTGCAGGTAGGACTGGAAAAGACACTTGACGGAATCCCTAGTTGAGATGCTGCCAGCTGATAGACCATGCTGAGTTAGATGGCCCAATCTGACTCTGTATAAGGCAGCTTCCTGTATCTCAGAATAGCATTTAAAACAAGTTGACTCACTGTAGATTTAATTGCTAATTTCATAGAGGTAGAATCATAGAAAGCTAACTCAAACAAGAGGATGAGAACACTTCTAGTTAAGGAGGCAAACAAGTCCAAGATGTTGATTGTTTTCCATTTGTTGGAAAATTAATGTTCTATGCTTAATGCAAAATTATGCACAGTAAATTATGCATTTATTGAAACAGAGGGACTTAGTGCTCTCTTAGCAAACGACATAACCTTTTGACATTCCTGATGTGCTTTTTGTTTGTTGACAAAATGAAAAACAATAGGCAGAAATATAATAAGGAGTAAAAAAAAGACTTCTGAATGTTCCTTGGTCAGCAGGGCTTCTGATTTTATTCTTTTTTCCCTCCTCCATTTCTCCCTTTTAATAGCAGCCCTATAAATCACTTGACATGTTACTTTCAACCTAGTGGAGAGCTGCTGCTGATGGGGAAAAGCAAACTGAGAAGCAACTATCTTTGCATGCACCTGAATAGGATTCTTTGGCATACAGTGCTGATTTCAGAGTTTGGGCAGACTCCTATTGAATGTAGCAGTTCTTAAAGTATACTGGTTTTAGGCTGTTTAAGGGTTTATAGGGCAAAATTATGTCTTATCTTTACAATTTATAGATTGGGCACCCTTGGGCAAGTCCCTGCTTCTCAGATATGGTTACCCATCTTTAATATGGAAATAATAGTGACAGAGATATTTTGAAGGACAATCATGAAGACTGTAAAGCATTTTCAACCTGAAGTGCTGTGTAAAAGACTATTAGTAGTTGCAAAATCTTTTTGCGTAAAGCAATGCAAGAGCCAAGGAGATTCTGCTACAGCTGTTAGTGATATTGACTTGTAGGTGGTGAATTGTAAGGTTTCCAAATTTGAAGCTTTTGAAGCAAATACTTTTCTCTGTATGCGGCATTTTTAAAAATAGCATTGTACAAATTATTTATCCAATCCATTAAGAAGAAAACCACATGTGACTTAATTTGCCAACCAAGCAATCAGTTCCAAAATTGTATATTACTTGCTTATGTGAAAAGTAATGTTCTTATAGCTGCTCTATTCCACTGCTTCCTGTTGTAATATTATGCTTTTTTATTTTATCTTCTTAGCAAATTAAGCTAACATTTAGAAGTGTGCTGCTTTTCTTAAATATATTTGTACAGTATTTTCATAAGGAAAAACTTCTTTGGGGGAGCATGTTGAGTAATCACTAAGCCGATTCAGACACTGAGGAAACAGGGATTTAAGAAGTATGACTCACAAACTGTTTGGTGTCTGTGGTTGTAATGTAGCATCCAAAGCAGGGGTTTGCTTGCTTATCCGTAATGATCTTCCTGCAATGAGACAGTCCCTGCTTCAGATGTTAACATTAGAAACTGGGCTTTAGAAATATGCTTTAGAATATACTATGTCCCCGTTTGTCCCAGTGCAGGTTTTTCATATGTGGATGTCTACTCTATTGTTAGAACCCAGATGGGAGCAGCCTAAAGCCACTTTATTAATCAAAAAGGCCTATTTACACAATACCCTGCTGTTCATCTGTGTATGTTGTATCCTCTCTTGAGTACATTAAGTTCCAACTCTCAATCCTGATACATTATTGAACAGGCTATTTTTTAAATAGATTTGAGAAACTTCAGTGCATCCTAAGGGTGACTAGGAAACAGCAACCTCTTGGATCAAATCAGTTTGGCTTTGGTTTATTAATTTGAAGAAAAAATCTTTCCAGTCTTAGCTCCAAGGCCTTAGCTATTTTCTTGGCATCCAAATAGATCAGTTGATAGGGCTGTATGATGAGCAAAGTGTAGGCTCTTTCCCAGTTAATTAAGCATTCCATTTTCTGCTAATTACTATAATGCAGTCTTTGTTTTGAATGGCGTCCAGGAACCTTTGTCTGAATGGTTCTATAATGCTGTCTAGGAAGCTCTTATAGATACCCATTGAAAATGTGCTCCATTGAAAACCCATCTGGGCCTTGTGCTTTTCCCCCCTTTTAATTGCCTGTTCAGACTTTTTTTCCTTGTCAGCTCATAGTTTTTTGTGTGTGGCAAGCTTGTCCATTCTATGGAGTTTGATTTTTATCTAGGTGTTCTCTCATGGGTTTTATCATGGGGCTTGTTTTGTTGTGTTTTTTGGTCTATAGATGCCTGTTGGTAGCTGGAGCTGACAATATGATTTTGTTGAGTCTGACACACAGATTTGTTAACTGTTTGCCTTCTTGGTTATCCATGCATATAACATCCATGCATATAACCTTTGGACATATTCAAGGGTTTTTATGTGATAAAAATACAAATTAAGTTTGTTATTTTTAATCAACCTATTAGTTGCATCTTGGTAAAAGTAAATGTGAAACATCTTGCTTGCAAGTCTTACCTCTATCCTAAGCAGCTATGTAGTGAAAGGCATCAGAACGGGAACCCAGTTACAATCCTGGTGCCACCATCCTATCTAGACTGGAGTCTTAAGCCCAGCGGTGAGTGTTTCATTCCCCTGGGCCAAGGCAACTTGCTTAGCAATTATTCGTATCCCTTTTCTACCCCCTCCAGCCACACCCCAAATGCTGCCCCCTTGATGCCTTAGTAGATCAGCTTACTGAGTCATGTGAAGGCCCTGTAAATCAGCCGTCTGCTGTTTTAAACAAATGCTGGACTACTGCTACACACAGTTGCATGTAAAATAGCTTGGGCCAGAGTAACTCTGAAACTGGTGATTTTAAAAGGTTATCTATACTCATACAGTGCAGTGTTTAATGAAGCTTTCACTTGTAACACAAAGTAAACTGCCAGATAGATTTAGTTTGCCATATGTCAAAGTTCTTTGGAAGAGTGGCTGCATTCAGAGACTGAGAGTGTGTAAACCAGGAATGGGGGCCTGTGGCTTCCCATGAACCCATAAGGTTGTTGGACTATAGCTTCCATAATCCCTGACCAGAGCTTGGAAAAGTTACTTTTTTGAACTACAACTCCCATCAGCCCAATCCAGTGGCCATGCTGGCTGGGGCTAATGGGAGTTGTAGTTTAAAAAAGTAACTTTTCCAAGCTCTGTCCCTGACCATTGGCTATGCTGGCTGTTGCCAATAGGAGTTGGAGTTTAACAATGAGACTTCTAGTCCAACAGTATCTGAAGGGTGCAACATAGGCTACCTCTGCTCTAAACCTTTGCAGTATGATACTGAGATATTTTAAGAAAAGAAGCCCAAAGGTGTTGTGTGTTAGCCTGGTGGACAATATTTCTTTATTGCCTGCATTCATATGAATGACATTACTGTCTAAAACTTCAGATCCCTTTAATTGGCCAGGCATTCGAATCAACTCAGATGTTTGGCAGCTTCTTTGTGTTTGTTTTTTTGAAATATCTCCTTTGAGCATTAAAAATAGTCATAAAATATGAAATTCACATTCACGGCAGACCTGTACATCTTATATCTGAAAAATAGCTTAATTTGCCCTATTTGAAAGTGAGGTGGTGGTGATAGAAAGATATCCAGTAATATACTCTTGCTGCACACAGACTTTTATGTTACCTAATGGCTGTGATGTAGAATGTCTATAAACGTAGAAGGAAGGAAACTCTCAACAAAAGACTTCATCTTCTGCAAAGCACAGGACTGAAAAGCAAGAACCTAAAGGAATAGTAGGTAAAAGGAGTCGGGATCTGTGCACAAAAAAAGGAGGGGGAGCAAAGTCAGAAGATTGAAGGCTGGTGAGAGTGGGAGCTCTGAGAAAACATTGCTGGACCCAAGTGGATGGAAGAAAGTTACATGAGAGGCGTTCATGTGGCAGGCTGTTAGGTTGGTTTAAAGAAAAGGCAGAGAGACCTGGAAGGACAGGACCTGTGGAAACTATGGTGGAGACATGGAACTGGAGAGTGAGGGGCAAAGTGAAAGTGGGCCTATGCTTTCCAAAACATAGGGCCGAAGGACTTAAGAGGATGTGTGAATAAGGCTTCTTGTTAGCTAGTTCCATAAGACATTTGGAATCTTCTGTTTGCTGATTGATAAGTAATTTAATACATGAAGTGTCTCACCTGGTACATGGCAGCAATTCTGCTATTAGGGCACAATTGTTGTGGCTCCAGTCCACTGGAGAAGCCATTCCTGATGAGGAGGCAGCAAGTTCTGTACCGTATTCTGTGATGTATTGATACCTGAATGCAGCTGTTTTTCCTTGCAGGCCTCACTCTGTCCATCTTGCAGGCCATTGTCCCATCCTTCCTGTTTGACCAACCTGCTAGCTTTGTCTGTTAAGCAGATTTAGCTTGTGCTAAAAAGTAGTTTTGTATGCCTGGAATAAGACTATTGTCAATTCCATTTTGAGGTCCCCCATGACAGAGGAGTCATCAGGGTTTGCATGAATTCAAGGCATATGGATGTGGTCATACAAATTCAGTATTTATGAAGAAAAGAAATAAAATAAAGCAAACTATCCAATGTTTGCATATAAATGTGCACCTAATCTAAGGGATTTGTTATTACATTTAAGACTGAAAGCACCTAAGTTGCTCAATAGAACTATAGACAGCAGCAACATTGTAGGTCAATTCCCATGTGGCAATTGTAGTGTATGTTCCAACTGCAATAAAATCAAATCATTTACCAAACCTAGAGACCAGAAGTTATTTCACATCAAAGTTTTTTTTACATGCAATACTAAAGGGATTATATATATTGTGCAGTGTCCATGCCCACTTTTGTATGTGGGTATATGCCCACAAGGAAAATCAAAATACGCATTTGTGAACACAAAAGTTGTATTAGAACTAAGAAAGTACATGCTCCATTAGTAAAAGACTTTTTGGAATTTAAACATGATGAGAAATCTCTTCTATTTTGGTGTGTAGAAAAAATTAAAACTTCAGGTAAAAAATTGTGTAAACAGACAAGAAGGAGGGAAATATTTTGGATATATACGTTAGACACTTGAATGCCAAATGGGTTAAATGAAGAACTAGATTAGATGCCTATTATGTAGTATTATATCTTTCTGTTCATAGATTTATTTATTGGTTATTCCTAGCTATTGTCTGTGAGTCTTTTTGGTTCTGCTTAAATGATTCATGATAAGTTCTGTAAATTTAGTTCATTGTACTAAATATGTTAAGTACTGACAGAATGAAGCTCATTTACAGGGGTGTTAGTATTGCATCAGCCCTAACAACTCAGCATTGCATCATCCTTATACTGGATGCTGAGCCATTATATAAAAAACATATTAACCAGTTTATTTTTGAGTGTGGACTTAGTACAGGAAGCATATGCATGCTGTATACGAGTGAATCTAAGAGTCAGAAGTTATTACAATTGGGTGGGTGTATTTTTCATGGATAACTGAGATATTTTATATTCTTTTTTTATATTCTTGCCTAAATTGGAATATAATCCTTAGTGGTTATGTTTACAGAGGCTTATATCATGCTGCTTTACAGAAGAATTGCAAAGTTGTTTTCATAAATGATATCTCCAACAGCAACATAGTTTATATGGTAAGCCTGATTTTTAATTTAGTATATTTTTAGTATGAATTGGTACATTTTTAGGTTAATAAAAAGTATTTTCATATATCTTTGTTTTATATATATATTTAAGCATTGTATAACCTGAATCCACACACAAAGAGAAGCTCTCCAAATAGATGCCATTGATGAAGACTTAAATCAAGTCAAAACGTGTTTGGCATATTTTGGCATATTTGGCATAGTATTTGAAATTTGTTGTGCGTTTTACCTTTGCATTTTATATTTCTTTATTTGTACGCCTCTGCATTTTATTGCCGTGTTGCCATTATGAGTGTATGTATATTTTGTCTATAGAGCTAACAGTTCATGTCACACCCTGTGTAGTAAAGTGCATGTGCATTGGAAATTGGGCATTATTGTGTATTCTGTATATTTTTTAGAATCATATCATGTCTGATTAGACCTTGACTTTATTTGCTTTCCGACATTAGTAACAGAACAGTGAGGTTCAGCAATGAAATGAAATATGGCAAGAGTGCTGGCCAGGACCTGTTTTAAGGTTGTCATTCTGGCATCTTTTCAAATACAGTGCATTCCGCTTGAAGTATACAATATTCTGCTGCTTATCTGGGTACATTGACCATTTGGCATGAATGGCAACTACTAAAGCTGTGCCTCTCACCCACCATGGCCAGAGCTAGTTTATATAGTGCATTCTATTATAATAAAGAGTCTACTTTATTCTGTTTAACTCTGTTTTTTAAAATGATATTGGTGTTGAAATTACCAATAGCTTTTCACTTGTAGAAGTAATATGTTATTATCTGTAAAGGCTACTGCCAAGTGGGATTACTGAATTTTCGAATTAAAGATAATGCTAAGGACAATGTGTTTCATTACTTGTTGTGAAATGTAGTCTTTCTAGTGTATAATGGCACTTTGACAGAGGAACTGGAAATCATTCTCCCCTCTCATTTCTACAATAATAAGCAATGATTCAGCAGCAGACAAGCATACACCCTAAGAAAAATGTGACAGGTATTCAGCGTCTAAGAACAATCTTTATAAGGCTAGAAGCAGAGTAACTAATATGATTAAGTACCTATAATGATTATTTTGCTAGTACTATATTCTATCATTGGGCTTCATTGGATCTGAGGACATAACTGTTTTGTTCAAGTACTTTAAATATTGGAAGCCTGTTATTTAGTTACATAATATAGCAACACAGTTTTATTCAATGGAATGAGATCTGGTGGTAGCCATCACCACCTCCTCTGGGAGCAACTTCCATAGCTTAACTATATGCTGCATGAAGAAGTACTTTCTTTTATCTGTCCTGAATCTTCCAGCATTTAGCTGTTGTGTGTCCATGAGTTCTAGTGTTGTAAGAGAGGGAAAAAAGCTTTTTTCTATCCGCTCTCTCCATGCCATGAATAATTTTATAAACTTTTATCATGTCACCTCTTGCTTGCCTTTTCTCTAAACTAATATGCCTTAAAAGCTGCAACCTTTCCTTGGGAGTTGCTCTATCCCCTTGATCATTCTGCTTGCCCTTTTTTATCTTTGCCAACTCTTTGTAGTTATATGCCTTCATGTCGATTACGACTTATGGCGACCCTATGAATCAGCGATCTCCAATATCATCAGTTATAAACCACCCTGTTCAGATCTTGTAAGTTCAGGTCTGTGGCTTCCTTTATGGAATCAATCCATCTTCAGTTTCTTCAGTCATCCATTGAGGTCTTTCTTTGTTTTTAACTAGAGGTATTGTCTTTTTGCATTCTTCCCTGATCATGTCTCTGACTTCACTCCATAGTTGTTCTGGTTCTCTGTCAACTAAGTTTAAAGCCTCAAATCTGTTCCTTATTTATCTTTATATTCTTCTGGGATGTTATTTAAATTGTATTTTGGCATTATGATTGCTTTGCTCTTCTTTAGCTTTACTCTGATTTTCAATATGTACCACAGTCTGCTCCTGGTCTTGTTTTTGCAGAAAGTATGGAACTTCTCCATCTTCTGCTACCAATTATTTAATCCATTTGATTCCTATATTGACCATTTGGTGATGTCCACGTGTACAGTCGTCTTTTTGGTTGCTCAAAAAATGTGTTCACAAGAAACAAATTATTGGCTTCACAGAATTCAGTAAGTCTTTCTCCTGCTTCATTTCTGTCTCCTAAGCCTCATTTCCCCACAATTCCTAGTTCTTCTCTGTTCCCTACTTTTGCATTCCAGTCCTCCATGATTATCAGTACATCTTGTTTTGGTGTGTGATCAATTTCTTCCTGTACTTCTGCGTAAAATCTCTCCAATTCCTCTTCTTCTGCATTTGCCATTGGAGCATAGACTTGGATGATGGTTATGTTAATAGGTTTCCCGTTTAATCTCATTGATACACTCACTCAGACCTTATGTTGTAGCTCCTAATTTATTTATTTATTGCACTTGTATACCGCACCATAGCTGAAGCTCTCTGGGCGGTTTACAGCAATCAAAAACATTAAAACAAATATACAATTTAAAACACATATTTTAAAAACAATTTAAAACAATTTTAAAATTTAAAACAATATAAAAACAATTTAAAACACATGCTAAAACACATACTAAAATGCCTGGGAGGAGAGGAAAGTCTTGACCTGGCACCGAAAAGATAAGTATTGGCACCAGGCGCACCTCGTCAGAGAGATCATTCCATAATTTGGGGGCCACCACTGAGAAGGCCCTCTCCCTTGTTGCCACCCTCCAAGCTTCCCTCGGAGTAGGCACCCAGAGGAGGGCCTTTGATCTTGAATGTAGTGTACAGGTGGGTTCGTATCGGGAGAGGCATTCCATCAGGTATTGTGGTCCCAAGCCGTGTAAGGCTTTATAGGTCAAAACCAGCACCTTGAATTGAGCTCGGAAACACACAGGGAGCCAATGCAAGCGGGCCAGAATCGGTTTTATATGTTCGGACCGTCTGGTCCCTGTTACCAATCTGGCCGCTGCATTTTGCACAAGCTGCAGTTTCCAAACCATCTTCAAAGGCAGCCCCACGTAGAGTGCATTGCAGTAATCTAATTTGGAGGTTACCAGAGCATGGACAACTGAAGCCAGGTTATCCCTGTCCAGATAGGGACGTAGTTGGGCCACCAACTGAAGTTGGTAGAAGGCACTCCGTGCCACCGAGGCTACCTGAGCCTCAAGTGACAGAGATGGTTCTAGGAGAACCCCCAAGCTACGAACCTGCTCCTTCAGAGGGAGTGCAACCCCATCCAGAAGAGGTTGGACATCCACGATCTGCTCAGAAGAACCACCCACTAGCAACATCTCAGTCTTGTCTGGACTGAGCCTCAGTTTATTAGCCCTCATCCAGTCCATTGTCGCAGCCAGGCACCAGTTCAGCACATTGACAGCCTCACCTGAAGAAGATGAAAAGGAGAAATAGAGCTGCGTGTCATCAGTATAGTGATGGCAACTCACTCCAAAGCTCTGGATGACCGCACCCAATGGTTTCATGTAGATGTTGAACAGCATGGGGGACAGAACTGACCCCTGCGGAACCCCATACTGGAGAGTCCAGGGTGCTGAGTAATGTTCCCCAAGCACCACCTTCTGGAGGCAACCTGCCAAGTAGGAGTGGAACCACCGCAATGCAGTACCTCCCAGTCTCAACTCAGCTAGTCTCCCCAGAAGGATACCATGGTCGATGGCACTGAAAGCCGCTGAGAGATCAAGGAGAATCAACAGAGTCACACTCCCCCTGTCTCTCTCCCGACAAAGGTCATCATACAGGGCGACCAAGGCTGTTTCCGTGCCAAAACAAGGCCTGAAACCCGACTGAAATGGATCCAGATAATCGGTCTCATCCAAGAGTGTCTGGAGCTGGCCTGCAACCACTCGTTCCAGGACCTTGCCCAGGAATGGAACATTTGCTACCAGACTATAGTTATTAAGATTTTCTGGGTCCAGGGAGGGCCTCTTCAGGAGTGGTCTCACTACTGCCTCTTTCAGGCAGCCAGGGACCACCCCCTCTCGCAGAGAGGCATTAATCACTTCCCTGGCCCAGCCGGCTGTTCCATCCCTGCTAGCTTTTATTAGCCAAGAAGGGCAAGGATCCAGCACAGAAGTGGTTGCACGAACCAGTCCAAGCACCTTGTCAACATCCTCAAGCTGCACCAACTGAAACTCATCCAAGAAATCGGGACAAGGCTGTGCTCTGGATACCTCACTTGATTCACATGCTATAACACTGGAGTCTAAGTCCTGGTGGATGCTAAAGATTTTATCCTGGAAGTGCCTAGCAAATACATTACAGCGGGCCTCAGATGGTTCTACCATGTCCCTGGGACCAGAGTGTAATAGCCCCCGGACAATTCTGAAGAGCTCCGCTGGGCGGCAGATTGATGATTTGATAGTGGCAGCAAAATATTGTTTTTTTGCTGCCCTCACTGCCCCTAAATACAGCTTACCATAGGCACTTACCAGTGTGTAATTGCATCCACTAGGAGTTCGCTTCAATCTGCACTCAAGCCGTCTCCTATATTGTTTCATCGCTTTCAGCTCTGGGGCATACAACCTGATTGTTTTTGCTACATCACTTCTCACTATCAGAGCAACCCCATTTCTTCTTAATTTCTCATTTCCTGCGTAAATTATTTTGTAGTTGCCTGATTGAAAATGTCCCATTCCCATCCATTTTAATTCACTCATGCCAAGTATTGTAATGTTGATATGTTCCATTTCTTACTTGACAATTTCTAACTTTCCCTGGTTCATGCTTCTCACATTCCATGTTCCTATTGTGTGCGTCGTACAACTCCGGGCTCTCCTTTCGCATCTGTGCGCATCAGCCTCTGGGCTTCCTTTCGGCTTTGACCCAGCTGTGTCATTAGGCACAGCACTACTCGAAGTTGTCCTCTGTTCTTCCCTAGTAGCTCAGTGAATGCTGGGGGTCTCATCTTCCAGCACTGTCTCGTATTGCATTTTGGATACTCTGTTCATAGGGTTTTTGTGGTAAGAGATATTCAGAAGTGGTTTACCATTGCCTTCCTCTGAGTTGGAACACATCTTAGTCTGGTGTCTCAGCTTTGACCATTCCGCCTTGTGTGCCCCTGCTAAGAGTCTAGCCTCTTGGTCTAGACTCCTGATGGCATTGGTCTCAGCTTCTTCAACAATCTCAAACCCCCTCACCACATTAAGGTGTACATCCTAGAGGGGGATGATAACCCCAATTTCATCATTTTAGCTTCTAGAGATAGTTCTGGTGTAATTTGTTCTAACACCCAATTATTTGTCTTTTTCACAGTCTATGGTATGCACAAAGCTCTTCTCCAACATCACATTTCAAATGTGGTCACATCATAAATTGTATAATGGCATTGTATTACCAGCATCTTTATTCTCAGTACTTTTCCTAATGATCCCTAGCATGGAATGTGCCTTTTCTACAGCTGCTGCACACTGGGTTGACATTTTCATCAAGCTATCCACTATGACCTCAAGTTCTCATTCCTGGTCAGTCACTGCTGGTTCAGTCCCCATGAGCGTATATGTGAAATTAAGATTTTTTTTTTGCCTTGACATGCATCACTCTGCATGTGCATATCTAATACAGATTCTAGACTAAGTTGCTACACCTTTTAAAAGCAGTAAGATGGCATGCAGTGTACCCTTACTCTTTTCTTTGGGGCATCTTCTTACTATCTAATATTATTAAAAGCATCTCAGATGTAGAGCTGGCTGTCAGTTTTCATTTCTCAGTGCTAGAGTGGTTTTCAGAATGTTAAATAGTTGGCTTTGTAATACTTTACATAGGCCTTAAATAAAACCATTTAAATGTTTCTCCACAAAGTTGTTTTTTTATTTAAGAAAACATTGGCGTTAGGTACTGGAAATCATACCTTGCTTCAAAATACTTGTTGTTGTTGTTGTTGTTATTGTATTTATATCCTGCCCTTTCGCCCAGCAGGAGACTAGCAGGAGCTAGTCTGCATTACCTTGACTGCCAGTCAAAAAGCTATGATACAACAGTATAATAGTACTCTTTGCTTAACAATACTTATCTTGGAATGGAGATAGGAATGAAACCTAAATGTTAATTATGAAATAATTATGCATTATTATTTGGGCCCAGGAAATGGCTTTAAAGTGTTAAATGTAGTTCCATTGCTGACAATCAGTAGAGTCATGTTCAGCCAGTATCTCGAAAAGGGCTGAGACCCTATGGCTAGGATTCCTGAGGAAAGGCCAGGACACAGATATAATAAATAATCTTTAAAGAAAGAAAAGATTGTGAATGCTAAAAAAAAAAAATGACTTCCCACATTTGAAATGAAAAAGTATCTGTTCAAATGGTTGGATTTCAAAATGAATAAAAAGAGGCATGGGGTTGTATGATTGTATTCTGATTTATGATACAGAACATTTTAGGTGGAAAACTTTCCCCCTTCCTGAGTATCTTTTGATCATTGATATGGGTGACCCCATGCTTAGGCTTTCTTTCCTTCATTTGGCATGGATGGGATTTTTTTTGAAGTGTAGCTCTCATTTGGGAACCTCAAGCAGTTCCACTCCACTAATCTGTGATCTAATGAGCAATAATGTGGGGTTACAGTGAACATTTGTTTGCTTTGATGGGAGGATGGCTAGACAGAAAGTGGGAGAGAAGTAGTATCTGTGGAGAAAAGAGACGCAGATGATTGAACAGTATGAAAAAGACTTGTTAGACCACAGTAGTAAGCCTGATTTATTTCACAACAGGTCAGGGAAGACCAAAGCAAACTACTATTCAGTTGCAAGGTTTAAAACTCTTCTGTCCAAAAGCATTCTTATTTCTTTTTTTAATCATTCATATTTTTTTTTCAAACAAACAAAAAACATAGTAGAGAACCAGAAGAACTGTGGATTGAAGTCAGAGACATTATCAGGGAAGAATGCAAAAATACAATACCTCTAGTTAAAAAGAGAGAGACCTCAATGGATGAGTGATGAAATTCTTAAAATGGTTAAAGATAGAAGGAAAGAAAAGCAAAAGGAGACAAGCATGGGCAGAACCCTAAATGCAACAATACAGCGACTAGTACATAGGGACAAAGAGAATTATCACAATCGTTATTGTAAAGAAATAGAAGAGGACAACAAAAAGGGTAGAACAAGAGCCCTATTCCAAAAGATTAGAGAAATGAAAGGGAAATTTAAACCAAGAGTAGAGATGTTGAATAATCAACAGGGGAACACATCAACTGACCGAGATAAAAGGAAGATGGAAGCAATACACTGAATAACTCTATAAAAGAGATGCAAGGTTGACAGATTCATCCATATGATGAAGAACCAGAAATTTTAGAATGTGAGGTGAAAGCTGCTCTTAAAATACTTGGAAGAAACAAATCGTCAGGAACAGATGGCATACTAATAGAGTTGCTGCAAGTTACTGAGACTGAATCTGTCCAAATTTTGACAAAACATTTGTCAACAAATATGGAAAACTAAACAATGGCCCACAGACTGGAAGCTTTCGATATACATCCCAATTCCAAAGAAAGGGGATTCCAGGGAATGCAGTAATTATCGAATTATTGCCTTAATATCCCATGCAAGTAAAGTAATACTCAAGATTCTACAATAAAGGCTGTTACCATATATGGAGCGAGAAATGCCAGATGTCCAAGCTGGATTTAGAAAGGGAAGAGGCACCAGAGATCAAATCGCAAACATATGTTGGATAATGGAACGGAGCTAGGAGTTTCAGAAGAAAATCACCCTGTGCTTTATAGATTACAGCAAAGCCTTTGATTGTGTAGATCATGAAAAACTATGGAATGCTTTAAAAGAAATGGGGGTGCCACAGCATCTGATTGTCCAGATGCACAACCTATACTCTGGACAAGAGGCTACTGTAAGGACAGAATACAGAGAAACCAAGTGGTTCCCCATCGGAAAGGGTGTGAGATTTGTTTAATCTATATGCAGAACATATCCTACGGAAAGTGGGATTGGACCAAGATGAAGGAGGTGTAAAAATTGGAGGGAGAAATATCAGTAATTTAAGATATGCAGACGATACCATACTATTAGCAGAAACCAGTAATGATTTGAAATGAATGCTGATGAAAGTTAAAGAGGAAAGCACAAAAGCAGGACTACAGCTGATTGTCAAGAAGACTAAAGTAATGACAACAGAAGATTTATGTAACTTTAAAGTTGACAATGAGGACATTGAACTTGTCAAGGATTATCAATACCTTGGCACAGTTATTAACCAAAATGGAGATAATAGTCAAGAAATTAGAAGAAGGCTAGGACTGGGGAGGGCAGCTATGAGAGAACTAGAAAAGGTCCTCAAATGCAAAGATGTATCACTGAACACTAACATCAGGATCATTCAGACCATGGTATTCCCAGTCTCTATGCATGCATGCAAAAGTTGGACAGTGAAAAAAGCTGACGAGAAAAATCAACTCATTCGAAATGTGGTGTTGGAGTGCATACATGGCCTGCGAAAAAGAAAAATAATTGGGTGTTAGAACAAATTAAACCAGAACTGTCACTAGAAGTGAAAATGATGAAACTGAGGTTATCATACTTTGGACACATCATGAGAAGACATGATTCACTAGAAAGACAATAATGCTGGGAAAAAGAGAAATGAGTAGAAAAAGAGGAAGGCCAAACAAGAGATGAATTGATTCCATCAAGGAAGCCACAGACCTGAACTTACAAGATCTGAACAGGGTGGTTTATAACAGATGCTACTGGTGGTCGCTGATACATAGGGTTGCCATAAGTCGAAATCGACTTAAAGACACATAACAACAATGTATATCGTTTTCTATAAAAATGTTGAGCCGAGCTGCTAGAACATCCAACAGAATCTTAACATCCTGATTGATAAGGCAATCAGACAATAAGATTCCATCAGGCTTGGGCCTTTACCTGGCTTTGCTTTGACTATTAACCTTGCTTCAGACAAGACACAGGCATTGCACCTCCTGCATTGTATCATTAAACAATGTTACCAGCCTGCATATTAACACTTTCTTAAATTCATTGTAGATCTTGCACCCAAAGCCATCCAAGCTGGGAGCTTTTCCTCTTTTGAGGTTTTTAATAACTTTGAGTACTTCCAGATCTGTAATTGGGGCTTCTAATATTTCTATGTTTTGTTGGTTTAGAGGTTTAAGGCATGCCCTCTAGATCCATTGCCTAATGCTTTCCAGCAGTGGCCTGTCAGTCCTAAGTTTTTTATAAGATGACTTAAAAGCATCAGTGGTAACTGTCGTCGTGTCAAGAGGGACTCCATTGGCAGCAATAATTTTGTTAACTCTGCTCAGGGATTTCCTTTTTTTGAGAACATTTGCGAGTAGTCAAGAGCATTTATTGCCAAATTCGTAATATTTGTTTTTTAGATATATCACTGCAGTATTAATATAGTCAGAGCCTGGAGCTCAGCGTGCCTTCTGAGCAATACCTTGTGGGTTTTTGCTCACTCTGTGAATTTGTGCTGTGCCTCACGCTTTGAAATATCCTGAGCTAAACACAATCTCTCTTGAGGTTTTTGTTCTTTAGTGAAGACACTTCTTTAATACAAAGCCCATGAAGAACAGCTTTTACAGCATCCCGTAGGGTAGCCTGACTAACCTCTTGGTTATCATTTGTGATGAAATAGTCTGTAATGCCTTTCAAAAGTGTGTCTTTTATTTCTTTCCAATACGAGTGCAATTGGAAACCTCCAAGTTCAAGTGATGTTACTCTTCTCCCTGCATTGTACTTCAAGTAATATTGGAGCATAGTCTGAGATTGAAATAATTCCTATTTTTGCATTGGAGGCTTGTTCCTTCAGGAAAATAGAGATCAGGAAGTGGTCAAGACTCCCATATGACATGTCTGGAGGAAAAATATGGATATCCTCATACATATGCGTTCTCTTGTCCCTAAATGTCCATTAGGTCGTTCTCATTTACAGTCGTGTGAAATGCCAAGGCTCCTGTTCTGTTGTGAGTGGTTCTACTGATTTTGTCCAGAATTTTATTCATGACTAAATTAAAGTCACCACCCAGAATCACTTTTCCACTTTTAAAGCTTTTCAATGCATCAAAGGTATGATGGAGAAAAGAGTTGATTTTAGTTGTGGCAGTAGGTAATGCCCACTGTTAACTGAATTCCATCCACTATCCCTTTTACTAGTACATCACACCCTCTACCGTTGCTCCAAACATCTGAAACAATGAAAGGACATTGTTTTGCAAAGAGAATTGCCATGCCTCTAGCCTTGGAAGAGCCAAATGCGCTGTATCGCTCATCAATCCAAGAATGTTTAATATTGGCTCTTGCATTTTTCTGGTGTTTCTTATAGAAACATTATGTTTGGATGTTCAGTTTTGAGAAGATTGGCAACTGGGGCTTTTTTTATGGCTGAGCCCAGACCCTTGACATTTAATGATAACAACTTTAGCTTGCCCTCAGAGATTGTAAAAATGAAAAAGGAAGATTAGTGTCTCTCAGAATTCATTCCATACGTTAGCAATCATGCAAGATTCAGATGTGTAGTACATAACCATAAACAAAACCATTGTAACCCTCAAACTCCCACAACACCCGCTCCCTCCCCCACCCCTTCCCCTCAATATGTACTAAACTGTCCGATGTAAGGGCCCTTTCAGAGGAGCTTGAGGCCCTCACAACCCAGGAGGTCAATTGGGAGGCTGGCTGCATAGGTATATATAACATACTATCCTTACACTTCCTTGTAGACTAAGATGCAACCTTTCTGTAAGTACAAACCATCAAATATAAAACCTTCAATACTAATCGCTATTGATGTTCATAGCAATTAGAAGGAAAAGAGGAGCCCAGTGCAAGAGGTGCAGTTCTGTGGAGTGAGGGATGAAGTCTTGCGCATGGGGGCAATCATAGTATTCAGGACAGCGCTGCTGTCTCTTATTTGTAGACAAAGTAGGATGCATCAATCTTCATCCTTGAAAGTGTCATTGACTCTTGTAGCAGCTCCGTTAAACTTCTGAGCTTGGAGCTGTAGCTCTGCACTTTCCCTGCCTTTATTGTACTTTTTCTTTCACTGCCCTTGCCAATCCACCTCTTGCTCTCTGTGGTCATCTCCCTCTCATCTGAGTGATCCTCTAGAAGGTGTGTTTGCAGAGTATGCAGAGAGCTTTAGCTTCTTTCAGCGTTGAAGCTATAAGTGTTCTTTTCTCCAGTTCTGACTAGCAGCTTAAAGAGGAACCTGCATCAATACTGAAGCTTTGCTGCATGCAGCACGTCCGTTATAGATTTAAATTGATGTCTTCATTTTAATGTATTTGGACATATGTCCTGGTATGTTTGAATTATATTACCCTGATATTTGAGTACTTCCATTTCATGGAGTGCTTGGTAAACTTCCTCTTCCATGCTGTATCTTTCAAAGCATAATATAAGGTCTCTCGGCTTCCTGCCGTTTTGACTCCCTAGCTCCGGTGCTCTGTAAACTCTTGTAAAATCAGATTGCTGGAGATTATATTTAAATTCTAAGTTCTTTAGCCACTGCAGCACTATTGCTATGGGATTAACTATGTTAACAGATTCAGGGATCCCTCTGATCCTAATGTTAACTCTGTGCTCATTATATTGCTGCTCCTCAACCTTGAGTTGCAGCTCCCAGGTTGCCATTTTAAGCTTGTCAATGACAGATTGATTCTTGGCACTTATGTCAAAGGCAGCATTTGCTGTTTGCGTTATATCTCTCATTTGAGAACTAATGTCATTTAAAGTGGTATTGATTAGGGTTAGGGCTGCTGTCAGATCTTCTATGAGAGCTTTCTGCATTAGATTGACCTGCACTGTAGTGTCCCCATCTCTTGACAAGTCATTTGTCAGTTTCATGGAGTTACCACTGCGAGTGCCTCCACACACCATGATAGTATGCTCATCACTGGAGAGGTCGGAATCAAAGGTTCCTGAAGCAAGGCTAGTGGTAGGAATTGCAATGCTATTTCATCTTTTACCAGTGCCTGGCTTCATCCCCTACAGAAGAATGGTGGGAAATGATGAGGTTTACTGAGTAAGTTGATGGTTTAGTTTAGATTCGGTCTGTTGAGGGTAGAGAGTTCAAAGCTACACAGTCATCTTGGGCTCCTGCTGGGAGGAAGGGCGGGATATAAATCAAATAATAAATAAATAAATAAATAAATTTTGTTTGAGAGCAAGCCATGCTCCCCAGCATTCTTATCTCTGATATGTATAAATGTGATGATTGGTCTCAGTTTTTTTTCACAAGTACATACTTGGCATCATCATTTGCAAAAGTTTATAGCGTCATAGAATAGTAGAGTTGGAAGGGGCCTATAAGGCCATCAAGTCCAACCCCCTGCTCAGTGCAGGAATCCAAATCAAAGCATTCCCAACAGATGGCTGTCCAGCTGCCTCTTGAATGCCTCCAGTGTTGGAGAGCCCACTACCTCTCTAGGTAATCGGTTCCATTGTTGTATGGCTCTAACAGAACGTTTTTCCTGATATCCAGTCGAAATCTAGTTTCCTGCAACTTGAGCCCATTATTTTGTGTCCTGCACTCTGGGATGATCGAGAAGAGATCCTGGCCCTCCTCTGTGTGACAACCTTTCATGTACTTGAAGAGTGCTATCATATCTCCCCTCAGTCTTCTCTTCTCCAGGCTAAACATGCCCAGTTCTTTCAGTCTCTCCTCATAGGGCTTGGTTTCCAGTCCCCTGATCATCCTTGTTGCCCTCCTCTGAACCTGTTCCAGTTTGTCTGCATCCTCTTGAAATGCGGAGACCAGAACTGGATGCTGTATTCAAGATGAGCGTAACCAGTGTTGAATAGAGGGGAACTAATACTTAATGTGATTTGGAAACTATACTTCTGTTAATGCAGCCTAGTATAGCATTTGCCTTTTTTGCAGCTACATCACACTGTTGGCTCATATTTAGCTTGTGAGCAATGACAATTCCAGGATCCTTCTCACATGTTGTATTGCTGAGCCAAGTATCCTCCATCTTATAACTGTGCATTTGGTTTCTCTTTCCTAAGTGTAGAACTTTGCATTTATCCCTGTTGAATTTCATTCTGTTGTTTTCAGCCCAATGCTCCAGCCTATCAAGGTCCCTTTGAATTTTGTTTCTGTCTTCCATGGTATTAGCTGTGACCCCCAATTTTGTATCATCTCCAAATTTGATAAGCATACTCTGTACCTCCTCATCCAAGTCGTTAATAAAAATGTTAAAGAGCACTGGCCCAGGACCGAGCCCTGTGGTACCGCACTCGTTACTTCCGCCCAGTTTGAGAAGGAACCATTGATAAGCACTCTTTGAGTACGATTCTGGAGCCAACTGTGGATCCACCTGATAGTTGTTCTATCCAGCCCACATTTAGCTAGCTTGCTAATCAGAATATCATGGGACACTTTGTCAAAAGCTGTGCTGAAGTCGAGATATATTATGTCCACAGCATTGCCACAGTCTACAAGGGAGATTAGTTACCCCATCAAAAAATGAGATAAAATTAGTTTGGCAGGATTTGTTCTTCACAAATCCATGTTGGCTTCCAGTAATCACTGCATTGTTTTCAAGGTGCTTATAGATTGACTGCTTTATAATCTGCTCCAGAGTTTTTCCAGGGATTGACGTTAGGCTGACTGGTCTGTAGTTCCCCTGTTCCTCCTTTTTGCCCTTTTTGAAGACAGAGACAACATTAGCTCTCCTCCAGTCATCCGGCACTTCACCAGTCCTCCACGATTTCGCAAAGATAATAGATAGCGGTTCTGAGATTCTTCAGCCAGTTCCTTCAATATTCTAGGATGCACTTTATCGGGCCCTGGAGATTTGAACTCACTCAAAGGGATTAGGTATTCCTTGACCATTTGTCTATCAATCTCAAGCTCCAATCCTGCCCCTTCTACTTCATGTTTCCTGGGAGGTCATAGACCCTTTTTTGGGAGAAGACTGAGCCAAAGTAGGAATTGAGCACTTTTGCCTTTTCTTTGTCATCTGTTATCATTTAGCCATCCTCATTGAGTAGCTGTGCCACCATTTCTTTTCTCTGTCTTTTACTATGGACGTAGCTGAAGAAAGCTTTTTTTGTTGGTTTTAGCATCTCTCGCTAACCTCAGCTCATTCTTAGCTTTAGCCTTCCTGATGCCATCCATGCAATTCCGTGATACCTGCCTATACTCTTCCTTTGTGGCCTGGTCTTCTTTCCACTTCCTGTATGTGTCCTTTTTTGTGTTCAGGTCATCTCTAAGCTTTTTGTGAAGCCACATTGGCTGCTTCTGCTGCTCTCTGCACCATGGTTTTGGGGTGCTTCCTGTAACCCTGATGGAAAGCTTGGTTATTGGACTGCTGATGCCTTGAACCCCTCCATCCTAAGCTCAGGTTGGAATGTGTGTAAATAAATAAGCCATATTTCATAAAGACACCACAGTCTCCACTGACCTTCTTTCCATGGAAACCAAACCTTGGGCGAGCACAGGGACCTCTCAGCGCTCGGAGATTGGGGTGGCACACAACAATATTAAGACATACAAAAAGTGTTATACATCTGCCAGTACAACTGTTTTACATTACCTCTCCCTTATGATTTAATGATGCTTCCTTGGATATAGAATCATGGAGACTCGGGCTACCTGAAATCTTAGGCCTAATGATTTGGGGCTAAATCCAAGGCACCTTGCTGCCAGAGGCAGAGCAATAAATGTTGCCCCCTAAAAAAAGAACCAAGGTGCATAATATCCAAGGTCAATCAAGTTATTTTGCCATATCAGGCACTATTTCCTTGGTAGTGAAAATAATTTGCTGCTCTTTATTAGCTATCTGTGGTCTTTAGTAGTAGAAGATGGAACAGATAAGGGAAGCAGTTTAACTTAATGGAGGGTCTAATAAATTTACAGGGAAAAGAAGTTGGGTGCATCTCTGTCATGATATAGTTGGGAAAAGATGGGATCCTATAATGTCAAACTGTTCTGAAGCAAATGATAGAGGAGGAAGTGGGAAGGTCTTGGGATTTATACAGGAGGGGAAGAGTTGAAAGGAAAGAAGCAGGGAGGTAATGAAAGTACCAGGGGATAGGAAGGCTTGGCTGTGAAAGATCTGGATTTGACCCCTGGTGACTGAAGGTCTGTGTAGTCATAGGCTACAGATCACATGCAGAAAGTGTTGCCATTCATAGTTTTTCTGAGATACACATTTATCACGACATTCTATGCATTCTCTTTTATTGTCTGTGCTTTTATATTTAATTATTGCTGGTTTAAGATACATTACCTTTAATATTATGGGGTCCCCATCCTACAATCTTTTAATTTCTAGAAAAGATCCAGTTGGATGTGCTTCTGTAGCATTCACTAGAATTTACACTTGGTAAACTTACCTTTTATTTGTTGGCTTTTAATGTTCTGTAACATTTATAAAACATTAATCTTAATTTCATACACATACACATTGCAATAATACTTCATTTCTTTTATTATAGGCTTTTGTTAATAGTCAGACTTTCCCTTTATGCAATAGTATTTGTTCCATTTCTGTATAAATTTAGAAAAAGTTAATTCAGCATTCATGGAAAGATATTTGTACAGTTCACTGGTGAAATGTGGTGGTGACTATGGAATGGTAGTAACCGCTGCTGGAATATATTTAGGATTTTAAGAAAATATTACAGCATAATCCTATGCATGTTTACTGAGAAGTAAGTGCTACTATCTTCAGCGGGGCCTACTCTCTAGTAAGTGGTTTTAGAATTGCAGCTTTTGTTGATTTGTCTTGCACAAAAGTTGTGTCCCTTTTAATATAATTCTCATTAAAGACTGGGTAAAGTGTGAATAACTGAGATGCTCAACAAGGCATATTGGTATTTTTGAATAGTTCACATTAGATACTGAATAAGAATAATTTATTTTTGGTCAGGGAATGGACCATTGAAAGGGAATTTTGAGAACTACTGGACAAGAGGAATCCTCAGGACTCTGCATGTGATCACTTGCCAAAAATAGATAGGATGTCTGGAAATTGCCTACAGGCTAATTGGGCTGCCTATGAGATTTTCTAGACTGAAGTGGTTAGTTGGATGACTTCTGAGGTTAGAGGGGCTGAGAACTAATACTGAGTTCCTTAACATGCTGTAGTCAGCAACTGCCTTTGGTTGAACTTTACTGAAGCAGCTGTTTCCAACCAGAAAAGATGAACAAGCAGCAAATGCTGCTTGTTTGAGGTTACACATTTGCTTCACAACTGGTTGACTTTCACACCAGTTCACACTCGGGAGATCCAATTATACACACTGGTAGTGCTGTGACCCTGCTCCTTAGGAATACAGCTCGTTCATTGTAGACTTTCATGGAAGCTTTAGGGTTGTATCCAACATTTTACAAACAGAGTTTCACTGGTGCAACTATGTTGTTGTTTAAATGAATTATTTAAAGTCTTCCCCTTCCTCTCCCTGCATACCACAATCCTCTGGAACAGATTTTGAGGATGCTTGTGGGGGTGCAGAGGAGAGGAAGGGGATGGTCCATTGTCTGTTGTACAAGCAGAACAGTGCTAGACACTATGCTTAGAGTGCAAACCTGTTTTTGTTTACTCAGAAGTAAATCCTATTGCTTTCAGTGGGGTTTACTCCCATATAAATGTTAATAGGATTGTAACTATGAATTCTAGTGGTAATTAAATATAAGCAAACATTTGTCCTTTGAAAAATAAATGTATTCCCTGGCAGGTCCCCCTCCCCCCTCACACTTCAGAAGCCTACAGTACCTCTATCTTATTTCTTTTGAAATATTTATATGCCAAGTCTTCAGGAGATTTTTCAAAAGCCTCTTAGGGTAAGAGAGAACTGCTAGGAGGAAGCGCTTGGCAGAAGTTGCTTTCCAAGTTGGAATCTATATACTGTTTTATGTACTGTATATGGGTTTTTTCACCCTGTGCTTTTTGTTCTTTTGTGTTAAAGTCATTAGGCGTGTCTACCAGCTCACCAGTTTTATTGTTCCATAAAAGAGTGTTTAAAAAGCAATTAATGGCATAGAGAAATCTCGTACAACAGAAGATGTAAGCTTAGCAGCAGCTCTCTCAAAAAAAAAGGTTTTGTTCATCATGTATCATAGTTACTACTTTTAAAAAGACAATGTAAAGACCACCATAGCAGTAAATTAAAGCTCCTGGGAGCAAGCTGAGTGTGGCTGAAAGCTTTAGCAGAGTTGTCCTTCAAACCTTGAAGCCTTGCAAAATAAGATGTGATTTAGTGTAGAAGTCTGCTTTCCTGCTATAATTTATTTTGGGACACTGGCTGCAGAAAGTAAATTTATTTTCCATCAGACAAAGTTTTATGTTGACAATAACTAGGTATGTCAAGCTAAAATCAAAAGTAAGGCACACAATATACAAGGTATAATAAGTATTAAAACTAATTATACAAACATCTCAAAATGTTGTATACAAAATGGGCATGTTTTACTTTTTAACTACTAATTAATTGCTATTCCTGTTTTTAATTGTACTTGTGTGTGTTTCTTTGTGCACATAGATTGTGAGCGTATCTCTGGCAGGTAATCAAATTGAAATTGCAGTGTGTTCTCGGTGTAATCAAGAGATGAGACATTAAGTTATGAAAATGTGCTTTCTAAACTATCAGCAGTACCAAGAAAATTCTACTTTGCTACTACAATACTGTGCCATCTTAAAAAAAAAAAGTTCCATATTGGCATTAGATTGTCCTGTGGAGACAGTTGATACAATGTG
Organism: Rhineura floridana; assembly: GCF_030035675.1. NCBI lineage: Eukaryota > Metazoa > Chordata > Lepidosauria > Squamata > Rhineuridae > Rhineura > Rhineura floridana. The sequence goes on along the minus strand of NC_084480.1, from coordinate 35,031,375 downwards.
TAGTGGGGAACTGGGATTACACTGGTTGACATTGTCCCACTTCCAATGCAGTAACTCCCAATCCCCTCTGTCTGTTGGATGTTATATTTGAATAGGGACTTTATGCAAATAACATGCTCCTAAATGATATCCAAAGAACATATATCAGAGGAGCCTGGTAAGGCATGCTAGAGGGAGGTGGAGCAAGTAGGCATGATGCTGATTCCTCACAGTATGTTTAAGAAAATTCCCAAGTCCATTCCTTTGTATTTGGACAACCAAAACATCACAAAATAGTGTGCAAGCTTTTGAGTTCTCCAGAACTCTCCATTAGGCTAGACAGTAAATAGAGCAATTGAGGTGGTCATGAGAGGGAGAGGGAGAAATATTTTGGCTGATATTCAGTGGTGTCACTAGCGGGAGTGGGGGGGTGTGGGCCTCTGGCACACGCCTTCCCAGGGGCATGGACAGGGGTGGCTGGTCTCATGCGTGCGCTCCAGGCTGACGGTGGAAGGCCTGTCCAGGCTTCACCGCCAGCGAGCGGGCGCCTGCTTTTGGCACGCACTGGACTGGGTGCCGGGCGCCCTTGGCGAGCCCCCAAATCTTGTGCTGAGTGCATGCGTGCATGCAAGGCCAGCCATCCCCATCCATGCCCCTGGGAGGGCGTGCACTGGAGAGGCACCCAGACGGAGAAGCAGGCCTGGGAACGCCAGTGCGCCTCCCTCACCCCGCCAACGCTGCTCCTGGTCTCACCCGCCCACCTGCACGCCTCCGAGGAGGACTCGGAGTGCTTCTTGGCTCCTTTGCCGGGCAACAGCACGGGGCAAGGCGGCTCTGGGTGTCATCCCCCTCATGGTGTCACCCAGGTGTGATCCGCACCCCCTGCACCCCGGTAGTGATGCCCCTGCTGATATTGAATTCATAAGGTCTGCATCTGTCCATAGTCTTAAAGTGGAATGGGGAAGGAGGTAACAGACATTCAGATGAGGCTATTTGAGATGTTATTGCACGAAGACCTGCTGGGAAAAAGAATATTTAAAATGGCTGATTCTCCATCTCTGAAAACACAAGAACTAGCTGTTACCCAGGTCTGCCTCCATCCTTAGACACAGGTTGCATGGTAGTTGGAAAATGGGAATCAACAAAAAGGCTCCCCCCCCCCCAAAAAAAGGCAGTTAGGATTCCTGCTCTGTAGAAACTCAGGTGTAGGTTTGCACTTACATATGCAAAGTGCATGGCTCGTGGGATGCAGTAGGCCTTCTGAGTGACCAGTTTGTATCTAATTCTGTGACACCGCCACCCCTGTCCATCCAACAGCTGCTATTTTGTACCTGGCTCCAGTTGGTGGATTGTAGACTTTTGAGATAACAAAGTTGTTAACATAGGTTTCAGTATTTTCCTACTGTCTGTCAACATTTTAAATAAAATTGGCACATAAGAACCATTGTGACTTTATAATCAGGGTCCTAAAATTTAACATAACTTTTGAAAGTAATTTATACTTTTTAAGAGAGATTTGTGACACATGACTACATTTACTACTATGTGTTGGTTTCTAATCTTCATTTTTGCTGAAAATTTGTTTTTAGGCAGCCATTTATGTTATTTTTGAGTGACTGACCTTGGAAGAATGTAACTGTCTGCTAAGATATGTTTGTACATGTGCCTGGCAAGAAAATTTGTCTAGCAGTAGGCTTTCAGATCTTTGCACTGCTTTCAAATTTCAACAAATGTGTTTTGCTATAGCAGAGAGTGAGTTTGTTGCATGGGCTGAACCAACTATGGGATTACCTAAAGGAACATAGTAATAAAAACAAAACTTGAAATATCACATTACATTCTTTTGAAATAATAAAAGGGGTGTTAACAAGATTGATGCAAGCTGTAGCTGACAAAAGTTACCCGTGGATTGCCTTACAAGTTATTAGCTGTATTCATTTAGCAAAGGTTATAGTTTGTCATAACATTAGCTTACATTATACTCTTTTTACCTGTCTGCAGTCAAGTTTGTAGCTTTAACTAAAGTTCAGCTGTAGGGAACCTATGCAAATCTGTATAAAGGAAACAAGTATTACAGAGCATTCAGCTTTGGTTTAAATGTTTTGCTTAGATTATCATCTAATCTATTTTAAAGTGTATTTTAAACAGCATTTCCGTATTTTGGATGTTGTTTGGTTCATTATTGTTTGTTTGTTTTTATTATTATTTATTGTATTTATTGTATTTATATATTGTGCTTGTTTTTATCTTTTTGTACACCGCCCAGAGAGCCTTCGGGCTTAGGGCGGTATATAAATTAAACTAAATAAAATAAATAAATAAATAAATAAAATCATTAAAAAGCACATATAGACGGTTGTACCCCATATATGCCCACTCGAGCACTTTCATCTGCATAGCAGGCACTGTTACAGGCAATACTTGTTCCGCACTTCTAAGAAATCGTTCTTTTCGTGTGACAGCACCAGTTCTTTGGAACTCTCTGCCTGTTGACATTAGGTAGGCACCTTCTCTGTATTCCTTTCTGCGCCTGCTTAAAAACCTTTTTGTTTAGGAAAGCCTATCCAAATACGTAGACGTTGATCTGTTGTAATTTTTTTAGTTAGTAGCTGTTTTAATTGTTTAAATATGTTTTAATTACTTGTTTTTTACTGTTTTATTGAACATTTTAATGTTTTTTGTAAACTGCTTAGAGGTCTTTACATTCAAGCAGTGTATACGTTTTGATAAGTAAATAAATGCGTTCTCCCTCTGTGTTCATTGCATTTGGACTACAGGGAACTAATGAAGGACATTTAAGAGGTGTGTGCATTTCCAATATTTATTTATTTATTCTGTCGTTTGGAAGGTGGTGGCTTGTTGTAGTGGTGAGTGTTGGACTATGATCTGGGAGATCAGAGTTCAAATTCTCACTTGACCATGAAGCTCACTGGGTGACCTTGGGCCAGTCACCAACTGGACTTATTGTTCCTACCCGTTGTAAGGGCATCTGGACTATAATCTGCTCTTTCTGCAGCATTGAGTTTGTATTGTTACTCTGCAGTAATAAATTTTCACTTTCTTACAAGGAAGTGCACCAGTTGTTATTTTTGGATTGTTCCATCGAGCTTCCCTGCCTGCCCACCAAGCTTTTAAGCAGAGGTGGAGAATGTCCAGCTGCTCACAAGAAGCGCCATCCCTGCGGGAATCCTAGCCTGAAGGTGGGTGATCCACTTAGTGAGACAAGTCTCGTCTTTTTTCCTTGATGCACCGCCTCTCCTTGGGAGACATTGCCAGAACCGCCTCCCCCTCAGAATTCTCATGCTCTGTCACAGCAGACCACATCCCTCCTTGTCCTCTGGTGAAACAGCCTTCACAGTCTCTAACAGCCACACACACACACAGGTTTTTTTGGGGGGGAGAAGCAGCCACTGTGGCTCGTGCCCCAGCAGTAGTTCTGGATGCATCCAGAGGTAGAGGGATGTGCGTGTCATAAGGGCTGTGCTCCATTGTCTCATTCCCCCCCTGCTTCCTCCCCTTCATAATCCACTTCCTCAAGTGCCTCCCATTCCTGGTCTGAATCAGAGTACTCTGAGGGGATCATGACACAAGGCTAGGGAGATAGTGCCATCAGCTACTGAAGTCAGCCTGAAAATATGTTATTAGCATTTGTTTGTGTTAATATTTTAAATTGCAATTTCCTTGGGTGCCTTGGCAGAATGGTGGTGTATAAACATAATAAGTAAATACAAAAAAAATAATTTAGGCTGCAATCCCAACCCCACTTACCTGGGAGTAAGTCCAATTGAATTCAGTAGGAGTGACTTCTGAATAGACATGGTTAGGATTGCAGCCTTACATGGTAATCCACATTTGCCCCTTTAACTTTCTGCTAAGCCCAAAATAGAGCCGCGGCCAATTTAATTTACCAACATTTTGTGATTTTTTTTTCCTGCTTGGCTCTGCCCTGCAAAATAACAGATATGTTCTTTTTACCATATGATTCCATTGCATTTCACTTTGTAATAATAATTGTTGGCAGATGATTCTCTATTTACTTAAAGATATCATTGCTCAGTACCAAACAGACCTTCTAGTTACTGTGCGGAATACCCGTTAGTAATAAAAAAATTTGATCCTGGATTTCAGCATAAATCAATGAAGGATTAGAATTGCTTTAAATTATAGCTGCTGTTGTGTCTGTTGCAAGAGATTCGAAATTCTTCCTGTTTATACAGCTATGGGCAATTTTAGCAATATGTTTTGTCACCTGTTTGTTCTCTTAAAAAGGTCTGGAAAGCTGCTGAAGTTTTTTTTTAATTACTTTGAGGCCTTAACATCTTCAAAATAAATGTACATATTGTTAGTGACAGATTGCTAAATTTGGCTGTAGACACTTAACTGTATTACTTGCCAAAAGTAATCCAGATGTGCATAATTTATCCTACTGCCATATGTGCACTGACATGTTTTTCTATAATTAACTGTCTGTTTTAGTATTGTTAAACAGTTAAATGTTTATCAAAAATCCTTTGGAGTAGTATTTTATTTAATGCCACGCAAAGTCCTGTATTCTAAATTGGAGGGGAAAACATATCCATGTGAGAGTTTCCAGGAGACAGAAGAGCAAGAAAGTACTAAGTAAGCCTGATGAGAATGTTTCATTCTTCAGAAATAATTATGTGTGAGCATGAGATGTGTGTTTTATGCAGGCTTGCTCTGATTGAACAGTAATATCTTTGTGCTAAGAGATTGCAACTAGAGATAAAATGTGCTGGACAAGGTGATGACTACAAAAAACAAGCTAAATTGATAAGCAGTAGCCAGGCATTCTATGCTACTGCAGTTTGAAACAAGCTGCAAAAGGCAGCTTGTACAACTTGGAAATCTATCTGCATGGGAGGAATTATTCTATTTGCATAGTTTGCTGTACACCTGGTGCTTGCTTCCCCAGTGTCTTGATCAGTTTTTTTTCCCAGAACAACACAACGATTAAGGAAAAGTCTGCCAGTTTGCAGAGCTGAAGTTTTGCCAAGATATGTGTTAAAAGAAATTAGGGAGCAAATGAGAAGGCAGTGTGCAATCTGAAAAGATATTCCAAGTCCAGACTATACTTGGCCGTAAGTGCTAAAACTGCGAGGTGCTACTAGAGTTCCATGTGGAAAACAGAGGTGGCCAATCCTAACCTTAAAAGATGCAAAAAACTATTAGTTTTAATGGGAAGGACAGTGCTTCTTGGACAAGATGCTATTGTTTTTCTCAGAGCTAACTGATGGCAAAATAGAGGTGTATGCCTGTGCTAGTGGTTGACAGAGAGATCAAGTGCAGGGTAATGCATTAGCTCTGCTCCTCCCAGACAATGAGGGTAAGTTTGTCTACTATTAATGAGGTTAGCTGGTGTGCATCAGTATTTGCCTTCTCTGTCATGTTTGCGTGAGCATGTGCTCAGCACATTCACCTGTAGAGTGACACTACAGGAGTTATGAATTTAAGAGGCACACTCAGGATGTCAACTGGGCTGGGTACCAGGGTAACAGGTACTGGCCATGCAGAGTTGAGATACTCTACAACCTAAACATGTTTGGTGAGAACCAAAGATACATGAAATGCATTACACATCCAGATTACTGAAGGGTGAATAAAATGGTGGGTTACAGTTCAGGTTTTGCATTGTATTGGAATGCCAACATTTTGCATCTAGTTATCCTTAGTTCTTGCCCTGTTAACTTGATTTATACCAGCCTTCCCCAACCTCATGTCCTCCAGATGTTGAACACCAATGGCCAGGGGTGATGGGAGTTCTAGTCCAAAGCCTCTGGAGGGCACCTGGATGGGAGAAGATGGGAAAGGCTGGTTTATATTCTAGTATCCTAGTTTTTGTCTTTCAAAAAGGTGAAGGTGAGATGAGCCTGTGACCATTTGATGTGATACAAACCAGTGGGGTATTGCAAGCTCTAATGGGATCTGGTATCATGGTCTTAATCAGTGGGCCAATAATCAGATACAAGTCCCTGGCTTACCAGAGCTCTTTCTCTGGTTGACTGTGGACTTTCAGCCAAACAGAAGAGATGCAGGATGTCTTAGAAGGCATATTATTTGGGCTTCAGCCATAACAGCATGTGTTACTGTAGCATTGCTGAAGCTGATCTATAAGCTAGGAATGCTAGATGGGTGCAGCTGTTTTTTAAATGAACAAATCAATATGTATATCAAACTTAGGGAATGCAAAAATTTATTCAAACCTGTCTTATTTGGGCTTGAATCCTAACTGCGTTATGAAGAAAGAAATACACAATAGGCTAAATACCCTAATCCTAAAATGCTCATGTAGTTGCTTTAGAAAGGATCAATGAACCCTTTAGGAATCATAACTCATGACTTGTACTTAACTGCAGTGTTTAAATTGCTAGCGTCTGTGAAGATTTTTGCAAAATTTTGACTTGGAGAATTAATATCACCTTGTAGTACTTTTTTGTCAGTGAAAGCTGAGTGAGATAGGCAATAGAAACAACATATTGAGCTAGTTTGCATGACGTGATAAGCTGAACTATTGCTTACCAAGATTGCATGAATGTGTGGGCTTCCAGAGATGAGTTCACAGCCACTTTGCTTCTCCCTTGCCCCCATCCCACCCTAAACTAAGCCATGGTTTGTCTGAATCAGGACTTGTGGTTAAGCACTTTGGTCACTAACCATGAGCTGTAGGCTAGCCAACAACAAACCATGAGCCCCATTTCAGATGATATGCTAAGCAAAAAGTTCAGTGTGTCAGTAAAAACAACTGGGGTGGAGCAAAGTGGCAGCAAGCTCCTTTCTGGAAAGTCATGGTAAGCCATAGTTTAGTATCAGCAAAACAGGTCAGTATGTGCTTAACCATAAATGAACAGATTAAAGGTGAGGCTTGTGTTTAGATTAGAAATGAACAAACCACTGTTTCTGGGCATTGCTACTTTTGTATATGTTCACTCATACATCTATTCCATCCTGTTTCTGCATTAATCAGCAGTTTTTCTAATCTGCATGAATATTTTCATTTAAATAATTATGTATTTTTAAATATATTTTCTTTCTACAGTGCATCTTTGTATGTATTTTCTCTTAAAATTTGCATTTCTAGTATAATAGTTTTGATAATCGTTTTTTTAGCTGAGAAATACGACAGAACACTCAGAAGGGGCAAAAGCAGGTGGAGAACGAAGTTCAAATCTGCACAGTCTGGGAATGTGAATTGGTTTGCACTGGAATTCACAAAAATACATTCCTCTAGCATCCCTCGTAGAGATATTATTGTAACTTGTTACACGTTCATGCCTGAAAGCAGGATAAATGTATTCTAATGTAGACTTGAACCAGATAATGTGAAAATGGTTTAGATGATAAGATCGCTGGCTTCCATGTGAACTGCTGTTTCAAGATGTCTTTGAGTCACAGGAGAAATGCAGTAAATTAGGTGAATGGGTAGGCAAATGTTACAGGAAACTCTCCCAACTTAACTGCATGCCATTATTCTCTGTCATGGTAGACTCATAACAATATGACATATAAATTGCATTTATTAGAATGGGGAATATATTATTGGTAACTGTTCAAGAAAACTGAAGTGTATCTTTAACCATTAAAAAATGACATTAGTGTTGAACTTACACAATTACAGCCATACACTGTCCAATAAATTAAAATACAGTGCTGAAATGTATATATGCCCCATAAGAGGGAGTGTCATGCAAAACATGACTGGGTTGTTTAAAGGAAAAACAAAGAGCTAAAACAGAGGGGCAGAAAACAATAAGGCAGAATTTTCTTGACATGTTAGTTCTGTACTGAAAGAAGTCAATTTTAAATGGGATGTTTTGGTGTAGTCTAGTGATGGGCACTGAGTACATAACATGGTTTTGCATTCTGTTGTCTTAATACTAAGAGGATGGAATTGACAGGGTGACTAGGAGTACTGTCACAGTGGTGGAAAAAGAAGGCTCTGGTCATGAAGGATGCTTTAATGGCAGTTGAAAGAGTGAGAGTTCCATCCAGACCATTAACTAACCAACTGTATGTTTTTTGTGAGAATATTTTGACATTATTGGTAGTTGTTCAAGAATTGCAAAAGGAAAGCAAGTCATGAAATAGGCTATGCTGCCTCTTTGTGTGAAAGTCCCTAGCAAATTGTGCAGAAAATACCATTCTGAATGCATCAGCTTCAAAATCAGAAAAAAACAAACCCTCTAACATGTATAACAACAAGTTAGAATAAGAAATTACACTGTCATGTGGAGGATATGTAGCTGCTGCTATTTTGGTGTTTCATTTCTTTGTTGTCACATAGTTGAAACTGATCCAGATGAGGAAGAAGTAGAAACTAACAGAAGATGATTACCTGCATGTGACTGGCTATAGGATCTTTTTTTTGGGGGGGGGGGTGGCAGGGGGAAGGTTTGTTCCAAACACTGCTTCCTTCTCCTCCTACAGTCTTTTGGGGCATACGTTCTGAAGAATCAACACATATTTCAGAATATGACACATGCATACCATGTTGTGAAAAACAGTTTTACTTGTGTCCTCCTTCTGTCAGAATTTTAGGCCAGGTGAAATAGTAATATAAAATATAATAGATGGGAAACACTGTGTTTTCAAAATATGCCTCAAGGAAGAGAGTTTCTTTAATGTAGAGCAGCTACTATGAATAGTTATTTTATGTGCCCTTGATTATCACATTTTGGGGGTAAATACTAGGTTCTTGTTTGATTTGGGAGAGCACAGGCGCAGAAATCCAGGCAGCCGATCCAGGCAAAGTAGGTCCTGCCAATTGGTACTTATGTAGCTGAAGAAGACGGAAAGGCGATTTCTCCTTTTCCCTCCTCTGCCTATAGCATACTCAGGTCTCTGTCATTCTCTCACTTTAATCTGGTCTCTTTAATGCAAGTCCTTTTTAATTTAAGTTTTGCGCCCACAAAAATTGCAGCCCTGATCCTGAGATGTAAGGGATACAGTCTTACAAGTTATGTAGCGTTTAAACCATTTAGCACTTCACAGGTCATAATGAGCACAGTGAATTGTCCCCATGGAGTTGTACACAGGGTTGATCCACTGGTGTAGTGTATTTCTCCATAGGATTTGCAGTGTTCTGTGCTAAACTGAAGCCTCAGAACAATTTCCAAGGGCAAGAACACAACCTTATAGTAATCAAATATTGAGTTTACAGAGGCATGGAAGTCATTTGTCAGGTCTCAGAGCAAGTAAGTCACAATCTCTTGCCAAATGTGACTGTTGAAAAACAACTCTCTTCCATGCCACAATCTGGTCTATGCACTGTAGAGTTTCTAGCAGTGCCCCAAGGTAAAGAATAGACACTAAAGTAAGAATAATTATTGGCAATATAAGAGCTTACATTACCAAGTGCATGGAAATATTCAGAGGCTAAATTAAATTCATCTTTAAAATGTATGATTTTCTTGCATACATACTGCCAAGAAATAGTGTCATTGTTGCTAATAAGGACAGTATTCCAAACGGCAAAGCTAATTGACTTACATATTGCCTTGTGTATTTTCCCATTTCTTTGGCTTTCTCCTCTTTAAAAGTTATTGCTCCAACAGATGTTTTTGTTGGCTGGCTGCAGCAGAAGGAAATAAATCGCACCATGTATTTTTGTGGTTAATTAGGAAGGGCTATAATGATTACATCAATTTGTATGATCATCGGATCAGAATAAGGAACACAAGATCATTATCTTGATGATTCCGAGTCCTCTATAACGGTGTCTTTGCAAAATAGTTCACATAGTCCAGAGCAACAGAGGAGGGGAACCATTGCAAATATTTGTTCAGTAGAATGGAAATATAGCCAAAAAGTTGACAGGCTCACTCTTAAATATATTCAGTCAACCCCTATATTGTACAATGACTTTTTGTTTCTTTTTTAAAAAAAATATGTTATCAAGAAATGTCAGAGCTAGTTTGCTTTTGTTAAAGAGGCAAATTCATGTGTTTGGTATGCATACATCAGGAGTTGTCAACTGTGTTGGACCAGAGGATACATTCAAATTTTGAGAGAGTCCTGGGAGAACCAGTCACGAAGTGGCTGCTGCGGAGGGCATGATGTAACACAAAATGGCTGCCACAGAGGGCATGGCATAACATAATATTAGAGAGTAGCCATGGTGAAGCTTTTCTCATAATTATATTTCATACTAGAAAAGGCTTGACCTGTTGAGTTTCTTCCTGCCATACAGCTGTTAAAGGCACAAGAACCCTGTTTTTCCCCAATGCCAACCCTAAACCAAAGCCTGGGCTGTCATCTTGTACCCACTTACCTAGAAATAAGTCCTGTTAAACACAAGAGATTTACTTCTGAGTAGACATGTATCACATTGAACTGTAAGTTAACGATACAGTGAAGTCTTAATGAGTCCCTGGTCTTTGTCTCCTGCATGTGACATGCCTAAGCCTCTGCAAAGTTTTCACATTTACCTTTTGTGGGGGAGGAAGATTCTTTAACATTCACTCACATTTATTGTGCAGTAGCATTTTTAGAAAATAATTTCTAGGCGCTACTTGATCTCAGGTGAACCCTGCAGAGGAAATGCATCCTGGTCACTAGGAAAAAAGAAAGGACAAACTAGAGATTACAAGGACCAGGGGGAAAAAGACAGAACAAGAAAAGTGTACTGAAACAGGAAAAGTGTAGCTCTTTAGGACCTCAGGGATTCCTATTGCCTGATGTTCAGATAATTCGCTTATCAGTCACAGCTCTGACTTCACTCATTGGCTAATAACACTGACAGCCAGGAGCAGCCAGGCTGGCTCATTTCGCAGAAATCTCTTAGGATACCTGCACATTTTGCTGCATAAGTTTCTTTCAAGGAGGGCTAGAGACTTACTTTTTTATAATGAAAGCCTAGATTCTGGGCTACCAGTGAACACCTTTGCAGGCACCATGGTACCTGTGAACGTTAGGCTGGCAGCTCCTGGTATACATAGTCCACTAGGTGTTATCCATTTGGTGTTGCTGTGCTGATGGAAGGCATCTGTCAGTGGAACAGGGAGGAGGCAATTTTTGAAGACTCCCTCCTGTGGAACAAATTGGGGAGGTGTGGAGGGACTGCAGGGGCAGTGCCAGGGGGAATAGGAATTGCCAAAAATTGGCACCCTGACAGATGCCTTTCATTAGTGGTAGTACAACAATTGGATAACATCCATTTCATTGTTTAACAGTTGCCACAGTATGTAGAATTGGTCAGTTTGGCAGAGACAGAGAAACATATACTATTCCTGAGGAATAATTAGGACCAATGAGGTGGGGTAGAAAGCTGTGAATGGCCACAGTGGCAACCAGTAAGGAGGGAGTCTTCTAGCTCTGCTGGTGGGTATTGATTGGAGAGAGATAAAGCAGGCAGTGGTTCTTGCAGTGCCATACTACAATGACCTCCTATACCCATCAATATTTTCTAACACTGTTTAATACTGGAGATAGAGATACTGATATTGGAGATAGAGTATTTTAGAAAAATAGAACATATGTCATTTTAATATTTTGTAATATTTTATATATAATAGTTAAATGAATTATATTGTGATACTTGCGTGAGAGCCTTTAAAAGGACTATCTCAGCAGATGTTCTTTAGTGTGAGACTCTTTCCAACACACAGTGATTTGAAAAAAGCTTCAAAAGCTTTATTAACTAAATTGTAGATGTGATGTTGACCTCTATGTTTGAACAGAAGTAAGACTGTGTACACTCACATAGCAATTATTATTTGCAATGTTTACCTGTGACGATCTAAAGCTAGATATTTGTGGGGAGCTGCATAGGTAGACATATGTTAACATCAGAGCTTGGAAAAGTTACTTTTTTGAACTACAACTCCCATCAGCCCCAGCCAGCATGGCCACTGGATTGGGCTGATGGGAGTTGTAGTTCAAAAAAGTAACTTTTCCAAGCTCTGGTTAACATTGATATTTATATACTTTTCCACCATGCAATAGATGGTATAGCTGTTGCTCCAATTTCACATTTAGAAATGCCTTCTATGTGTTGTGAGCAGCTGTGGTATATGTGTAAACCTAAACTGGACTTGTTGAATAGGGTAAAGAGGGATAAATTGCAAAAATCTTCCCTTTACTTATATCTGTCAATCCTGAAGTCTGTGTCCTGGGGGATTGAAAGGTGTACTTGGTAGGTCCAATGAATCCACTAGGTCAGCCTTCCTAATCTTGTGCCCTCCAGATGTTTTGGACTACAACTCCCATCAGTTACAGCCAGCATGGCCAATGGTCAGGGATGATGTGAGTTGTAGTCCAAAACATATTGAGTGCACCTGGTTTGGGATGGTTGTACTAAGCTGTGTGTATGGTCATGCCCATCCTAATTCAACCTTGGGCAGTCTTGCAAGGGCAGGTGTGGGCACACTCTTTCCATCTGTATCTAGATGCAAAGATATTTCTTTCCCTTTATCTCTGTGTCTTGTTTGGTTTTTCTCTTCTCTGTAGTAGTTGCAGGTAATTGATTCTTGTACTTGAACATCTGTGTTTCAGACTCTTGACTGAAAAAGCACTATGTTTCAGATTATAAAGATAGGAAAAGATGCAAACATGTTAATTATTTGTTTGATTGCAATTGTTCATGTCATAGCACCAGGGTACATTAGCTGTACCCTTCCAGTTAGCCTATTTTAAAGTGTTGTGATGCCACACAGGCATCAATAGAGTTGCTATGATAATATTTCAGTTGCTGTTTTGATGTTTATTTATAGAGCTAAGACTATCTTTTATATGTTGACGGAAGAATTTTAGCATGCTTTAAAGTTAAAAGGAAAATATCTTCCCATCCCCTTAGTAAATTATATATTTATTTTTACTTGTCCTAAATCATAAGGGTGGAATAACCTTAAATCAGGATGAATATAATAAGACTATTGCCTTGGAAATTTAGTGATTTGAGAGTTTTCAGGATCCAGAGACAGAACAGTTTTTGTAGTTGTTGCTTTCAGTAGATATTTACTAGCTTCTACTAAATTCTTACAGTTTGTATTAAATTATGTTTATATACTGTATTCTAAATGTTGTACTAATTGAGAAAGAAATGAACATTTTAATACTAATTTTGATATTCAGGCTTATGAACTAATGCATTATTTAGCAGCTGCAGTGTTTTAAGATGCGAGTGTGTTTGTGTTGGGAGAAGTTAAGGAACAAGTGACAAGGACAGTGCTGTATGTATATAGATTGAATGAGAAAGAGAACAAGTTGCTTGAAATGCATAGGGGGTTCTTTGGCAGCGGCATCACTAGCCGAGTGCGGGGAGTGCAGACCGCACCAGGGTGACACCATGAGAGAAGGGTGTCACCCAGAGTAGGGTTGCCATATTGCCCGGTTAGCTGGGTTTTACCCGGATTCATTGCATGCCACCCGGCGCCCGTTTAGCCCCTTAGCTGGCCCGGGTTCTCAGCTTTAATTAAAAAAAAAAGTTTCTAGGTGGTCCGGTTCTTGAGATATACATAAAAACGTCAGGCCCACCCCCCCGTTAAATCTTTTTTTAAACTACTGTATAGCACTTCGTAGCTTTAACCCCGCCCATTCAGGATTGCAGCCAATCAGTGAAGGGTTTGGTTGACTTGTTGCAGTGTCTAGTAAACCTCATTGCAAGGCCAGAAAATGGTGGTTTCACCCCCATTTACCTGAAAATCTCATAAATTGGGTAAGTATATACATTTCAGTTTTTTCCCCTCTTGTGTGTAGGAGTCAGATCCTGGACAGTGTTTTGAAAACCTTCCCAATACTTGCTTTTGTGGGGGTAAAATCATTGCTAATCCCATATGTCCAGAGTAAATCCCATTGAATTCAATAGGATTTACTTTTGAGTAGACATGGTTATGAATGTGCTGAAAATCAATGGGACTTTGGAGTGAATGTAAGAAAGAATTGTGTTTGTGTTCTCTTTCTGTCCTCCCCTCCCTCCAGTCCTATTTTAAAGCAAGTAGGCAGGGCTTACTTAGGTATTACAGTTTTTATTCTGCAGGAAACTAATACTGATTTTTTAAAAACTAATACTGATTTTTCTGCAATGACCAACTGGTTTGACAATAAACTATTATATGGGCTGTATGTATTTATACATCTGCAGTGTGTGTGTGTGTGTGTGTGTGTGTGTGTGTAGTCTTTCCAACAACCCTGTGAGGTAGGGTTGGAAACCAAGGCAGCTCACAAGAAGAAATAAAGCCATTTAAAATCCAGTAACCATAAAAACAAGTATGAACAGTTGCAAAACAGCATAAAGTGGTATGATTCAGAATTTTGGGTTGTGTGAATGAAGTTGCTTATCACTTGAGGTTGCAGTTCTGTCCCTGTTTGAGTAAGTTCCACTGAATACACTGGGACTTGCTTCTGAATAAATAAACCTAGGATTGCACTATAAATATCTTTACAGTTTGTGTAAATAATAAATATGTTTGATAGTCATGCTTATATAAATATTTCTTCATTTATCCTATTTTTGGTTTTTGGTTAGGAATCCTGACTGGTTGTGAGATGCTTAGTTTTCTGCCTTACTCATAGGAATCTTGTTGTGGTTGGTATGGTATTACATTTAGGAAAGTGTTACTGCCTTTTGTGTTGTTTTTTCCTATTTGCATTTCACTTATCTTTAACCTCACTCCGTTACAGCCATAGAAGTAACAGCAGCATATGCAAGATAATTAACTCCCATTAGTGATAAGAGCAAGAACTTATAATTATTATTTTAATTAAAACAAGAGGCTTATCAGTACTTTGAAGAGGACTTTTTCTGAGCCCAGGACTTGGGCTTTCATGATGCCCGGTGGCGGGGGGAGCAGGAGAGTAGTCGATAAGACAGACATCCTGGCATTGGTAATCTAAGTAGCAAGTTATGTGTGGGGTTTTTGCACACTTCCAGGCCCAGCTTCATTTTGAGTATGGAGGTGGAACCTGTGTAGATGTGGTTGATCAAAGGGAGAATAAATTTTGAGTTAAGCACAGCTCTGCTTTTATAAAACCTAAGAAACATACAGATACTTTGAATGTCTGAGTGCCTGCACCAGTGGAATACTGGAGGAACTTGTAAAACTTGCTGCAACAGTATTTAGAACTGAGCATGTGGCGTGAAAGACTCCTTTTCCTAACATTTTGTGTTTTTTTTCCCCACCTACCACATCTCTGAAATATATCGTATATGTAATGGTTAACCGTACTGCTGCCCTGACTTATTTTATGTTTGTTGCTATTTTGTGTTTTTATTATGTTTTTATATTGATTGTGCATTTTTATTGTTTTTATTATATTTGTAAGCTGTCCTGAGCTCTGTTTTTAACAGCAGAAGGGCAGGATATAAATCCCCTTAATCAATCAATCAACATTCCATAGTGTTGGAAACTAGAGTCTAGGCATTTAAAGCTGAAAATGTTACTTTTTAAAAAAAAAGTTTTCTTACATCTTTCCCCAGTTTTTGGTGGTAATTCCTAGGCACAAAAACAAAACAACTGGACAATCCAAATATTAATATGCTAATATGCAAATTAGCCTGCCCGGATTTGTGGAACTGGAATATGGCAACCCTAACCCAGAGCCGCCCTGCCCCTAGGCACCCTAGGTCTGGTATGGGAGGAGATCCATGGGGCGTGACGCCATGAGTTACCGCACCGGGTGACACCAACCCTAGTGATGCCACTATTCTTTGGAAAACCATTTGAAGCTGTACTGTCAGTATTCTTTGGTCCTGCAAGGATAGCCCTTGAGATTTCTTTGTCCTGGTATATCAACCATATGTTCTAAATTCACTAATAGGCAAAAATCCCTTGCAGTTTAAGAAGGTACCTATAGCCCACAGATATTTCTATCAAACTTTAAAAAGCAGGGAAATTGGGCAGCTATAGTGAATGCATCAGGGGAGCAGGAGACCTGACCTCCTCTCTGAGATATTGTACTGCCCTACAAATTTGTCAAAATGCAAAGACAATTTGGGATGGTCTTTCACAGTCCAGTCCATTTCCTGCGTAGTTTGGAAGAAGCTGGTAACATATACCTCTGAGCATATGTTGAGTGGTGGCAACACCTACCATCTCCAAAGATGGAGAATTACATTTTTGTATGTTTGTTGGTATTCTTCTTACTTTGCTTCTTTCCTGTGTTACTACTGTTTCTACATAGAGTTTAACCTAGAAAATTATTTATCTCATTATTCATTCTAGAAATCTAGAAATCAAATTTATTTTTATTAATTTATTATTATTATTATTATTATTTATTTATTTAATTTGTATCCCGCCCTTCCTCCCAGCAGGAGCCCAGGGCGGCAAACAAGGCACTAAAAACACTTTAAAACATCATAAACACAAATCCTAAAATACATTAAGACAATTTCAAAGCCTTTTTATTGCTCAGTGTCATATGATAGTGAAGACAGCTTTTTGTGTTTCAAACCGGAGGTTATGTTCTATTTCTATCTTGGGTGTATTAACTGTTGAATCTGAAACTGCAATTTGATGTATAATCAGACTGATTACAATATGTTACTCTTAAACAATGACTCTAGCTGTTAGAAAAAACAAACTTAGCCTGCCCAAGATGCATGTGTACAGCCTGCTATGCTTAAACCACTTCACTTAAGGAAAGGTGGGCATGGTCAATTAAAAACATAGAGCACACCTAGAATTTTGCTGGAATATTTTTCACCTCCCACTGTTTTATCTTGTGCAGACTGAGACACTCCTTATGTCCATTGGAAACTATTCTGCAGAATAGTCAGTGCCATTATTCCACAATTGTTTTTGGAGCTTTTTTTTAGTGTTGCAGACTGTTGCTGTGCTTCTCATATTCATAGAAACAGAAGCAAAAGAAAATGATTTACTATAGGAAACTTCACTAAAATTGCAAAGTAAATCAAACATATTTAAAGTGACTATCTGATCTCTATCAACTTTCTTAATATGGTTGGTTCCTCCCTAATAAAACAAGATCAGCACAGGACATATCTTCTTTCTATTATTTGGGCTGATTGCAGGTGTTGCCATCACTCACCATATGATCAGAGGCAGACATTACCAACTTCTTCCAAGCTACACAGGAAGTGAATTGGACTGTGAAATACGAACCCAAATTGTGTTTACATTTTTACAAATTTGTAGGGCAGTACAATATCTCAAGAGAGGAGGTGAGGTCTCCTGCTCCCCTGGTGATTCATTATAACTGCCCAATTTCTCTGCTTATATCTGTTGGCTATAGGTACCTTCTTAAACCACAAGGGGTTTTTTTGCCTATTAGTGAACGTCTCTGCTTTTTAATCCAGGAGGTAAGAAATGGGATCCTTTGCAGGTTTACTAAGAATGATTTAATAATTTGCATACTTACTGAGTTCAGTGGTCTTTACTGCCCTGCAATCATGCTTAGGATAGGTGAAACTTACCACAATGGGATGGGGAGTGGGGAGGGGGGAGGAGGAAGGGCAGGGGTAGGGGAGGAAGTGCAAGAGGGGAAGAGGGGGATAGGAGCAGGCAGGAGGGGAGAAGGAGGGCAGGTTTTGATTATTTGCATGCTTATTGAGTTCAGTGGGGTTTACTTCCATGCAATCATGCTTAGGATAGGTAAAACTGACATGGGGGGGAGGAGGAGAAGAGGGAGGGAGGGAGGGAGTGGGCAGAGGAAGAAGGAAAAAGAGGGGAGGGGAGGAGGAAGGGAGAGGAGAGGGGAAGGAGGTGAAAGGCAGGACTGATAGTTTGCATGCTTATTAAGTTCAGTGGGGTTTAGTCCTGCGCAATCATGGTTAGGATAGGTAAAACTGACCATGGGGGAGGAGTAGGGGGAGGGGAGAGTAGACGGAAGGGGAGAGATCTGAGCAGAAGGAGGGAGAGGGTGAAGGAGGGAATTGGAATAGGGAGGGAAGGGGCAAAAGAGAGGGGATAGGAGGAGGAGATGGCAGGTTTGATAATTGGCATGCTTTTTGAGTTCAGTGGGATTTACACCTGTGCAATCATGCTTATGATAGGTGAAACTGACCTGGGGGAGGGGCAGGTAGGGGAGGATGAGGGCAGGATGGGGAGGAAGGAAGGGGGAGGGGAGGGGGAGGATAAGAAATTGGATGGATGGGAACTGGGCAGAGGGGAAGCCCCTTTCCTTTCCAAAAGGAAAACACTGTGAACAGTATCATTTTTCAGTGTTTTCCCCCACCTTTTTATTCTATGGCAGGTAAAGCTGTCACTGGCCACATCCACACCAGACCTTTATTTCACTTTAGACAGGCATGGCTTCCCCCAAAGAATCCTGGGAAGTGTAATTAGTGAATGGTACTGAGAGTTGCTAGGAGAACACCTTGTCCACTTCACAGAGCTTCAATCAGAGCGGCTGACTGATAAATCCCTCTGGCCACTGGAGCTCTGGCAGGAAAATAGGAATCTCCTCTTAGCACCCTTCACAAACCACACTTCCCAGTATTCTTTGGGGGAAGCCATAACTGTCTCAAGTGAAATAAAGGTCTGGCGTGGGTGTAGCCCCCTGTTTAGCCAAGCCAAGCAGCTGTGAGTTTGGCTTTTAGAACACTGACAGTTGGTTCTTACTGAGCATGCTTATAATTGACTTCAGTGCTAAATTTCTTAAATTAATTAAAAATCAGGCAGGCATTTTTTTGAACATTTAACTGCAGAAGATGAAAGTCAGAGTATGGGGCAAGGTCAGTAATAGGATTACAGGTACTCTGTGAACATGGCTGATTTTTAATTAATTTCAACAAATTATGAGAACTCTTGACAGAAAAAATCCAAAAGGGGTCTTTCCCCTGTTTTTTTACACTTTGAACTCTCGATTCTCTGACTATTTTGTGAACATGCTGGCTGTAGTATACAGCCACAAGAGTGTACTATACTATGTATGTATACTATAGCCAGCGTGGATTTTTCACATTCCACAATGTTAAATTGAAAATACCCTCCATGCCATTCTGATGCTTAAGCTTAAGCTTAGGCTCATTTCAAAACAAAACCTTACAAAACATATAGTCCTGAACTCAGAAACCCTTGCTTAACAACCCTCTGAATTTTCATGGCGATACACAAGTGTATGAGTAAAAGCACTGTCAACGTAACAAATACATATGTATTCACTAACAGGCAAAAAACCTTGCAGTTTTAGAATGTACCAATAGCCCACAGATATTTCTATCAAACTTTAAAAAGCAGGGAAATTTGGCAGCTATAGTGAGTACACCAGGGGAGCAGGAGACCTCACTTTCTCTCTGAGATATTGTACTGCCCTACCAATTTATCAAAATGTAAACACAATTTGGGTTGGTCTTTCACAGTCTGACTTGCTGTGTAGCTTGGAAGAATTTGGTAACGTGTGCCTCTGAGCATATAGTGAGTGGTGGCAACACCTGCAATCAGCCCAAATAATAAAAAGAAGACGTGCTGTGCTGATCTTGTTTTAGCACGGAGGAAGAAACATTATTAAGACAGCTGATATAGTTCAGATAGTCACTTTAAATTTGTCTTATTTCCTTTGCAATTTCAGTGAAGTTTCCTATAGTAAATCATTTTCCTTTGTTTCTATTTCTGTGAATATGTGAAGTACAGCAATACTTTGCAAAATTTACACTAAAAAAACCCTTGGAGGCTGGGCCTGGCAACCAAAAGGTCTTCTGTATCTTTAAAAGTTGTGCAGGGGGAAGGGAGAATTCCACCTTGTGGTTTTTCCCATTACGGTATTGCAAGAAAACCTGCACCTGGCTGTATTTTCTCTTCTCTTAAAGATACAGAATCATTCTCAGGTCCTGAACCTGGCAACCCTATCTGTGGGCTATAGGTACGTTCTTAAACTGCAAGGATTTTTGGCTATTAGTGAATAAATAGGGTGGTGAGTTGTAGCAGGCAGGGCCAGTTCTAAAGGGCAGCCAGGTGGGGCACTGTCTGAGGGCCCCTGCGCTCCCCTTCCACAATCTGCGGCAGCAATCCTGCCGCAGATAGCAGGGCAGGAGCTTGAGAGCCACCCGCCTTTCCCCCAGTTCACCTAACTTTCTCTCTGCTGTTTTTTGCGGCTGTGCGCGCAGGTTTGCCATCAATCAAGATGGTGGCCAAGGTTTCCCTAAGGGGCTGAAGCCTCTGCTGCCATCTTCATTGATGGCAGCAATGCGCATGTGTAGTACGCATGCGTGCCATCAACCAAGATGGCAGCAGAGGCTTCAGCCCCTTAGGGAAACCTCGGCCGCCATTTTGATTGATGGCAAACCTGCACGTGCAGTGTGCACTGCCAAAAAAAACAGCACAGAGAAAGGTAAATAGAACGGGGGAATGGCGGACGGCTTGGGATCTCCCAGAGTCCTGCCCTGCGATCCACGGTACCACTCCTGCTGTGAATCACAGATGGGGAGTGCCGGGGCCTGGGGCAGGCTGGTGCCCAAGGACCCCAGCATGCTTGGGGCCAGCCCTGGTAGCAGGATATGGCTTAGGCCTTTCTCTCAAGGTATATTCATTTCATGTATATTCAGACCAAACTAAATTCAAATCCAGTGATTTTCCTAAGAAATGAAAACCTTCACATTGCAATCCAGCTTGGAATAGGTTACAGAACCACGTTTTTAAAAAACTGGTTATAATCTAGAACAAAATTAAGATATCTCAAATTAAGATGTGGTTAATTTACTATATTATTTAATATAGTAGTTTCAAATGGAAGAGAACATTAGAAGTTTTATGCAACATGTACTAACAGTTAACAAGTTTGAAGAGATTTTTTTAAATATTAAGCAGTTTAGAAATGCTTTGCAATAAATAATCAGATAAAAATGGTTCATCATGATTGGCTGAAAATTAGAAAATGTCTTGAAAAGGTAGATGTCCTTTCACTGGAGAGGGTTTTTGATAATATAATAGAATTGTTAGATCCTGTACATTCTCATAAACTGATGAATAATTTTCTTTGCAAAAACTGCCAGAAGTACTCAAAATAAGCATATCTGCCCACTATACTCTCCATTCTGGTAACCTCCTTATTTGGGGCTGCCCTTCAATACGATCTGGGAACTTCAAGTGGTTCAAAGTGCAGCAGCTGTTTAATTGACTTAGGCTCCAAATATCTGAAAGACCACCTCCTTCCCTACAAACCTTCTGGTGTGTTGAGGTCTGCAGAGCAGGATCTGTTGGTGATTCTGCCACCCTTATAAGTGTGAATTGTGAGCCAGAAGAGGGCTTTCTCTTTGGTAGTCCCTAAACTGTGGAACCCCCTCCCCACAGAGGTGTGTCTAGCCTCTTTATTGTACCAATTTAACCATATGCTAAAGACACACCTGTTTACCTTGGACTTTGACAGTTCAGCTATTTTGCTTTGTAAGTCCCTCCTCTTTTGCTGAATTTGTACTGTTCTGTTCCACTGGAACAGTTTTATCTCTTTCTATAAGTGTACATTATATTGTACCCTGGGACCTTATGATGAAGGGCGGGTAAGAAATCTTATAATATTTACTCTTCACTGATTCACTAATCATAGATAACTTGAAATGTCATAGCTTTGAATATAATCTGTTCATGACCTCAGTCTTTCTGTGCTAGGCTTGGGTTCTGGATGTGTTCATGTTTTTTAGTATAAAATTATCTTTGGATTGATGGGATATGCAGTGGCATAGAAGCTGTGCTGTAGCTCCACAAGCAGCTTTCTTTGTTGTTACTATAGCATATGTGAAGAATAATCTCTAGCTAAATTGTTCTAAGTGGAAAATGCCTAAATAAATCTGTCTCTGCTCATAGTTATGGGTAACATCTATGAATTTACCACCTACTTCATATTCAAATAGTTTATGACTGTGTGTGTGATATGAAGGAAGAGCCTGAAACTAAAGTATATGGAAGTTCTCTCTTGTCCTGATATAACCTACTAATGTGATGGGTGTGGTTGGAAAACTGTGAGCAATCAGTTGTAAGTTGAATCAGTGCTTATCCGAGCTGGTGAAAATCAGCCAGGAAGAGCTTGGACTGTTGTCCAAGATCATAGAATCATAGAATAGTAGAGTTGGAAGGGGCCTACAAGGCCATCGAGTCCAACCCCCTGCTCAATGCAGGAATCCAAATCAAAGCATTCCCAACAGATGGCTGTCCAGCTGCCTCCTGAATGCTTCCAGTGTTGGAGAGCCCACTACCTCTCTAGGTAATTGATTCCATTGTCATATGGCTCTAACAGGAAGTTTTTCCTGATATCCAGTCGAAATTGGCTTCCTGCAACTTGAGCCCATTATTCCGTGTCCTGCACTCTGGGACGATCAAGAAGAGATCCCGGCCCTCCTCTATGTGACAACCTTTCATGTACTTCCTCCTCTGTAGGAGGAAGTTATCTGCAACACAAGTCAGAAATTTCTTGGAGGGGCTGTGTTTGGCAGAATTTGTCTCCCAACAGATGTCAGCATATCCCCTCCAAGTTGCATGTGTTGAGCATTTCCTCAAAAAATGATCTCTATGTTGATTTTCTGGCCAGCTGAAAACTATCCTGTCTCAAGTTTTTCTGTCTTCCATAATGTGAGAAGGTGCATTTGTCTTGTAGGGTGGTTCAACTGATGACATTCTGGCTACAGACCCTCAGTATATGGTGCTGGAAGGTCACTTATACCAATGGTTGACTGTGGTTTAAGAAAGATCAACCTTACTGTGTTGGTCATTAATTAAGTAAAATTAAGACTTTTAGTAACCTTTTAAACCATTAGTCATCTTTTTGATACTATTAGTGTCTGAGATCAGGCAGATGGCTTGAAGTGCATTTTAAAATTCAATTGGTTGTTTCCAATCTCCCTGAATCCACTGCCCACATCCAAGGCATTGGAACAAAAACCTTTAAAAAAAACCCTCTTTAAACTCTAATGATGCTGTGAATAATTGTTACATGACATGTCAGCTTGAGTTGAATTGGGCGTGGCTACACACTCTCTTCAGCACCCATATTTACTGTGCTAGAGCTGCTTCCCTACAGAAGTAGGTGTGAGTTGAATTGGAAACTGACTGTATATTGAACAAATTTCATAGATTGCTTCTCCATAAATTGGACTCTGCCCAGGCAATCATCGCCTATTGAAAATGTTTCTGTGTGCACCAAGCATCTTTAGATAATTTTAATGTGATTCAGTGTTGGTCATTTGTTCTGCATTTTATTATTTTGTAATCTTAATGATGTTTTAATGATTTGATTGTACACTGCCCTGATATTTGATACTTTATTTGAGCTGACGCTTTATAAATAAATATAAGTATACAGGGCAGGAGAGTCTTGCCATCAGTCAGGATCTCAGAATGCTAAGCAGGATGATGCATTTGCCTGATTTAATGTAAGGCAGCACTTTATTTCTGATATCCACAAAAAGGAAAAAGTCCTCTTGAGCATTTCTGGTATGCTTAGTCATCACGTTTTAGTCATCACATGAGTGACAATATTGCTACATACAGGCAAGAAGTCCATGAAACATTCTGTATAATAAAGGAGAATTCAGCAGTGTGAAACAGTTGAGCACTGACAACAGAATAAAGACCACATGTACTGTGCAGTTCTTATAGCTTGGTAATATTTCATGCCCATTTGTGCTAAGCCTCATTGTTATCTATTTGCCTCAACAGAATGACAGACTAAATTGTGGAACTGAGATGCATCAACTTGAATGCATGCACTTTTGTAATACAATTTAAAACATACCAGTGATTTCTAAAGCTGATAATTTCATATTTGATTTAATGTATTTATCTGCTTTCCAGAACTAATAGATGATGCATTTGGATCTCTCACAGTGTCTTCATTAAGTTCACCTGATTGGAGAAGACTGGGGGGAAAATAAGAATTTAACAAAAGCCCAGCTATTCTATCATCCTAGACAATCAGATGTCAATTGGAAGCCCACCAGAAGGACCTGAGCTCAACATCATTCTCCCCATTTGTGATCCCCTGGAGGTTCCTGGAGGCCTGTCATTGACCTTGGGAATGGCACCTCCCTCTGGGATGCTAAAAGCAACAAAAAAGCTTTCTTCAGGTATGTCCGTAGTAAAAGACAGAGAAAAGAAACAGTGGCACAGCTACTCAATGAGGATGGCTAAATGATAACAGATGACAAACAAAAGGCAGAAGTGCTCAATTCCTACTTTGGCTCAGTCTTCTCCCAAAAAAGGGTCTATGACCCTCCTGGGAAACATGAAGTAGAAGGGGCAGGATTGGAGCTTGCGATTGATAGACAAATGGTCAAGGAATACCTAATCACTTTGAGCGAGTTCAAATCTCCAGGGCCCGATAAAGTGCATCCTAGAATATTGAAGGAACTGGCTGAAGAACTCTCAGAACCGCTGTCTATTATCTTTGTGAAATCGTGGAGGACTGGTGAAGTGCTGGATGACTGGAGGAGAGCTAATGTTATCCCTATCTTCAAAAAGGGGAAGGAGGAGGAACCGGGGAACTACAGACCACTCAGCCTAACATCAATCCCTGGAAAAATTCTGGAGCAGGTTATAAAAGAGTCAATCTATAAGCACCTTGAAAGCAATGCAGTGATTACTAGGAGCTAACATGGATTTATGAAGAACAAATCCTGCCAAACTAATCTCATTTCATTTTTTGATCGGGTAACCTCTCTTGTAGACTGTGGGAATGCTGTGGACATAATATATCTCGACTTCAGCAAAGCGTTTGACAAAGTGCCCCATGATATTCTGATTAGCAAGCTAGCTAAATGTGGGCTGGATGAAACAACTATCAGATGGATCCACAGTTGGCTCCAGAATCATACTCAAAGAGTGCTTATTAATGGTTCCTTCTCAAACTGGGCGGAAGTAATGAATGGGGTACCACAGGGCTCAGTCCTGGGCCAGTGCTCTTTAACATTTTTATTAACGACTTGGATGAGGAGGTGCAAAGCATGATTATCAAATTTGGAGATGATACAAAATTGGGGGGCATAGCTAATACTGTGGAAGACAGAAACAAAATTCAAAGTGATCTTGATAGGCTGGAGCATTGGGCTGAAAACAACAGAATGAAATTCAACAGGGATAAATGCAAAGTTCTACACTTAGGAAAAAGAAACCAAATGCACAGTTATAAGATGGGGGATACTTGGCTCAGCAGTACGACATGTTAGAAGGATCTTGGAATTGTCGTTGATCACAAGCTGAATATGAGCCAACAGTGTGATGTGGCTGCAAAAAAGGCAAATGCTATATTAGGCTGCATTAACAGAAGTATAGTTTCCAAATCGCGTGAAGTACTAGTTCCCCTCTATTCAGCACTGGTTAGGCCTCATCTTGAATACTGAGTCCAGTTCTGGTCTCTGCAGTTCAAGAAGGATGCAGACAAACTGGAATGGGTTCACAGGATGGCAACAAAGATGATCAGGGGACTGGAAACCAAGCCCTATGAGGAGAGACTGAAAGAACTGGGCATGTTTAGCCTGGAGAAGAGGAGGGGAGATATGATAGCACTCTTCAAGTACATGAAAGGTTGTCACACAGAGGAGGGCCGGGATCTCTTCTCGATTGTCCCAGAGTACAGGACATGGAATAATGGGCTCAAGTTGCAGGAAACCAGATTTCAACTGAGCATCAGGAAAAACGTCCTAACTGTTAGAGCCATACAACAATGGAACCAATTACCTAGAGAGGTAGTGGTCTCCAACACTGGAGGCATTCAAGAGGCAGCTGGACAGCCATCTGTCGGGAATGCTTTGATTTGGATCCCTGCATTGAGCAGGGGGTTGGACCCGATGGCCTTGTAGGCCCCTTCCAACTCTACTATTCTATGATTCTGCAGTTTGCACATGTGTGGGCAGAAACAACAACAGACAGATGGGTTCTCAAAATTGTTTTTTATGGATACTCCTTGGAGTTCTCCAAACAACCAAGAGATTCAGAGCCACACCAAGGTCCAGGAATCCACACAAACATCAGAACATGCTGCCCTGGGCTCCTGCTGGGAGGAAGGGCGGGATATAAATCAAATAATAAATTAAATAAATAAATAAATAAACGTTACAGTGGCCATCAGTCACCTATTGGCGATACAAGCAATAGAACCTGTCCTGAGTCAGGAACAGGGAAGGGGGGTGTATTCCATTTTCTTTCTAGTTTTGAAAAAAAATGGGAGTACCAGAGCGATACTCAATGTCAAGAGGCTCAACAAGAAGGTGGCCTACAAACGCTTCCGGACGGAAACGCTGAAGTCCATCTCGGAGGCCATCACTCAGAACAACTGGATGGTGTCCATAGACCTGTCAGAGGCCTATCTTCATATTTTTATCCTCAGGGAGCACAGAAGATTTCTGTGCTTCTGCTCCGGTCAGAGCCATTTTCAGTACAGGGCACTTCCTTTTGGGCTCACCTCCTCCCCCAGGGTTTTCACAAAGTTCCTTGTGGCTCTGGTGGTGCATCTGAGAACTCTGGGGGTCAGGGTGCACCCTTATCTACACCACCAACTGGTCAGGGCACCGTCAAGAGTTCAGTGCCAGAAGGATGTTGAAACCACTCTTGAGTGCCTTCAGAGGCATGGGTTTGTGGTAAACTTGGACAAGAGCATGTTGATACCATCACAGGTGATTTCGCATCTGGGGTTGGTGATAGACTCAAGGAACTTCCGGATATGGCTCAATGAAGAGAGGGTCTCCAAGATTCAAATTCTAACGCAGAAGGTGGTCGCATCGGAGTCGGCAGACTTGATGACCTTGGCCAAGCTACAAGGCATGCTGGTATCCTGTCAGGACTTAGTAAGCTGGTCCCGGTTCCACTCCCGCCTGTTACTCCAAAGGTTAATTCCATTTCAACTCCAGATCTCCCAGTTGAAACACATGTTTATATCAGTTTTGCCAACCCTCACCAACAATTGAGGTGGTGGCTGGACTCCCACAGACTGACACGGGGTGAGTCTACGCTCCCCAGTTTGCAAAGTGGTGACAACGGACACCAGCATGTTGGGCTGGGAGTACACTTGGAGACACATGTGACTCAAGGTACGTGATTGACCAGCGAAACCAAATGAAGCATCAACTGGCTAGAGCTTCAGGCAGCGAGGCTAGCTTTGCTGACTTTTGCTCTGCACATCCAGGGCTGCCATGTTCTTGTTCGGACCGACAACATTTCTTTGAAAGCATATCTCAGTCATCAGGGAGGGACCAGGTTGAGGACCCTGATGGAAGAGGCACAGCACATCTTCAAGTGGGCAGAGCTACACCTGCTGTTCCTGCAGGCGGAACACGTGGCAGGACTTCAGAATGTAAAGGTGGACTGGCTCAGTCGG
Organism: Rhineura floridana; assembly: GCF_030035675.1. NCBI lineage: Eukaryota > Metazoa > Chordata > Lepidosauria > Squamata > Rhineuridae > Rhineura > Rhineura floridana. The sequence goes on along the minus strand of NC_084480.1, from coordinate 35,004,183 downwards.
ACCACAATCTCTGACTTGGAGTGGCAGTTGCATCTGGAGGTTTTTCACTAGGTGACCGAGCATTTTGGTTGCCCAATCATCGACCTCTTTGCAGACACTCACAATGCCCAGGTAGTCCGGTTCTTCTCTCTGTATCAGACCCAAGGGACACAGGGAGTGTATGCCTTAGTGGTGGATTGGCTGGAGGGTCAACTATATGCCTTTCCTCCCTTCAATTTCTTACTACAAACTATCAGGAGAATCAGAATTTTGAGGGCAGAGGTGATTCTGATAGCACCCTTTTAGCCAAGAAGGCTATGGTTCCTGGAAATAATGCACCTGGCCTTAAGGAGACCATGGACGCTGCCTCACAGGGAGGATCTGTTGAGGCAGGGCCCAGTGGTTCATCTCAGGCCAGAACTCTTTCGACTGACAGCATGGCGGTTGAGCGGCTCTGATTGAAGGAGCTGGGTTTTTCAGGGGCTGTGTTGGATACTTTACTAGCCTCCAGAAAGGCTTCAACTAACCGGGCGTACTGTTCTACATGGTGGGCCTTCCTTATTTGGTGTCAGGTGAGGAGGAGGGACCCATCTTCCAGGAGCATTGCAGATATCCTGGGGTTTCTGCAGTCAGGTTTGGACAAGGATCTTAGCACCAACACAATTAAACGACAGGCAGCAGCCATTAGCAGTGTTTTAGGATGCAGGGGAGATTTTTCAGTTTCTTCACATCCACTCTTTAAACGGTTTATCAGGGGAGATGGCCGGTGGTCCATCGTTTCCCCTCATGGAACCTCAGCTGGGTCCTTACAGCACTCATGTGTCCTCCTTTTGAACCACTAGCCACGTGCAGTTTAAAGTTACTAACTCTGAAGACGGTGTTCCTGGTGGCAATTACCTCTGCTCGACGGATGTCAGAGCTTGAGGCTCTCTCTTCTGATGCTCAGTTGTGTATCTTTTACACAGATAGAGTGGTCTTGAGGACAGATCCCTCCTTTATTCCTAAAATCAACACGCTCTTTCACAGGGCTCAGGTGGTGTTTTGCTGTCATTTTGCCCAAATCCTTCTTTCCCTAAGGAGAAGGCATGGCATACTCTGGACGTGTGTAGGGCACTGCGTTTCTATCTGGACAGGACGTCAGGGTTTAGAAAATCGGAAGCACTGTTTGTATCTTTTGGAGGGACCTCCCAAGGAGGTAAGGCTTCCCCCTCCTCAATTTCCCGCTGGCTTAAGGAGGCGATAGTTGAAGCCTACCAGTCTTTAGGAAAATCTCCCCCGGGGGTGTTAACAGCACATTCTTTGAGGGGGGCTTCTACATCAGTAGCGTACAAGGGTAGCTTTCCCATACTAGACATTTGCAGGGCAGCGACATGAGCTTCTGTTTACACCTTCGCTAGGCACTATAAAGTTGATTCGTGGGCCTTTGGCGATGCAGCCTTTGAGCGGAGAGTCTTGCAGAGGGTGTTTAAGATGTGACCTGCATTACCAGAATCCCATCCTGTTTAAGGGCTCTGATATGTCCCAAGGCTAATGACTGGTCTTCAGGAACCTCCGGGGGGAAATGGAAATTCTTACCGTGAATATCTATTCACAGGGTTCCTGGAGGACAGTCCCCGCTGCTTCATTCTGGGGTTTTCGGTCTATGCAGGTCAGGGGTTAGTGGCTTCTGCCAGTGCCCTACATGTGGGGTGGTAGTTAGGGCCACCCGGGGATTTCCTGGCAATTTCTGCTTCTCTCTTCAGTTTCTGTTCAAGTCAGGAGACTCCGACACTCGAGTCAGGTGATCGGGGGGGGGATGAAGGGATGATTTTGCTTGTCCAGCCGGTCTGGAGAGAGCAGGATGGCCCCTCTCCCAGGGTGAAGTCATCTGAAGTGGACCCTGCCTGCTGACCCAGAGGGAGGCGCCATTCCCAAGGCCAATGACTATCCTCCAGGAACCCCGGGGAATAGAAATTCATGGTAAGAATTACAGTTTTTCCCAGCAACTGCTATTCAGTCATACTACCACCAACAATGTAAGTAGAACATAGCCATCATGGCTAGTAATCATTTGATAGCTTTATCCCTCCATGAATTTGTCTAATCCTCTTTCTAAAGCCATCCAAGTTAGTTGCCATCACCACCCCATTTAGGAGTAAATTCCATAGTTTTATGAACTGTATTATGAAGTCCCGTTAAAGAAGTTCTTTTGTCTGTCCTGAATCTTCCAACATTCAGGATGATACTGAGTTCTGGTATTGTGAGAAAGGGAGAAAAACTTGTTTCTATCCACTTTCTCCACACCATGCATAATTTTATATACTTCAATAATTGATAATAATGAATGATAATATTATGCAAAATGCTGCTCATGAAATGGAAATCTTCAAAAACATAATAGGAAACCAGTGTAAGACATGTTGCTTTTAAGATTTAATTCTTTGTTTATCACATAGTGATATAATGATTGTACACTGAATGGTATTCATAATAGACCTAGCTAAACATAATTAATTTCCCCTTGGCAAATATCATGTTCTGTAGTTGAGCTAAGTGCATTATGTTTATAGAGCCTCAGGGATTACACCTGAATTTCATTAGGGAAGTTTAAGTAATACACAGATGAATCTGCTCTTCAGAATGTCTTCAAGATGAGATGCAGAGATGGATTTTTTTTAATGAAGCCACATTTTCACTGTTTTTCTCTTATATAGTATTAACTTGTTTGTAAACAGTCAGCATTACAAAAGGTTCAAATAAAAGAAAGTATAAAGTGTGCTGAAAGCTGTATCTGACCAAATTGATGAAAATATTATTTAAACATAATGAATGATGCCTAGTGAAGATGAAGTCAGTGGTTTAATTATTTTTATATTTGCACTTCTTAATAATTCTTCATGGTCTCTTTGAAGTCCCACACAGGATTCTGCACCTGTACAAAGCTAATTCCCTAAGAGGAAATGATGGCTAGGGAGAATGGGATTTGAATTTTTTATGTCTGCTAATTCCATTTGGGAGGCAGAGGAACTGATATGTCCCATGCTCCCGAGTAGGAATTGATGCTCATATTCATACTCAGGAGTGTCTCTTCCAATTAAGAGAGACCAGCAAGGCCTCTACTGCCTCTGACGTTCCCTCCCTCATCTCCAGTTGACTGCTCAGATGACCAACCAAAAAACATAAGTTACAGGCAAGCAACCTGTCTCTTTCCCCCCCTCACCAGTGGTGCTGATCCCCTCCCCCGAAAAAGATCTGTATCATTGAGAAATTTCCCTTCAGAGCTCAATGAAATTGTGTTTTATCTTACTTTATAAAAAACCCCAAGTCTTTACCTCAATCATGTGGCATGAAATGCTCTAGAACCATTTCAGAATAATGGTGGAGAAAAAGCCTTCATCTGTCGTAATAGGAGCGTACTTAAATAACTGCTGTGAATCAGTAAAATTATATAAGTATTGTTGCCCAATTGTCAGCCTTTCTGTAGAATTGAAAGGCACTATCCATTTGCAACAAATGAAAACGTTTTGCCAAAATCACAAATGAAAGTGTTTTGCTGAATCTGGTCTTAATGTTGCATATATGTATTATGAAAAATCTAGAATAGAATTTCTAGTTCAAACCAGGCACACACTACCTTCTGTTATGTCTTTTACATAATTCTCTGAGAGAAAAATGTTCAGCACTGCTTAAACCATATCCATCAACCATCTGTTCTGCATAGGATTAAGTACCTAATTAAAAATGGGCAGACAGGTTTATAATATTGAGATCAGCAGAGGAGGCCCTTTTGGTAGTTCCGCCACCCTCGGAAGCTCAGGGTGGTGCGGAAGAGGGCATTCTGTGTGGCAGCTCCTAAGCTGTGGAATTCCCTCCCCACCCGGTGTGTCTGGCAACTTTATTCTACAACTTTTTGCTGAAGATGCACTTCTTTACCCTGACCTTCGATACCTGAGGTATATATTCTTAGGACTTGCCCTATTTTCTGTGATGTTGTTTAGGTTGTTTTAAATTATGTTAATTGTGTGTTTAAAATTATTGTAACCCACCCTGAGACCTCTGGGTGAGATGAGATTATTATTGTTATTCTTGATGATAATAATGATGATGATAATAATAAAGATAATAATAATAATGGCAAAATTTGCAAAACCCCAGCTAGAATTCAGAAATACTTTGTGTGAGTGAACTTGGTATGTTATATGGGGAATGATTTTAAAAATAAAATAAATCTTCAATTCACAATAGAAAGTTCTTTGAGAACATCCACTTGGTATTCTCTGGCAATGAAAAGGCAAATTAATTGTTCCCTAATCTTTATAGAAAATTTGAAAATAAAATAGCAGGAATATTCCATAGTAACAGAAAATAAATTTTTGCTAAAAATGCACATAAGAAGTTGAACACAACATCTCACAGTGTTGCTCTGGGGATAAAATGGAGAGGGAAGACCAGTCTATGTCACCTTGAGCTCCTTGGAGGAAAGATGGCATACAAATGTAATAATAATAATAATAATAATAATAATAATAATAATAATAATAATAATAATAATAATAATAATAATAATAAAGGCTATTTTTAAAGAGATGAGTTTGAGGTTGTTGCTGGAACATGATTGATTTGGAGCAAAAGCACAAAGAAATGTGAATTATGTATACTTTCATATTCCTATCCTACAAAACACAATAAGCTGTAAGTATTTCACACTTTTTGGTCCAATGTATATTACATATGCTCACCCTCCCACCCTGCTCTAGTGTTTCTTTGGAAGGCAAGTATTATCTATATTACCAATCTGTTCTTGCTAACCCAAAGAAAAATATGGCCATATCTCAAAACGTGGGAAACAGTATTTTGTGCCACTTGGAATTTTTTAAATTGTTTAGAGTCCAGATCAAGTACTATTTAGTGCTCCCCCGCAAAACTCTGCCCATTCTTCAACTGCCATTTTCTCCATTTCATTGAAAATGGAGATGGACTGTCTTCAAGTCGATTCTGACTTACAGCGACCCTATGAATAGGGTTTTCATGGTAAGCGGTATTCAGAGGGGGGTTATGATTGCCTTCCTCTGACGCTGAGAGATAGTGACTGGCCCAAGGTCACCCAGTGAGCTTCATGGCTATGTGGGGATTCAAACCCTGGTCTCCCAGGTCGTAGTCCAACACTCTAACCACTATGCCACACTGGTTCTTCGCCATTTCATTCTAAATATGAAAAAAGAGATTGGATATTGCAATGGATTATGCTATTGCTTTTGATCATATTTTGAGTGATGTCCCACTTGGTTATACTGTGGTATGATTAATGATGACCTTTGGCTAAACAATAAAAAATTGGGTTTGAAAACAAAAAGGGAAGTTTGCAATGCTTGTGGAGAAAATGTTGTGATTGCAACTCTGTGGGCAGCTGCTACAGTGAGCCATTTAATTGGCTTCTGTATAGTTATCAGTTTTGTGTGCAACACTGTAACCTCTTTGCCTGGAGCAACACATTCTACTATAACCCCTGGTTAAGCCACACTTTCAAATATATTGGTCATTGTTAGCAGCAGCAGTTGGAAAATGTATATTGCACTACACTGTTTCAGGAAAGTGCATTTAACAGTGTACTTTAGTGACAAGGCGCAAGTGGCTAATAGTGACTAAAGTTTTCAAAGAACAAATAGTTCAATAAAGCCAAAATAGGCAAGAAACGAATCTCCTTCTTCAGCTAGTTTAGTCTACGTGCAGTACCGGAGTGTATGCCATTCCTAGTCAAAACAGTACATGAAACTATAATGGCTTTAATACCTCTTCTCTCCCCCCCCTTTTTTTTGGAGGAACTTTTTGCTTAACTGTGTTGGTTACACATTGGTTCAGGAACATGGGGTTAGACTTTATGGTTTGTTTAGCTGTGAAGGGATGACAGCCTTGGGCGGGGGGGGGAGGGGATGGTAAGGGGAGCTTAGTTTTGGAATGTAAATACATGTAGAGCTTGTCTCCCTTTGTTTAGCATCTCTTTAAACTAAGACAAAAGATCAGTGCATGAATGAATAGCAGCATGGTGAAATACCTAAATGTTTGAGTTAAAATTTTGGGGTGTTTGAAATCCTATTTGGATCTTTTTCCCAGATCGCAGTGTATTCATATGCACTCAGCAGGAAACTTCATGGAGATACACATTGAGCAGAAGGTCTTTGGCGGTGTCTTTTTCTTGTGTCTTTTCTTCTTTTGAAGAAAGCAGTGGCTTAAGTCTGACTGAAGAACAATCATTTTTTAATGTTCCTTATAAGAATTTACTTATGGTTCACAGATTTTTTTATCCACCATCTATGTCTGCAATCCTCTGGATTTTAAACAGTATATATTCTGCTACAAACTAGAGGAAATGCCCAATTAAAGATTTAATGGCATATTGCTCAAAGACAAAAGATGACAACTTATAAAGCAGCCAGGTTTTTTTACCCATGTTTGAGCAGTTTTCATTTATCAGGATTTGGTATGCACATGAAAATGGGGAAAATGATGAAATTGCTAAATGTTGGAATTAATCTAAGCATTCACTTAATATATTAATGCATATTTGTTGACAGATGTTCTTCGGCATCACACATTCCAGCATTCAGATAAGCTGAAAATTTAGAAGCACATATGTAACTTTAAAGCACAATAATAATCTTGAATAAGTTCAATATTGGCTTGCAGCAACAGACATACAGTATCTTTTGTTCCTGTGAAGCCAGTGGCTGGGTGTCAGGCCCAGGATGTGACTCAGGAACCAGACCAACGGCTGTAGTTAATTCGTGTTTTATTAGGGTAATGTCCAAACAAAGACTGCGTTTTCTCATGAAGCAATACAGGGATACAGGTCCTGCGGCATTGGGAGAAAGTTGACAGAGCAAGGGACTTCTTCCCGCCTGTTCTTTAAGAAGGGGCCAAACGGGCGCGCAATCTTTTGCTCCTCCTTAACTGCCCCTCAGGTACTGCCCGCCTTCCCCCCCTTCTCTCCTGTCTTTTCAGCTGTCTGCGTGTGCGCGGTGAGGGGGGAAGCATCACCCCCTCCTCTTCTGAAGTTTCCGATTCCAGGATGGGGGATAGGGGAGGGGCTGATGGTAAACTGCCTCCCCGCTTTTCGGCTGTGAGCAGCCCTCCCTCTTCCCCCTCTTGCTCTGAGCCTGAAAGAGGGGGAGGCGTGAGAATGTCCAGGGAGGGCTCAGGCTCCCCGTTGCTAAGCGACCTTATCACTGGCAGTTCCTCTGTTTTGTCTTCGCTCCAAAGGGGGGAAGTTCCTCCTCCTTCCCTCTGCCATCCATCCGAATACTCTTCTCCCAACTCTCCGGGATCCAGCTCCCCGGGATTGGGACCCCAGCTCTGCCTTCCGACACTGGGAGACTTTATCCTTTACAGATGATTAGGCACCGAGTCTAAAGGAAATGCAAGTCTCTTTAACCTCTCTCTATTCCTTAGTTATGCATTTTTATTCTTCACCATCCAGTTTAATTTACAAGGAAGTGAGCAGATTTCCCCCCCGCATTATATACTTTAAATCTAGGGACATGAAAAGACATGGATGGAAAGAAAAAGCAAATATTGGGGAATATTTACATACAGCCCCTGATAGTGAAGTAAAACGATAGGGGATTGGGTCAGAATAGGATCAGTGCTAGTAATGTGATGAGAAGCAAGTGGTACATGCATGTTGCCTGTATCTCCCCCCCCCCAAAGCTAATCTTCCACCTATTTTAGCAAAGCGTCTAATATAAGCACTTGGGGGGGATAAAAGTATGTTTATCAAATAGCTGGCATGTTTCTCAGGTTTATAGTAACTTAATTTCAGTGATAAGAGCTGGTTTATTTTTGTATTTCTAGCAGGTAGTATAATAAAGTAAGTAGTAGCTGTAGCATATTTTGGACAACAGTTTGAAAGAAAAATAGTAGGAATTAAAGTTAAAACAAAGCCCAGAAGACTCTTCATACAGTTTGAGATATATATGAACCTTTGGATACAGCCCTGCATGTTTAAGGACTTAAATGATGATGGGGGTTTCATTAGAGACAGAGATTCAGTTTCTGATTTTGTTGCAAGCGAAATTGTTGACAGATCCATCTTATGTTCTTTGGTTGTTATTACTATAATAGAAGGAGGACAATATCACTTTTCTAAGATTGAATGTTCATGATGCAGTATCTCCATAGTAGGGATGGAAAGATCTGTCAATTTCAGTTCTTGCAGTTCTCCACATTTCTGCTGCAATCTGAATTTTTTTAAAAAAACATCCTCATGAAAATTCTCAAGCATATTAGTGCAAATTTCTCGAACATATTTTTCTTGGCAATTTTATCTAAGATACACATTTTGCAAGCAGTTTCTTGCCATATATTGCATTTTTGTATGTTGTTTTCATTGATATATTCATTTTTATGCACACTTTCCCCTAACATATGCATTTTTTGGTAAACATTGTTTGTTTGGCCAACTGCATTACAATATTCGAATAAGTGCGAATTTTGAATGATGGCTGTGTTTTGGTTCTCATATTGTTTTGGAAAGTGTGGATTTGATAAATTCTGCTTGAAATAAGAACTGAACTGAATTTATTTCCCATTCATACTTCATAGTCTGCAACAAATGAAATAAGTGGGATAGAGCGCATTCAACTTGAATTATAGTAGAATTTTCAGCTGTTGGCTTTAAGGGACAGAAGTGCATTGGTATTGCCTAGAAGAGATTGCTGAAGACATTCTGATGCCCCAAGGGAAGCTTCTGTGTGCTGCCTTCTCATATGCTTTTAACTTGAGAAAAGACTCAGTTACCACCACTACCAACAAAATTTTTTCCTGTTGTCTGTGAGATTATCGTTGAAGGCTCTGGCATTATGTACTCTTAAAAATGACCTTACCACAATAGCTACTGGAGAAATCTGACGCTTCTGAAATGCAAACAGCTTTTTTTGTTTTCTGGTATCTTTTAATTTCCTCAAAGAATGGGGCTAGCCTCACAAATTCTAACCAGCCCCTTCTTGCATTTGGTACCCAGGGTACTGAACCCCTGAACAAGACTTTTGTTGTCATCTGATGAACCTAAGAGAATAGACTCTTTTAGGCCAGTATATTTTGGTAAGACTGCACATAAGCATCTAAGAACTAAATCAGGCATAATGCCATTAGCAAAAGTGTGAATGGCTTTTTAAAAAGCAAATTGCAGGCATGGGGGTGATCTGGTTTAATCCTTTGCCCCTAACTGCAGTCCTGATCTGGGTTGGACCTCCTGCATTTGTTGTTTGTATGGGAAGGAAGCTTCCATTCGCTCCAATGGAAGCTTCTCTTCCCCCATTGTGAATCTTATTGGGGACAATGTGGGGAATGTCCCCCACCTGCCAAACCAGGGTCCTGCTCTGGATCAGGACCTTGCATCTGCAATTTACTTTTAAAAGCCATTAATGCAATTACTAATTGTGTGAATGGCATCACATCTAGTTTGGCCCTTAGCTTCACATTGTTTCATTGAGTCACAGATATTTGGACCTGTCTTAAGTCTGAGTAGTAATGAAGGTAAGTTCAGACTGGCACGCCAGTAGTATAACAAAAAGTTTCTTTTGTTGTCACCAACTTACCAACCTCCTTTCCCAGTGCTGCAGGGAGATGCATAAGTTTCCCTGCAGATGTTACACCAGGACCATGAAGCCAATGTGAAAATGACTTGCAGCAACACTTTTTCAGTACCTCTGGTGACATCTAAAGGCAGCTTGAGGTTGCCGTTTAGTTTTGTCAGGTATTCCAGGTGTGCACTAACTCCTTATCCATACTTGGTGACAAAATTCTCTTTTGTATGCATTTCCCAGTCTACAGCTCCATGGGGATTCATATTAATGCAGGGGTTTCCCTATTCTGGTCCACGTTAGAGGACTTTTCTGTGCATACATAGTGGGAGTTCCCCATGAGCTACTGGACTGAAGAACAAATGAGGCTTTGCTAATATCCTACAGAAATAGTTTCAGTTGAGATTCGTCAGAGAGCAAGTGCTGGAGTTTGACTCATTAATCAGTTTACTTCTTTAATACCAGCTATTTCTATGTGATTGGTTGTTATGAAATTCCCAGCTGATACTGATATTCTGCTTAATGAACCTTTTACAGTTTTATTCCAACCAAAACAATGGGGTGCTTTCCAACAACTATTTACTCTTTTGTTATATCAAATCTCCATAAGGGAAATGTGATGCCTTTAACAGGATTACTGCAGTTTTCCAAAACAACAAAGTCTTCTGGCTTCTTTAAAAAAAAGCTAACTGTGTTTTCCTCAGTTACATATCTTCCAGCTGAGAGCAGTCATCAGGCTCTAGTCCATGAATGTTTATGGTGCAATAAATGTTAGTGTATTAGAGCGAGCAAACAAAAAACAAGCTAGTAGTACCTTAAAGTTATACGTTTTCCTGCAATTTGTCACATAAATTTTATCTTCTAGTTTGTCCTCTGAGGAGAGGACAAAAGAGGGTTGGCAATATTTTCTGCAGGTAAGTAAAATCCATTGGTTTAGGTGCATGTCTGCATACTACGGCTTGGATTTTAAGCACTGTAATCATTGTACTTACATGGTCTTTCTAGGCCTCTTTCTGCTGCAGCTCCTTGAGTTCTTCCCCCCCCCAAAAAAAAACAAATTTCAGAGGTCAGGGGGATCTCTGCCCAGCCAGGATGGCAGATGGAAGTCAGTGACACCTACCCCTATACCTGATCTACCTTATTGTATGTAATTTCCCCATGCTTCCTAAGATGTTCTTCGGGGATTTTCCTATCAGGCCAGACATCTTTGGTGATAAGAGTTTGATTATGACAGCTAAATTTACAATTCTGTTGAACACCCTACACAACTTTGGTGTCATTGTTAAGCATTGTGATGTCACAAACTAAGAACCCTCAAACCTTGCCTACCATGCTTAAATGGCTTTTTTCCCCTTAGTGCACGTGAGTGAAGCTGCTAGAAACCCTTATAATGAATCCAATTAAAAAACCATAACAAATCCAACTATTACTGTTTAACTGTTTGAAGTAATGGGCAATTGCTGAAGAGCTGTCCCCCATCTGAATCCCAGTGTAACATATGAGGTGGCCTATCCCTCCCACAACTTGCCACCGCACAGCTACCCAAGAACCATCTTTCCCTGAGGAAAGGAGGCAGCTATTTTTCAAAAAGATGCTTTCATTATAGATTGTCTTTGCTATTTTATTACATGGTTCTAATTGATGCATATTGTTGAAATATTTCTATTTAAATTGCGTAGTTAGGTTCCCCTGAAAGGTAGCATATAGATTCCATTAGAAACACGAATTGTATAGATTTAATATAATTTAAAATACATAGCACACATATAAGTTTGTGTGCATTTAAAATATAGTGTTAGGTATATATTTATATTCACTAATAGGCAAAAATATCTTGTGATTTAAGAATGTACCTATAGCCAACGAGAGCCAGTGTGGTGTAGTGGTTAAGGTGTTGGACTATGACCTAGGAGACCAGGGTTCAAATCCCCACACAGCCATGAAGCTCACACTGGGTGACCTTGGGCCAGTCACTACCTCTCAGCCTCAGAGGAAGGCAATGGTAAACCCTCTCTGAATACCACTTACCCTGAAAACCCTATTCATAGGGTCGCTGTAAGTCAGAATCGACTTGAAGACAGTCCATCTCCATTTTCAAACATGATTGTAGGAAATTTGTAGGGCAGTATATCATCTCAGAGAGGAGGTCAAGTCCCCTGCTCCACTGGTGCATTCACTATAGCTGCCCAATCTCCCTGCTTTTTAAAGTTTGATAGACATATATGTGAGCTATAGGTACAATGGTTTTTTTACCTATTAGTGAATTTCTCTGCTTTTTAATCCGGGACGTAAGAAATTGGATTCTGTGCAAGTTTGCTGAGAATGGATTGATTATTTGCATGCTTTTTGAGTTTAGTGGGATTTACTCCCCTACAATCATGGAACTGACCATGGGGAGGGGAGGAGGGAGGGGAGGGGGAGGACACGAGGGGAATGGGAGCAGGCGGGAGGGGAGGAGGGCAGGTTTGATCATTTGCATGCTTATTGAGTTCAGTGGGATTTAGTCCCATGTTATCATGCTTAGGATAGGTGAAACTGACCACAGGGGGGAGGAGAAGGAGGGAGAAGGGCAGGAGAGGAAGAAGGAGGGAGGAATGAATGAATGAATGAATGAAACTTTATTTTTACCCCGCCCTTTTTCCAAACTGGAACTCAGGGCGGCTTACAAATAAAACTACATGTAGTTAAAAACATAGAAAAACATACAATTATGTTGTTGGTATTAACCTTTAAGTATTAAGGTGTTGGTATTAACCTTTAAAACCCTATACGGTTTCGGCCCAGCTTACCTGAAAGAGCGCCTCCACCGCCACCACCTATGCCGCCCAACTAGATCAGCCACACAAGGCCTTCTCTCAATCCCGCCAACCAAAACAGTTAGGTTGGTGGGTACTAGGGAGAGAGCCTTTTCTGTGGTGGCCCCCACTCTCTGGAACTCCCTCCCATGTGATCTTCGACATGCCCCTTCCCAAGAGGTATTCCGCAAGGCCCTGAAGACGTGGCTATTTCAACAGGCCTTTGAGGTCCTTGGGAGGGGTAAATCTCCATGATTTTGTCATCTATCGTATGCTGCTAATATAATTGTTTTTATATGTATTGATGACTGTCCAGTATTTTTATCTATTGTTATTAATGTGACTGCATCTGATATTATTGTATTTTATCTTATTTTAATGTACGTCGCCTAGAGTGGCTATTTGCCAGATAGGCGACAAACAAATTAAATATTATTATTATTATTATTATTATTATTAATTAAAACACAATTAAACAATGCACAACCTTAAAACCTTAAAAGGCACTTAAAAATCTAAAAACAATTTAAAATAATACAAATAATAATATAAAACAATAAAACAAGCCTTGTAAAGCCCGATCCTAAACACCTTCTATCCCAAAAGCCTGTCGGAATAAAAAAGTCTTTACTTGCCGAAGGAAGGATGGCAAGGAGGGGGCCATTCGTGCCTCCCTAGGAAGGGAGTTCCAGAACCTAGGAGCAGCCACTGAGAAGGCCCTATCTCGCATCCCCACCAATCGCACTTGCGAGGGTGTTGGGACTGAGAGAAGGGCCTCTCCTGAAGATCTCAGGGCCCGGGCAGGCTCATATAGGGAGATACGGTCTGACAAATAGCCTGGACCTGGGCCGTATAGGGCTTTAAAGGTCAAAACCAGCACTTTGAATTGTGACCGGAAACAAACTGGCAGCCAGTGGAGCTGTTGTAACAAGGGAGTTGTATGGTCCCTGTAACCAGCCCCTGTTAACACTCTGGCTGCAGCTCTTTGTACCAGTTTAAGTTTCCGAACAGTTTTCAAAGGCAGCCCCATGTAGAGCGCGTTACAGTAGTCTAAACGGGATGTAACTAAGGCATGCATCACCATAGTCAAATCAGGCATTTCCAGGAGGAGAGGAAAGGAGAGGGGGAAGGGAGGATGAAGGAAGGATGGGAGGGGAGAGGGGAGGGGAAGGAATTGAAAGGGGAGTGGGAGTTGACGGGAGGAGGAGGGTAGGGTAGGTTTGATTATTTGCATGCTTATTGAATTGAATGGGGTTTCCTCCTGTGCAATCATGATTAGGATAGGTAAAACTGACCAGGGAGATGGGGGAAGGGGAGGGATGGATATGGAGGGAGGGGGAGGGGGAAGGAGGAGGAGATTGGGTGCGTGGGCACTGGGCAGAGGGAAAGCCTCATCTTTCCAAAAAGAAAACTTTGTGAGCAGTATCATATAATCCTTATAAGCACCAGAGGACCAGCGTCCCACAGCCTGCACTTAGGCCTGGGAAAAAACCGAAGACCTGCTGCCGTAGAAGCAGCTCCAATGTCAAAAGAGTAGATTTCAAACTCTGAGGGGTCATACCCCAGCCCCTGTAAGGCCCACTGTGCGAGAGCTCAAACTGGTATTTTGTGAGGGGATCCTCACTTGCAAGGGCCAATAAATGCATATAAAGTGCCCGAGGACCAGAGTCCAACAGCCTGCGCCTTTGCCTGGGAAAACCCAAGCCCTGCTGCTGTAAAAGCAGCTCCAATTCCAAGGAGTGGATTCCAAACTCTGAGGGGTAATGCCCTAGCCCCTGCAAGGCCCACTTTGTGAGAGCTCAAACTGGTATTTCGTGAGGGGATCCTCATTTGCATGGGAGAATAAATATCATTCTCCAGATCCCATGGTCAAATGTACGGTCTGCGCCAAACATCTCTAGTCCGTCTTACATAGGGAAAAACCACCAGCCTAGCTAGGAAGGAAAGTCCTGCTAGCTTACCTTTAAGTGCTCAGACTGACAGGACCCTTCTCCTGCCATCCATTAGGAATTTCAGCAGGTGACTCCCTACCCGCTCTCTGGTAGCTGGCGAGTGTGCCAGAGGCCATGGAATCCGCAGCCCTAATCCTAGTGTTCTTAAATATAAGGGGGTTACGAAATCTGGTCCATGGCCAATGAACTCTTCTGCCCATGTTGAAATCAAACACACCGGGAAAGAATTAATGAAAGGTGACATCCATAGTTAATCCTTCCCTAATCCAGGCCTGCAGCTGCAGGAAAGAGGGCCACACAGCTAGGTCGGCGCATAAGGCAGCCATGACCCTGAACCTATAGTAAGGCTGTGCAAGCCCTGCCAGGGCATCATGACTCCCGTAAAACACCCCTAACACCTGGAGGGCCGAAAGGAAACCTTGCATGGCCTCTGAAAACACTAGGATCTTAGTCTGCAACAGTGAAAACATGTCTATGTGCAGCTTGTAGCCCTGGGCCCCAGGGTCAGTCTTGATACCCAAAAGGGTGAACAACTCCCCACAGTCAAGGGAATCCCCAATTACGTAGCCGTACTATAAACTGTGACCTCAGGTGCTAACATGCACCCCAAAACTGCCATACCCATGAACAGCCAATCATATAGATAGTGCCCTACTGCTTCTAAGCCCACTTGTCTCCTAATTGCCCCCTGCCAGGAGGATCTGAAGCACTCCATGTAAGAAATATAGCAGTCCATAGGCAATGCTCTACTGCATAAATGCATAAGGCACCTCTGCCACATATGCGCACCATGTTAAATGAAGTGTAGCGCATGGTACCTAAACTATCAGGTATGAACCCCCTACAGCTGAAAATATTCAATAAGACTGGTGGTGAATCAGGTGTAAATTGCATCTTTACACTCTGCCCTGGCAAATTACTGCCATAACGAAAACAGATTGAAGATTGTAGGCCATGAAGGCCAGCCTGGAGTTGGAGGCCATGAAGGCCAGCTGGGAGTTGGAGTATGGGATTGGGAAACCAAAAGGAAAACACCATAACACAGACAAACCTTCCTTTAAACCGGGTAGCCTGTAAGCAAAGTTTGCAGTACCTTGAGTCTAACCGGGGAGGAACACATGTCCCTGAGCACCTTATACTGGGGGCTTCTTCTTACCCCTGTGAAGGGCTCTTGCCTCCTATCTCACTGTTGCATATATCCTTCTGCATAAGGGAAGGAAATCATTTATGAGTAAGTACACTTTACCAACTACTAGTTCATTGCAGCTAACCCAGTTCCCCTAAAGTGCAGAGATTCCAGATAATTGTTATCAGAAATCCCAACAAAGAAAGGTTTTGTTATTGATATAAAATTGTCAGGAAAGGGTGAAGAGTCTGCCTGGATCTTAAAATGCAGCCTCTGTGTCAAAAACAGAGTCTAAGCTTCCGTCAAGGCAGCTCCTATTTCAGCAAAGTCCAAGATCCTGGCAATGAGGATAAGGTCCTGATAAGTGATCAGTTTTTCCTCTTTATTGCCATCCAGCCACACTATCATCTGCTAGACCTTCAATTCCTTGCAGAAGTTTGCATGCCTTTCTTTAATTATAACAAATGCCATATGCTTTTTGTTTGATATGAGACTGAATTCAAATAAATGCAACTCCTGTCTCAGAGTTACCCAGGAATGCGTAACTGACATTTGGAAAAGGATCACTGTCATCTAGGTTATGGTGATGTAGACTTTTTCTAGCAAACCCTGTCATCTCTGCACACCATTAGTATCCAAATAGGAAGGCTGAAAGTCCCAAAAGGCTCACTCGGCCCTACAAAGGCCCCATGTAATATAATAATGATAGAATTAACTACCTCAACCAAATATTCCTGGGCCTAGCAGGAAGTCAGAAGCCTAACCAAAGGGCTCTGCACCCCCCATGTAATAAAGGTAAGAGAATAAAGTACCTTGAACCTAATAAAGGCCCGAGTCAAGCAAAGGCCGCAAGCCGAACCAAAGAACCCTGCACAACGGCCAAGAGAGACTGCCAAGGCCTCACCCACATCCTTCACTGTCTTGCGCCCCCTACCTAGGCTGAACTCACACCCAGCCTTGGCAACCAAAGGGGTGTAATTAGGTCCTGGTGAGACTCGAAAGGCTTATGCAGTCTTGTTTAAACAAGCTGCTCAAGCAGCTATGAGGCCGTGCAGCTGGAGAACCACATGCCTCCTGCCTCATTTAAATTAGCTGCCTAAGCAGTCGTGGGGCAGCGCAGCCTAAAAGCCACGCGCTTCCTGGAGCAGGCCAATTCAGGCCTCACTCGGCCCACAATCGCCGCCGAAATGGCTGGAAAAGCAAGCACCAAAATGGCGCTGACCACACGGCAGCGTTAAAAGGGCCGCCGCTGATGTCCTCTCCTCACTGCTCCGTTGCTCCATCTGTCCCTCACCGACGTTGCAGCTGCAAGAGGAAGGTAGGAGGGGCAGCTGGGCTTAAATAAGCACAGCAGCTCCGCCCCTAAGGTCTGCTTCATCGTGCTCGCATCATAGACGCGACGTGCGACTTTTCCTTCATTCAAGATGGAGGCAGCAGCTTCGTCCCAACCTGCAATTGTGCCCAGCCTGCCAGCTACGCGGCAAGCAGGGCGTTATTTCCCTTCATTATTTCCCTTCCCTCAAGTTAGTGCAGACAACACAAGCTAGATAGACCAGTGGTCTGACTCAGTATAAGGCAGCATCCTTTGTTATCTTAATGATACTGTGGATAATTCTGGCACACTGTGCTAAGGGATCCGGAAAACAGTGAAGGAGGCCTCCTGTTACAACAAAAGATTCAGTTGCCCCTTATAACCTTTATGGGTGGTCACACTGAGGGACTGAAGTAGCACATTGTTCTAATGCTAATCCTTGATTTCAGATAATCTGTTGTATAGAGAACTGGTCTTCTCTGCTCTATGAGCAGGGTAAGGAAAGCTTTCTTTTGCTATAAGAGCCACTTCACTTGTAACAAATTCCGACAGTGAAAGTAGTTCTGTGTAAGAGTTAATGTACATATTTACACATATATTAGACATAACATGTGATCTTAGTCACAGTTAAATTACTGTGAACACCTTTCAAGTGGGTGCACCTGATGTAGCCCACTCTTTGGAAGGATTGCCAAGTATTATTATTTGCACTCATGTGCCAGTTTAATTTCCTCATGGAAGTTATTCCATATGTTAGGAATTTTGTAACCTACTTAGCAGACCCAAAACTGTGAGTTAGTTTTAGTAAAGTATGTAATTGGCTGTAGGAGTGCTAGTAGATCATGCAAATGAGGGCTTTAGGACAGTAAACCCACTGCGGTAAGGAACCACCATGAAGAGTCAATGTTTCCAACACTGCAATGAAGAACTAGCATTAGAGACAATGAGGGGAAAGTGCATGGGTCAGCAGAAAAAGCAGCTGTCTCATGACAGCTGCAAACAGACAGTATCATTGACTCTCTTGAATCATTGACAAAAAGGGTTGTAAATAAAGATGTCATGCTCCCAGTTGGTTTGTTAAGGAGTTGGAAAGGTCACTATCCGGTGGATACTTAGTGATTATTGCCCATTGTCTCTTTGTTTCATAGAAATTAAAGATGGAGTGTTGCTCTCTTGTTTCCCTATTTTGTAAGTTAAATATTAGAGAAAATTGTAATATATGAAGTACTACAATATATTTAATAGATATATTGAATATTTAATGATATTAAATATTCTCTTTAGCTTTAAGAACATTTTATACTGTAGTAACAGATCTAGATTAGTTCATCCTATTTTCCCATCCCATTTCCATGCAAAAGTCATTCAAAAATGTAAATTTTTGAAACGTACATCCTGCCTTTTAAACCAGTGATGGTTCTTGTGGTTCAGCTTAGATCTCCAAAATAAAGGAAACTCTAAAAGACTTATTATTAAGAAAATTAATGCTGTCAGTTTCTGATAGAAAGCCTTTCATTCTTGGGAAAATGATTTTGCTTTAGAACAAGGTTGTTGCTTTGCCTTCTAGTTGTGTAACTCTCCTTTTAAAAATAATACATTTGGGTGGCCTGCCCGTGAAAATGTTTGTTTTGTTATGAAATGTTACAGTTTCCACAACTGTCTTCTAAAAGAATCCTATGTTGTGATATTGCACCAGTGTGGTCACCACAAGCCAGAATTTCTCAATTGCTGTCCCCTGGTATTATGTATGCTGCTTTTTGGTCATTGTCCTCCAAAAATGGTTGGTGCATATGAGAACTAAACAGTATAAAGGTTAGATAAAATTACCACCATGAGGAAACTCATCTTGGTCTTATATGAAAATCCATGTCATGTACAAAATATAAATATCAGCACATTCTCCTGAGATATAGTGACCCTTTGTATCACTGTGGTGGAAAGTTTCAGGACATTCTTCCTTGTTTCTACAGGACACCATGACTGTCTATGAAACTTCTGTAATCAACAACAATTATCATGATGTTAAGCATATTGACAGTGCTGGAATTTGTTTGCTTTACTCTTGATGATTCCCTACTTTGGGTTCTTAAGGCTTTAGTGAAAAAAATGTTTTAACGGTGCATACGCTGCTCAGAAAAGTACACCTTGTATATCCAATTTACATGCATGTTATGTGGAGGTGTTCAAGCTACTGTGACCTATTTGAGAAGAGCTTTTATTAAGCTAACCATTTACAGCTCACTTTTATCAGTGTCGGTCATTTAAAACAGTATGAAGACCCTGATCATATAAGCTCTTTGAGGTGGGAAATGCCATATGGATGCAGAGCAAGCAAAAGATTGCTGTTCAAGTTGCAATTACTCAAAAAGTGCTTTAAAGTTAGAAGAAGCTGTAGTAGTGGAAGATTCCATTTTATAGAACTTTACTCGCAGAATTGTGTATGTGTAAGAAGGGGCATTGGCAGGGCCAGTCCTCCAGCTACCCATGATGAGACACTTGTTTCAGGTGGAAGATCGGGAGGGGTGGTGGATCAGGGCCCACTCCCACATGGCCTATCTGCCATTATCCTGTACACTTCTTGGTTTCCCACTGCTACTACCCACCTCACAGGCCCTCAGTCAGTCTGCCCCCATCCTGCTTCAAAAATCTGGTCAAATCTGTCTGCATCTCGCCAGATGTTGGCGAGTGTGTCCAGCATGATCACATGCCTTATAAGGAAGGCCAGAAGACCAGTGGAAGAGCAAGCAGCTGCTTTAGTAGAACTTTGAAAACGACTCTCTGCTGGCTGAACCTGGTTCTTCCAGCAGTGGCCACATCACCATTGCTTGCTGGAGTCAATTCTATTAACGCAGTTCTTGCAGCAGATCAGCCTATGATTGAAGGAGGAGGCAGAGTGAGCAGAGTAAGTGGAAACCAGACTCATGTAGCTCCCTTCCGCATTCCTTGAAAGAAAGACAAAGCCAGTTTCTTTTACTATGCTTTCAAAATTGGAGACGGACAGAGCCATTTCCCTGCCTTGAAGGGGGGTGGAGGAGCCACACAGAGCTGAATGCACAGCAGCCAGTTGTTATGGCTCTGGCTGTGAGGTGCATGTGTGGGCATCATATGGAGTGAGGCAAGAAGCAAGCCTGTAAATGGCTCCATCTTCTGCTACTTCTGTTTGCCTGTTTGGATAAGGCATTCAAACTTCTATGCTTGTTAACTCACTGTCGAGCCCCAGCTCTCTCTGGAAGGGCAGGGAGGGAGAAGGCATGAGTTACAGATGCCTCAACTGCCAGAAGGCGTGGAAGATCCAGCTGTTGTTGTGTCTATTCCAGACATTAGGGAAAGGAGTGTGTTAGATGTGCCGCCAATTCCCACGGGTGACCCAGCCCCCCTTGGGGACAGCGCTCAGCCTTCAACCATCCCAATGGATCAGTTAGGGGAGGATTCCGAAAGAGCAGTAACTCCTCCTTCACCAAGCCATGAATTAGCAGTAACCCCCCCTTCATCCCGCAGTAACTTAGAGACGCCTGACGCTTCTCAGCCCTCTACTTCCTGGACTGTTGATAAGGACCCTGTTTTGTCTGATGAGCCCATGGAGGCTCACCCCCCCTCACCTTGCTCTCGGTGGTGGGAAAAGTATACCGGGCAGAGGGCGGAGGCCCAAAGAGTGAGAGATTGCGCTCAAAAACTTTCCCTATATAAGTCTGCTGAATATTGAGGGGAGTGTTGAGTCAACTTTCTTCTTACGTCGCAGAGCATGTCAAGAGTGTAGTTAGGGATTCCTAGTGAGTTAATGTAGGATTTTCTATGAAGTGCACTGTTTTTGATGTATCCGTTACTCTAATAAAATGAGATTTACTTGCACCAGCGTCTCAGTCTCCTGGTATCGACTCTGGACGGGACACTCACTGAGCTGCTCACTATGCTTTAGGACTTTCCCTCTCTCCTCTGTGTAAACAAATTATTGGTGGCAGGTGTCTTAGCCAGAGAGATGCCTCAGTGTCCTTATTCACCAATTGGACTAGCTAGCCACTGCACCTAAGACATACCCCTTCCAGCACAGGAGAATAGAGCAGCATCAACATACCACCGGCTCCCCAAGCAAATGTGTTTAGGATTGCAGTCTTTCTGTGCCTTACCACAAGCTGAAGGAAGTGGGGGGGGCACGAATTCAAGAATAAGTTTTAACGCTTGTTTCTTTCACTTCTTGATGATCATCATGCAGAAGACATACTGGTTGGGGCAAATGAGAAGCTAATTCCAAACTCTGAATTATTAGTATGCAGTTGGTTGGTGTCAGTCTTCAGAAGTTACAGCACATTCCTGTGCAGGAAATTCTGAAGACTGGCACCAACCAAGCAAGTTTGCTCAGAAGTATGTGCCACTATGTTCAGTGGGGCTTACTCTCAAGTAAGTGTACATAGGATTGCAGCCAACATGGCCTCCTTGGGATCTCTGTAAGTTTAATCTCTACTTGCACCTTGTCTCTAGTGCACATCTGTGTTTGTAATGTGTGCACATGTAAGGAACCATGCTTTGGATGGTTGGCCATTTTACATCCTAAGGAGCCTTGTTTTGAACTATTTATATTGTACTTTCTTTCAAGTACATCTATATCTTTTTTTTACTACATTTATATTCTTGTCTCCTAAAGGCTTTCCTAGCCTGACAACAATTAGAGTGGTAACAGAACAAGCATCTTCTTGGGATTTAAATCAGTGTGAGTAAGCAAATGCTACACAGAAGGTGGAGTACAATTTTCAGTAATGTGTAATAGTGTGTGCATTGGGGGACAGGGAGCTAGGATGAGATTATTCTCAGGCAGTGATTCTTGGTATTGGAAAAGAATGTTGCAAACATGTCGCTAACCATCTTTGAAAAGTTGAAGGGTACAGTTTAACAATCCAGGCAAATGCGGGAGCAGTCACAGACATTCTTAGATCTGAGAGATATGCAGCAGCTTAATCAGCTAGAACAGTATTAATTTATAATTGAAAAATGGGCTGGTCTGAAGCACACTTTGCCCGAGGTGGTGGTAGTGGGGAGATTGCCATTTGTTTGTCTGTCTTAGGCAGCAAAAGGTCTTGGGCCAGCATTGAATCTTTAATACTGTTTTCCTGAAAGTCTGGAGATTGGAATGTATAGGAGTGTAATCTTGTGTAACGGAAGCTTCTTGTGCAAGTACAATTGTAGTGTGGATGTTTGTTTAGTTCACAACTATTTTTTCTGATATTTTTGTAATGTAACTAAGCATTGAGCATTGCACAAAATGTAGTCACATTCACCAGTAGCAGATTATTCTACTGTTTGTTTTGTTTGTTTAAATATATTGTACTAGTTGTGAAGTCTATGTTTCATCTCAACATTTGGAAGCAGTATTTTATTATTTATTTATTTATTATTAGATTTATATCCCGCCCTTCCTCCCAGTAAGAGCCCAGGGTGGCATGCCTCTGAATGCCAGTTGCTAGGAATCACAAGTGAAGAGAGAACTGTTGCACTCAGGTCCTGCTTGTGGACTTCCCATAAGCATCTGCTTGGCTACTTTGAAAACAGAAAGTTAGACTAGATGGGCCTTTGGCCTGATCCAGCAGGGCTATTCTTATGTTGTGTGAATTGTTTTCACATTTCTGTGTACCTCCATGGAATCTCCTGAAGAAGAGCAGCTAAGAAATGTCTTAAATAAATCAAAATAGATAACCTGTAGTTTATCTGTGGCCCTGTTCAACATCGAGTACCCAGAGTGGTCCCTCACAATTTCCTTGTTAATGTCACTGCTCTGTGCATGTAGTTTCCGAAATAATACTCTGATCTTGGGCTTCTTTACAATGTTTGACAGTGTCAAGCTGCCCCAGGAACTGGGACTGGGAAAATGGTGGTAGCTGAGAGTCCTATTTATACCTTTGGGGGAAGTATCCAGTAGATGGCTACCAGCCTGGACAGAATGTCCAGACAGCTGGGTAAGAAACTAAATTATCTCGGAATTGGTGTGGTATAAAGACTCTATTTTTTAAAGGCCCAGTATTTTCTGGTTAATTCTACAGTTCTTTCTTCACTGAAGAATATTGCTACCGAGGTTTGTATATAGGAATTATCTGGGCACACAAACATTATGGATCAGATATGAAACAGGTGATCATTATTATCTGGGCAGAAGTTAGCATGTTATATAAATCTATCCAACAGTTTATAATGCTTAGGAGGAATCAGTGGGGAATCTATCTCAACCTAAACTATATCCAGTTGGATGGTTGTGTGTGTTCAAGCTCATTATGTAGAAGGTAACAAGATCTTGTAAATGCATCCAGCAGAACTTGATGGCGACTTTGATGACTTGCATATGCAATGTAATATATAGCAAATATTTGTGCTGAGGTTATGAGGCATTCAGTCCATATTGTTACTTAATATAGTTGGCTCATTGGCCATGCCATTTTAAGGTCTTGTTCCAAGAGATCATCTTTCCTGTAACTTCACATAAGACAGTTTAGCCACTTGGTCTCATCAAATTGTAAATTGGAGTTTTATGGTAAGACTTTGTAGACTTGTACCCAGAGTAAAAATACTCCCTCCAATAATTAGAATATATGCAATTGCTAGTACATTTTCTGTATCTTGGTTCTTCAGAGCAGGGATGTAGTCATGCAGGATCTCAGGGAGTCTTAGACCCTTTACCTTTTTGGGAGCAGGGTCCCAGCAGGGTCCCTATGCCTCCATCATCCTACAAGCCAATCAGCATGAAAGGGAAGTGTACTAGCCACTGAGAAGAGTTTTCTAACTTGCTTCCTTGCACTTTCCTGCAGATTGGAGTCAATCAGAGTGAAAGGAGGTGAGATACACTGAGAAGATTCTTCTTGATAGTAAACACTATCCTCTTTCATGCTTATTGGTTCCTAGGCATTATCAAGGATCTCATTCTCAACCCTACAGGAAAAAAAAAACACCAGGGTGGGGGCATGGCTGTGATTAACATGAAGGGAACCTGCGCTTCTGAATTTGCCACCACACTACTGCTTCTGAGTAAATTATAAACTTGCAGAAAATATATGGGATTCATAAGTCCCTCGATGAGAATGGCCAATGCAGTAGAAATAGTGGTAACGACATAAGAAGAGCCCTACTGGATCAGACCAAAGGCCCATTTAGTCCAGCATCTTTTTGTCACAATGGCTATGAGATGCCTACAAGCAAGATGTGAGGGCAACAACACTCTCCCTACTATTCACAAGGAACTGATATTTAGAGGTATACCACCTCTGTTTCTGGAGGTAGTACACAGCCATCAAAGCTGGTAAACACTGATAGTCTTATCCTCCATGAATTTGTCTAAAAGTCTTTTAAAGCCATCCACATTGGTGGCCATCACTACATCGTATGTGAGTGAATTCCATAGTTGAACTATGGAAGTTGAAGTACTTTTGTCTCTGCTGAATCTTCCAACATTCATCTTCATTGGATGGTCCTGGGTTCTAATATTATGAGAGAGGGAAATAAACTTCTCTCCATCCAGTTTCTCCACACCATGCATAATCTCATACATCACTATCATGTTTCCCCTTATTTGCCTTTCCCCTCTAAACTAGAGCCCCAAATGTTGGAACCTTTCCTCATAGGAGAGTTGTTCCAGTCCCATTATCATTTTGGTTTGCCCTTATTGAGCATTTTCCAGCAATACAATACCATTTTGAAATGCAGCAACCAGAATTGAACAAGTATTCCAAGTGTAGTCACGTTATGGCATTTCAGGTATGGCATTATTATGATTTTGGTGGTTTTATTTTCAATCCCTTTCTTAATGATCTCTGACATGGAATGCACGTTTTATAGCTGCTGCATACTGGGTTGGCATGTTCATCAAGGTCTCCACCACAACTCCAAGTTCTTTTTCCTGATTAGCCACCACCAGTTCAGACTCCATAAGCATATATGTGAAATTAGGATTTTCTGTCCTAATATGCATCACTTCCTTCCATTGAAATTGATTCATCATTTTAATGTCAATTCATTCATGTTGGAGAGATCTGTTTGGAGCTCCTTGCAATCCCTTTTTGTTCTTCCCATCCTGAACAATTTGCTGCCATTAAGCAAACTTGGTCACCTCACTGCTCACTCCTAACTCTAGATCATTTATGACCAAGTTAAAAAGTGCAAGTCCCTATATCAACTCTTGTGGGACTCCCCTTTCTACATCCTTTGGGAGAACTGTCCATTAATTTCTATTCTCTGCTTCCTGTTTCGTAATCGGCTTTTTTGGGATTCTTTGCTGAGGTACTTCGTCAAAAGCTTTTTGCAAGTCTAAATACACAATGTCAACTGGATCATTTCTATCTGTAGGCCTTATCTGAGTCTCTCAGCCTTTTGAGGTTAACTGCCTTGGCCTCAAGGAAACAACCTTGTTCCCTGAGCGAAAGGAGCTCATTGCTCCAAGTATACACTCACAAGTTCTGTCCAGCAGTCAGATAGATAGTCCTACACGTCATATTCTGTGCAATAGACTGGATAGCCCTCCCCCACTTCCTGGTGGCTTTTTACCTGCATACCTGTCATTGTTGTTTATTGAATTGATTTACTTTGGAGCTGATGATGTATGATATTCACCATAGTATGATGTCTTCTGGTGTATGATATGACATGAGCCAGCTAGACAGTGCTCCTGTTAATTGTTTATAACATTTCCTTTCCCACATACACATATAAATTATCTGGCTATAGAAAAACTCAGTTTAAGGACAAATGAAGCTAGGACAAATTCCAGCCTTCAGTCACCAACTTTTGGGGACACATATGGAATTTTGAGAGTGCCATTGGTACAACCCGCTGCAGTTGTTCCCTGCCCTCCCCCACTTCTGCCCGGGGCAGACAGAAAGAGAGAAATATACACACAGAGACAGATTGTTTGCTTTGCCATGGTTTCTGGGTAAAGGTTGGATTCAGTAGATTTAAAACATCCTGCATGTGGCCCTCTCCCCTCCAAAACACAATCTAATTAAAGCTTATATTGTAGATTGCACAGTAAAAAAAATCACAGATCTGGTGTTTGTCAGCACCACAAAAACATTGATTCAAGGCATGGATCCTAATGGAACCTGTGAAAAAATTATGCAGTTTCAAGAATATCCATTTTACTGGATCCAATTGTGTGTGTTTGTGTGCCTGTGCATACCCCCCCTCTCTCTGGCACTCCAGTTTCCCTCTGATTATGGCACTTTCACTCTTGACTGCTGTGACACCCCACTTTCTCCCCCCCAGTTGCTCAGCTCCCTCCCTGAGATAGCACCACTTTCCACTCAGTCACCTATGCTTTTCAAGGCTCAGATTAGACGAGTTTTGTAAAGTGGATAGAGCTAAAAGAGGATTTTTTTTTTTAAAAAAAGATGCCGATAGCCACAACCCGCCACAAGAAACTGTCTGTCTGAAAACAATGCAGATTGTTGGATTATGTCAAAATCCAGTAATAAATCCAATTTAGGGAATATTCTCCCCAATCCATAGTGGAATGTCATTGCAATAACCGGTGTTGCTACCTGTTTTTGTAAGCAAGTTGAAAAACAATGGGCAGTATTCAATGAAATACTTTTGCTAGCACAGTCGGATTTCTTCCCCCTCTCACACCATCTCCAAATCTGGCCTGGATGGTTGGGGGAATCCCAGAATAGATTTTTTTTTGGGGGGGGGAGAGAGGGAGAGAACATTCTGTTGCGTAAGGAGAAATTCTTGCATTGACAGAATTTTCACCATAGCGCTACATGGAATACATCCCTGTGAATAGTCATTCTGAGAACATCTAAATGTATATATGTTATATCAAAGAGAGATAAAATGTAGGTTGGCATTTTGACTCGGCAGAGTTAGACTTTTTCACCCCTTAGGATCTAAGGCTGCTTTCACACATGAGGCTGATTGTATTAGTTTAACAGATTAAAAAGGAAGCGCTTCTGTCCTGATTTTTAAAATCCCTTTCACACTGCAGTACTTATTGCGTTAAGGAACAGCAACTTTTTCAACCGATATAGCGGCATTTCCCGCAAACTGTTTTTCACATGGCTTGTTTTCGTCGCTCACCCGTGCACACTGTTCCCCACTGTGTAGAAGGTTTAAGATCTCGTCCCGTCACCATGCAAGCCCTCTCTTTTTAGGACCCGACTTTTAAAATTGTTTTAGTTGTATCAAGACGGGTGTGTGTGGGAAATGCTGCTGCTATCTGCACCGATGCCAGAATACCAGTACAATGTTCATCAGACCAAACAAAAACCCTGTGTGACTAAAGGGCGGGAATGCACTGCATGCTGGGATGCCTGTCACGTGAGCGGCTGCAGCTAGCGAAAAAGTCCTGCAATCTTCCGGGTTCCCAGCCTTGCTAACGGATTATTTCTGGTATCATTTATCATGGAAATTAGCACTAAACTTCCACTACATTCCACTAGAATTCTGGAGCTAGCTTGTGTGTCGCGTGAAAGATCAAATATAATGTGCAAATTGCCAGGTAAGAAATTGTCAGAAAAACGAAATAAAGTGCAATGTGAAAGCAGCCTAAGATTATCCCTCTTTAAACAAAAGAAAACTTGGGGTTTTATATAGCTTGTTATTATGGCTCTTCATTATGTCCAAATGCCTTTTGAGGGGGGGGGGGGAATCGGAGCTTGAACAAAACAAGATAGTCCCTCCTGCTTTGCCTTAGATTCAGTTTTCAGACTTGCAACTTGAACTGACCTTTCTTTAAATGGAGTCAAAATTTCATGGCTCGATAAATATAATGAACATGTTGGTCTTCAGCTGTACTTGGTTTATAAGTTTTATGATTAAGTAAATGCTGGGCTTGGTGCTTAAATTCTTTGGCCTGATTAGGAAGTCCCTTTAGGTTTCTTTGTTGGCTGCTTATTTTTGCACTCTGGATTGGAGTTATCTGCTCACTATGATGACTTACTATTGGCCTATCAAAACAAAATTAATACCTGAAGTTGTTCATCATTTAACATTAATGATTTGTAATTCATTATTATTCTATGATTCAGCCTAGTCCTTGTGAAATCTAAGATTGTCTTAAAATTTATAAAAACTCGTGTAAACATAGGAAAGTGCCCTATACTGATCCATCTAGCACAGCATTGTCCACTCCTAACTGGCAGTAGTTCTCCAAGGTCTCAGGTGAGGGTCTTTCCCAGCCATGTTAGTGAGAACCTGGAGGTGCAGGAAATGAACCTGGCACATGCACCACCGCTGAACTATAGCTACCTTCTGCTCTCATATATTCAGAGCTGCACTATTCAAGGAGTGTCTCTTTTAGGCCCTCCCACTGATGACCATCACAGTACCAAAGCTCAATTGTATTTTGTAGCCCTCAAGGAATAGTCCATGACGAATTTTGACCATACTTGGCAGTTCCTTTAGGACAGGGATGGGGAACTTGTAGCCCTCCAGATGTTGTTGGACTCTCAACTCTCATCAGTTCCAGCCAGCATAGCTAATGTTAATGGGAGTTGTGGTCCGATAGCATCTGGAGAGCCACAGATTTCTTATCCCTAATGGAGGACAAATTACTCTCAAGTACAACCAAGTACATTTGTTTCATTGTGATTTCTTTTCATGACAGGATGTATCTTTAATCAACAGACATGTACTGCTGGTCTCTGTCTGCCTTCAGCTGTTTGGCTTTTAGTAAGAAGCAAATCAATCCCACCCCTTTATCTGATGTTGCAGAGTGTGAACATATCCTCTCCTTTCGTGTCAGCTTTCACTTGATAATGGCTGCTCTGTAGCTTCCCCTCTGGATCACTGTGCCGCACTTGCTTTTTTTTTTTTTGTAGCTAGTGAATGTTGAGCCTCATGATGGGGTGCCCTATGACAATCCCTACTATTTCTTCTAGTGCTATGTTTGCAGCTGTCTTATCAGGAGTAGTCAGCTGTTGTCAAGGTATCAACCCTTGTCTCAATCACCTCTCTGCATTGAGGTAGATCTTTCACCATTGGAAAGCTCTAGTTGAGTACAAGGAAGAGCACAATGGATGTAGTGCAACAATGTGAAAATCATTTGGTGAGAACCCTAACAACATAAACAATACATTTAACAGTAAATGAAGGATTAACATAGGCGCTTTGATAGAGGAACTTAGAATGGTAGGCTGCAAACCAGTGCAGTCTACTCAGAAGTAAGCTTCACTGAGTTCAATGGAACTTAGTCCCAGGTAAGTGTGTATTGGATTGCAGCCTTAGAGTCTTAACAGGCTTGTCAGCCTATCTTGAACATAAGTCAAAGTATCCAAAGCAGTGTTATAGGAATGAACCATGTCAAAAATGCACAGTAAATACTTTCAGAATGCTGGTGAGAAAAAAACACCCAAGTTCAAAACAAAAATGTTGAGTACTGTGGGATGTATCTAATGATATCGCTGAGCTGATGGTGAGCCTTCCATCAATGCAGCAGGGATGCCACCTGCAGCCCTCCATCCTAAATCTGCAAGGGGTTGGAGGAACCTTCAGAGCAGATTTAGCAGAGTATGGGAGGGCTGTAGGGAGGAGGGAGAATAGCTGAAAATGTATTTCCTCACCATTCTCTTGACAGAAGCCGCATACCACAGGTTGACAGTACATATACATATTCACTAATAGGCAAAAAAACCCCTTGCAGTTTAGGAATGTACCAATAGCCAACAGATATTTCTATCAAACTTTAAAAAGCAGGGAAATTGGGCAGCTATAGTGAATGCACCAGGGGAGCAGGAGACCAGACCTCCTCTCTGAGATATTGTACTGCCCTACAAATTTGTCAAAATGCAAACACAATTTGGGTTGGTCTTTCACAGTCCAATCCACTTCCTGTGTATCTTGGAAGAATTTGGTAACGTGCCTCTGAGCATATGGTGAGTAGTGGCAACTACTCACCATATGAACCGGCTCGTACACTACGGTCTGCTACGAAGGCCCTCCTCCGGGTCCCGACTCATAGGGAGGCCCAGAGGGCAGTGACAAGATCAAGGGCCTTCTCAGTGGTGGCCCCCGAACTATGGAATAGTCTCCCCGAGGAGGTTCGCCTGGCGCCGACACTATCATCCTTCCGGCGCCAGGTTAAAACCTTTCTCTACTCCGAGGCATTTTAATTTTTTGTTAATGATTGTAATGTTTGTAATTTGATTTTAGCCTTTGCTGTTTTTAGATTGTGAAATTTGATTTTAGACTGATGTTTTTGTATTATATTGTATTTTATTGTATCTATGTTCACCGCCCTGAGAGCTATTGTTAGTCGGGCGGTATATAAGTTTTAAAAATAAATAAATAAACAAACACCTGCCATCTCCAAAGGTGGATAATTACATTTTTATATGTTTGTTGGTGTTCTTACTTTGCTTCTTTCTTGTGTTACTGCTGTTTCTAGAGATAATCTAACATAGAAAATTATATTTCTGTCATTATTCATTGTAGAAATCTCTGTCAAATTTATTTTTATTTCAAAGCCTTTTTATTGGTCAGTGTCATATGATGGTGAAGACAGCCTTTTGTGTTTCAAACTTGAGGTTATGTTCTATTTCTATTTTGGGTGCATTAACAGTTGAATCTGAAACTGCAGTTTGATGTAAAATCAGACGGATTACAATAAGTTGCTACTTCAGCAATGACTCTAGCTGTTGGAAAAATTAAACTTGTCCTGCCCAAGATGTATATGTTCAGCCTGCTATGCTTAAACCATTTCACTTAAGGAAAGGTGCGCACAGTCAATTAAAAACATAAAGCATACCTCTGGGTATCACAGCGAAGGTCCTCGTAGACCTCTTTGGGTGGTGGCACCATGAGTCAAGCCTCCCCTGCTGATCTCAACATTCAGGCAGGTTGATATGGGGATAGGTGCTCCTTCCAATATTTGAGGCCCATGGCATTCAAGGCTTTATATGTTAGCAAAACACCATGAATTGGGCTCAGAAACAAATTGGCACTTAGTGCAGATCTTTTAGGGCTGGTGTAAAAAACGCACAGCTAGTGGTGCTTTTTGCTTTTTAAGATGTTTGTAAAACATTTTTTAAAAGATGTTTTTAAAGATATTTTGTTTTACTATATTTTAAAATCTGTATTTAAGATGTTTTAAAATGTTTTTAGTATTTTTGTTTGCCACCCTGGGCAACTTCTGGGAGGAAGGATTGAATATAAATTTAATAAAGAAATAAAGAAATAAAATTCTCAGTTGGTTGCAGCTTCTCAACAATCTTGAAGGGCAGTAGCACACAGATTGTATTATAATAGTCTAGTCAGGAGATTACCAGGGCGTGCATTACTGTGGCCAAGCATTCTCTGTTGAGAAAGGCCTGGAGTAATGCGTTAGCATGATTTAAATACAGTTTGACTCTATTTCTATTTTATCATTAAAAAAAATTGGATCCTTCCTGATGATTACAAAAGACAGAATATGATTCTACTCTTACTCAAGTGATATTTTAATTTTTTTTAAAAAATCAATCCATATTTAAAACGCTTAGATATTTATAACACTTAGTTGGCAAGCATACAATCAAAGCAATTAAATCAACCATTTTGCCACCTTTTGATATCATGAACTTTATTTTACCTTACTGCTATTGTGTTTAGAGTAGGGCAAATATAGTGCCTTGCAAATGTACTCAGACCACTGACCAGCGCTCTCACACTACTGAATTACAAATGGTACATTGTAATTTTGTTCTGTATGATAGTTTGTTTTGAAACACTGAAACTCACAATCAATTATTGTAAGGTGACATTGGTTTTATGTTGGGAAATGTTTGTAAGAAACATAAAAAACTGGAACACATTGCTTGCATAAAGTATTCAACTCCTGTGCTGTGGAAGCTCCCAGTTGACACAGATGAAAGAAACTGCCCTATTGAGGACACAATTACCTTACCATTGGCCTCCACCTGTGAACCATTAACGTTGCTGTCACATTGTCAGGATAAAAACCCCACTGTTGAGGGATCATTGGTGAGGCTGTGGATCTGAAGGAAAATGAAAACCAAAGAGCATTCTACAGAAGTGAGAGATAATATAATACAAATGCATAGGAAAAGGGTACAAAATAATATCCAAGTGTTTGGATATCCCAGTGAGCACAGTTGGATCAATAATCAGGAAGTGGAAGCTGCATCACACCACCCAGGCTCTGCCAAGAAAAGGCCGTCCCTCAAACCTCGGCACTCAAACAAGAAGGAGACTTGTGAGAGTAGCCACAGAGAGGCCAACAATCACTTTGAAGAAGCTACAGAGTTCAGTGGCTAGGATTGGAGTAACGGTGCACCAGCCAACCATATCAAGAGCTCTGCATAACACTGGCCTGTATGGGAGGGTGGCAAGAAACAAGCTGTTACTCAAAAAGTACATTCTGAAAGCACATCTGGAATTTGCCAGAAGAGTGCCCCAGCTGTAATGTGGGAAAATGTTTCGTGATCAGATGAGACCAAGATAGAGCTTTTTAGCCAAAACCCAAAATGCTATGTGTGGCGCATACCTAATATTTCCCATGCTCCAAGACACACTATCCCCACAGTGAAGTATGGTGGTAGCGGCAGCATCATGCTGTGGGGATGCTTATCAGCAGGGACTGGGCATCTTGTTAAAACTGAAGGAAGAATTGGATGGAGCCAAATACAGGGAAATACTGCAAGAGAACCTGCTTCAGTCCACTAAAAACTGAAGCTTGGGAGGAAATTCAATTTTCAGCAGGACAATGATCCCAAGCACAAGGCCAAAGCAACGCTGGAGTGGCTCAAGAATAAAAAGGTGAATGTCCTACAGTGGTCCAGTCCAAGTCCTGATCTCAAACCCACTGAGAATCTGTGGCACTCTTTGAAAATTGTGGTCCACAAGCGATGTCCAACCAACCTGAATGACCTGGAGGGAATCTGCCAAGAAGAATGGGCCAAAATCCCTCCGACACTGTGTGCAGTGCTGGTACATACCTTCCCCAAAAGCCTTAAAAGCTGTTATTGCAGCGAAAGGTGGCTCTACCAATATTAATGTGTGGGGGGTTGAATACTTATGTAAGCAAAGTTTTTTATGTTTCTTACAAGTATTTCCCAACATAAAACCAATGTCACCTAAGAATAATTGACTTTGAGTTTCAGGGTTTCAAAATAAAATATATAGAACGAAATCACAATGCACTGCTTGTAATGCAGTAAGATGAGAGCATTGGTCATGGGTCTGAGTACTTTTATAAGGCACTGTAAGCTAGAGAAATATCACTTTCCAGATAGCGTTGTTAATTTTTGGCTCTTGTTCTTTCTTTCTTATCCCACAGGATAATCCACAACTCTACAAAACATGAGTCAAACGCATTATAAATTTCCCTAAGAGAATCAACATCTTTTCCAGCTGTTTGGATGCTCTGTCTAAAACCTAACCAGATATCTCCTCTCCCAGTTTTTTTGGGGGGACTCTTACACTTTGATTTGCTTAGCATTCTTGATGGACTGGGCCAATAGTTCATCCTTTTAGTTTTCTTTGCAATTCTTAACTCATATCATAAACATAAAATGATCTGTTTGCACAAAGATGGCATCGTATTCAACTATTTGCATCCATTAGCATAAAAATCGGTGTCAACAAAACCCTTTTAAACTCCTCCCAAGCCAGTTCTGAATATTATTTATGGAATAAGACATCTCTGAAAGATTATTGCAAATAGATTTAAACTTGTTTTGATCATATTCAGATAGCTGCCTCAAAGACTGTAACAAATCCTTCTAAAAATCTCATAGAGACTTTCTATTTTAAATCCAATCTTGGCAAACAACGATGTAATAATTTATGAAGAAGAATGTATTTGCAATCATTCCAATTAATTCTTTCTTCTGTTTTATCTGGCATGTTCCTGTGTACCTAGTTGTTACAGCTTTAAGCATTAAGCATTGGCAAGCAGTGTAGTATGCAGCCTGAAGGTTGGAACTGGGCCTCCAAAGCTTTCAATCTGAATCGGCAAAAATAAACTTGTCTCTCTAACTGAGCTTCCCAGACGCATTTTCTATACCCATTATTAAATCTTGACTCTCAAGAAATAGGCTTCTGTCATAAGGTCCAGTTGAAGATGACTATGTATTGTATCTGAACAAGCAAAATGTATTATGATTAAGTTTTGTTCGTTGGGGAAATGTTATACACTTAATTATACCCCAAGTCTGGCAGTATTGTATTTTACCCTGAAATAAATGTTTGAAGAAAACATAAGTCTTCATTAAGCAATGGATTGCACTTTTACTGAAATCCCATCACTGTTGATTTATATGGATCATGTTGGTTGCTTCTTGTAAAGTTCTTATGTGCTCATAGTTGTTTTGAGAGACATTTCACACATTATATAGCAACAAAACCAGGGTTGCCACTGAACATATGCTCAACAGGTAGCTACAGTTAGTCCTTGCTCTATAATGAGTGTATGGTACATGTGTATTATACAGCATGGATTTTTCACATTCCACAATGTTAAATTGAAAATACCCCCATGCCATTCTGATCCTTCCCATAAGCTCATTTCAAAACAAAACCTTACAAAACATATAGTCCTGAACTCAGAATTGCTTGCTTAATAACTCTCTCAATTTTCATGGCAATACACAAAACAGTCAGAGAGAATCGAGAGTTCAAAATGTAAAAACAGAGAGAGAGAAAAGCCAGACCCATTTTGGACTTTTTTCTGTCCAAATTCTCATAATCTGTTGAAATTAATTAAAAATCAGTCATGTTCACAGAGTATCTGTAATTCTATTACTGACCTTGCCCCATACGCTGACTTTCATCGTCTGCAGTTAAAAAGTTCAAAAAAACCTGGCTGATTTTTAATTAATTTACTTCCTCCCTTCCCTTCCCATCCCCTCCCCATCTCCTCCTACACCCTCCTCCCCCTCCCCCATGGTCTGTTTTACCTATCATAGGACTACGACCTGGGAGACCACACAGCCATGAAGCTCACTGGGTGACCTTGGGCCAGTCACTGCCTCTCAGACTCAGAGGAAGGCAATGGTAAACCACCTCTGAATACCGCTTACCATGAAGACCCTATTCATAAGGTCGCCATAAGTCAGAATCAACTTGAAGGCAGTCCATTTCATTTTCAGACATGATTACACAGGAGTAAATCCCTTCCTCCTTCCCTCTACTCTCCCCTCCTCCTCCCCCCCCATAGTCAGTTTTACCTATCCTAGCCATGATTGCATGGGAACTCTATAAGCATGAAAATGACCATACCTGCCTTTCCCCGATCTCCTCTCACTTACTCCTCCCTTCTTCCTCTCCTCCCCTCTTCCTTCTTCCTCCTCCCCTTCCCACTCCAGCCCTTGCTCCCTCCCCATGATCAGTTTTACCTATCCTAAGCATGATTGCACAGCAGTAAATCCCACTGAACTCAATAAACATGCAAATGATCAAACCTGCCCTCCTCCTTCCTGCTTCCCTCCCCCTCCTCCCTTCCCACATGTTACCAAATTCTTCCAAGCTACACAGGAAGTGGATTGAACTGTGAGAGACCAACCCAAATTGTGTTTGCATTTTGACAAAGTTGTAGGGCAATACAATATCTCAGAGAGGAGGTCAGGTCTCCTGCTCCCCTGGAACATTCACTATAACTTCCCAATTTCCTTGCTTTTTAAAGTTTGATAGAAATATCTGTTGGCTATAGGTATGTTCTTAAACTGCAAGGTTTTTTGCCTGTTAGTGAATACATATGTATTTGTTGCATTGACACTGTGCGTTTACTCATACACTTAAAACTACACCTAACAATTTTATATCATGAAGGAGTCCCAAGTTTCTAGCTTTTGGGGAGTTCCATAAAGTTCTTGCCTATTAAGCCATTGGGCTACCTATTAATAACCTGCACAGTGACGCAGATTGTTTTCTTTGGCTTTAGTTGATCCACCTCTGTAATGAACATGCAGTGAATCTTCCTCTCAAGGATATGTGTGTGTTTGTATACACACACACACACACAATATATATATATATATACTCGCGCACATCTCTGCCATCAACTAAGATGGCAGCGGCTTCAGTACCTTAGGAAAGCTGTGGCTGCCATCGTCATTAAGGGCAATGCTAAAAAGCCGGCTGACAGGTAAGTGGGGGGGGGCAGATTGCGGAAGGGGAGCGCAGGGCTCCTCAGGGGCCCCTCAGGGGCTCATGTAGCTCCAGGGCCCTTGGGCCAGTGCCCAACCTGGCTGCCCTTTAGAACCGGCCCTGCAAGCACCATCTCTCTTGTCTTTTGGCACCTGCTGAAGACTTTCCTCTTTCAACAAGCTTTTTAAGTAGATACTTTTATCCCAGTGTGCATCTGTATTGGAAATGTTTTTAACATGTTTTGTTTTAAAGATGGTTTTATTGTTTTATCCCTTGTTGTTTGCCATCCTGGGCTCTTTTTGTAAAAAAAGGCAGGATAAATATTTAATAAAAAATAAATAAATAATCTGTCTATGAAGAGGATATTTTACACATTGGCTGGTCAGTATACATGCTCTCTATGGGCCTTGGGGAATGTGCATATCTCAACAGGTTTTTTTACATTGCCTGTTGACTATGCATATAATGGTTGTATCCTTTTTAAAGTACTTATTGTGCATTTTGAATATTATTGTTTTCTTAAAAAGATAAAAATTTGAGTGCTGCCTTGGAGATTCAGGAATGCTGGCCTAGACCCTCTGATCTTCAATCTACAATAGTTGTGGGCTGCCAGGTTAATATTCTTTAACCAGCTAGATATTGTAAATGGAAAACCTCACTGTTAATTAAGAAAGAAATGCCTACCTTTTACACCTCTTTGTGCTGACTAGGTATCTGGATAGATGAGCAGATAAATTTGTGACAAAATGCTGTCAGCAGGTCTGTGTGAGCTACCAGTATAAAAGCTAGGGACCATGCTCATTTTTCCTGTGTATTAAAGGCTGGGGGTGAAGTGTGTTGGCTTGCCTCAGTCCTCTGGAGAACTTGAGTCAGGGAGCACTGTCTCAACAATGAATGGCTGCTTCACATGTCATGCATCTGTTTCAGCCAAACAGGGTTGCCTTAGCTCATCCCTTGCCACTGAAGTCACTGTTTGTAACTCTTTTCTACTTTGACCTTTATTTCCTATTTTAATGAAAAACACATTCCTTTTTTTCTATGTACTCATCAGAACCTCTGCCCCAGAGACAGAAAGTATTTGTATTTGATGTTTTGTATCTAAAATCTGAATTGAATCATGTCTTTTTAACTTTGATTGTAATGCCTGGACTTCCAATGCTGTTCTGCAGTTTTATTATCACCGTGGTGTTTATCAAGTCATAACCTCTTCTGCTAGATTTCTCAAAGTAGGGCACCTGAGCTTCCTACGGGACATAAAAGGACTGTGCATTTCAGGGCATGGATGGAAATGGTTTGCAGCTGCCTTGCCCCTCCTGCATAGGGAATTTCCTCTTTAATGTAGGGTAAACGTCCCCGTCACCCCCCCCCGGTCTTTCCATACAGGTGTTCAAATCTTTGCCTGGAGATCTGGCTTCCTTGTTGAGTACATTATGTATTATTACTCCTCCAGATTTGCCAGCATGAAAGACTTGTTTGAAATTGCTGAGATATTAACTCTTCTTCTGCTAACTTGGTGCTATTTTCAGGCTATGTCTGCTGCATAAGAGGAAAACAAAAAAATCTTTCAAAGAACCTCGTACACTTTGTCTTCTCTATCTGCTGTCTTCCTTTCTGTATGTTTCTTTTTTCTCACCACATGAGAGTGGCAGAGAACATCTGATATTGCACGTAAAAGCCACTTGTAAGTTCAGCATGCATATATGTTGATATTTTCATGTCTAATTGCTTTTAACAGTGAGCAGCTGTAGGCAATGTTCCAGTCTCTCTTATTGTATCATTTTGAACAGTGAGAATTATAGTTACCTGCTTTCCTGGAAATACATTATCTCCCTGCCCTCCACATACAGATTGAGAGGCAGTGGCGGGGGGGAGGACTTCATCCTTCAGTTAAACCCCTTCAAAGGGATTAGGGTAGGAATATTTGTCCCATGAGTTATATAATCATTCTGACAGCTGGAGCTGTACTAGTCATCCTCAGGAACTGTCCTCACTGATCACACATCTCAACAGTTAGTGGTGTAAAGGTCTCTTGTATTCTATCAAGTAAGCAATTCCAGATAGCAAATGAAGCTAAATTATTCTACTGAAGGGCCATTTCAAGCTTCAGCCTCACATTCATTCATTGGTTTATTTAGATACTGATTTTTGACCCAACGGTCCCAAAGCAGTGAATAGGTTAATCAAGAGAGTACATGCAACTGACCTCCAAAGGAAGGGAGGGGCCTTCTCCCCAGACCTAGTGGCAGAGAGGCAGCCAAGCCTTTAGAGGATGTAGCATGTTCACCTCTTACTGTACCCACAGCTTGATGTAAAGAGGAAGATGCTGCTACTACCAGTGGAAGCTGGTGGCTGAAGCACCTTGGACAGCTCCTTGAATGTTTGGACTAAAACCCAGAGCTGATTCCACTGCCCCACAGACATGGAGCCACTAACCGCTACTGGCTACTACCACACATGTACCCAGCACTTTCAGTTGCTTTTCTAGTATTTTGTTTCCCATTCTGAGTGCCCCCTCCTTCCCTTGCCACGTGCACCATAACACAATAGTGCCCCAAACACCTGGAGCATGTGTAGCAGTGGTTCTGTGTTTGCATGAAGCCTAAGTAGACAAAATAGTGTAGTGCTTACCTAACTATGTGCTGTATAAATTACATTAATTTACATTGGAACGCTATTTTATTCAAATAATTTAACTGAATGAGAGGTAAGAATTCTCTACTTTAACTCATCTCTCTGGCATGAACTAATCAACGGCCGTAGGAAATTTGCCATCTCTTGACCTTAGCTTTTCTCCTTTCCCCATCTGCATTATGAATATCATAATACTGACATATCTTACAAGTTGTTTGTAAGAATTACTGAGATAATGCATGTGAAGTGCACTGAACACTCGAAAACCACAATAAATGCTAAATATTTTCCTGTGTTGCACTTTTACCACCATCATAAAGTCAAATGCATATTTTGTATCCTAAATCAATGAGTTCTGAACTGGGCTGCTGCTGTTGTTTCTTTGTGTGTGTGTGTGTGTGTGTGTCACATTTCCCCATTTTGTGATATATCTTAAAGGCTGCCACCTCCACTGCCTTCCCTTAGTATGTTTGTATTAATTTTGACTCCTTGGATCAATCTATTTCATGTATATTGTAAACACACTCACACATGAATCTGGTGAAAGCAGCCTTTTTTAATGTGCTAAACAAGTTTAAACTGGCTGGCAAACATTTGAGGAAAGATGTCTAATAAAATGCAATAATAAGACAAGGAAGTTGATACTGGCACTTCAAGCTGAAGGCCTTTTCACAAAACATATGGAAAAGTCCTTAAAGTATATTGTGACAGTGTACATTCTTGTGCAGGAATGTGGAGAAAATAAAAGGAGCCAGGTAGCTCTGCAGACTGGCCTGTTGTAATGATTCAAGACATTGCTTATACTTCGACAGTTGGATTCTGCTCTGGCTCATGACTTTTGAGAATGTTTTATCATTTGCACTACCATTTTCTGTCATCACTGGAAGCACCATTTGAAGCATGAGGTTTCACAGCTGTAAAGAAGAACATTTTATTTGCACATTTCCGCTGAAGCTGTTTACTACTCATGCGCTGTTTTAGCTAATCGGGGAAGCTGAGTTTTATGGAGTGAGATAATTTAGTCTGTAACGTTTTATGTCATGTATCTTAATGAACAATTGTTTTTCAAGTTTTTCAAGTAATGTGCAGCAGAATTCTAGGCATTGTCTTTTCAGAAGTAAGTCCTGCTAAGTTAAATGGGACTTTCTTTGGGTATGTGCATATATTCACATTAACTTGGGAGTAAGCTTCTTTGAACGCAATGGGAACAGAGTCACTAATCTGAATTACAGTGAAATAAGAGGCACAACTGATATAAAAATGCATAAACACCATAACTGCACAGTGGTTGTTTTGGGAATCAAGTGTGGCTGTTTATTGCATCTTATGTTTGTAGCCCACATAGCCCTGGGACTGCAACTGATATTGATTCCTTGTCTGTTTTTAAGGGCAAATATGGGTGTAGCATAGCAGCTAAAAGACTGAGGTACAAAACAGGAAGTCCTTGGTTCAACTCTTGCCTTTACCATGAATTCACTAGGTGGTCTAAATCAAGCAACTCTCTCTCTCTCTGAACCCCCTTATACCTACAATTTGGTATTAATAATACTGACTAACCTTGCAGGGTTGATGAAAGGATTACAAATGATAACGTATGTGAAACACTTTGGACACTCAGGAACTATATATATGCCAAGTATTACAAACTTATTCATTGTAGAGGTCATGGTAATACATATAGATTCACTAATAGGCAAAAAAACCTTGTGGTTTAAGAATATACCTATAGTCAACAGATATTTCTATCAAACTTTAAAAAGCAGGAAAATTGGGCAGCTATAGTGAATGCACCAGGAGAGCAGGAGACCTGACCTCCTCTCTAAGATATTGTACTGCCCTACAAATTTGTCAAAATGCAAACACAATTTGGGTTGGTCTTCCACAGTCCAATCCACTTCCTGTGTAGCTTGGAAGAATTTGGTAACATGTGCCTCTGAGCATATAGTGAGTGGTGGCAACACCTGCCATCTCCAAGATGGAGAATTACATTTTTGTGTGTTTGTTGGTATTCTTCTTCCTTTGCTTCTTTCCTGTGTTACTACTGCTTTTACAGAGAATCTAACCTAGAAAATTATATTTCAGTCATTATTCATTGTAGAAATCTGTGTCAAATGTATTTTTATTAACTTCAAACCCTTTTTATTGGTCAATGTCATACAATGGTGAAGACCGTCTTTTGTGTTTCAAACTGGAGGTTATGCTCTATTTCTGTTTTGGGTGTATTAACAGTTGAATCTGAAATTGCAGTTTCATGTAAAATCAGACGGATTACAATATGTTGCTACTTAAACAATAACTCTAGGTGTTGGAACAAACAAACTTGTCCTGCCCAAGATGCATGTTTTCAGCCTGCTATGCTATGCTTAAACTACTCCACTTAAGGCATGGTCAATTAAAAACATAGAGACTTTTGCTAGAATATATTTCACCTCCCAGTGTTTTATTTTGTGCAAACTGAGACACTCCTCGTGTCCATTGGAAACTATTCTGCAGAACAGTCAGTGCCATTATTCCACAATTGTTTGTGGAGCTTTTTTTTAGTGTTGCAGTGTTGGTGTACTTCACATATTCACAGGAACAGAAGCAAAAGAAAATGATTTACTATAGGAAACTTCACAAAAATTGCAAAGTAAATAAAACATTTAAAGTGACTATCTGAACTATATCAGCTGTTTTAATATTGTTGGTTCCTCCCTGCTGAACCAAGATCAGCACAGCACATGCCTTGTTTCTGTTATTTGGACTGATTGCAGGTGTTGCCATCACCCACCACAGGGCCAGCTTGAAAGAGCACACAGCCCGCCTGTGGCTACAATGGCCTCTGAGGGGCCCCT
The DNA here is from genome assembly GCF_030035675.1 of Rhineura floridana. NCBI lineage: Eukaryota > Metazoa > Chordata > Lepidosauria > Squamata > Rhineuridae > Rhineura > Rhineura floridana. The sequence goes on along the minus strand of NC_084480.1, from coordinate 34,962,944 downwards.
CCGCTCCCGTTCCATGATTTGCGGCAGGATTGCTGCCGCGGATCACTCAGCAAGATATCCGGAGTCACCACCATTCCCTTACTTCAACCTACCTTTCTTGGCTGTTGTGCGTTTACGTGTGCAGCACTGCCCATAACCAAGATGGCAGCCAAGGTTTCCCTAAGGGGCTGAAGCCTCTGCCACCATCTTTGCTGATGGCACGTATGTGTGCTATGCACACGCATCCCTGCCATGAGCCATTTGCCTATTAGTGAATTTCTCTGCTTTTTAATCTGGGAGGTAAGAACTGGAATGCTGTGCAAGTTTGCTGAGAATGGATTGATCATTTGCATGTTTATTGAGTTCAGTGGGATTTACTCCTGTGCAGTCATGCTTAGGACAGGTAAAACTGACCATGGGGATGGAGGCCTGGAATGGGCAGGGGAGGAGGAAAAAGGAGGGGTGGAGCGGAGGAAGGGAGAGGAGAGGGGAAGGAGGGGAAAGGCAGGTCTGATCATTTGTACGCTTTTTGAGTTCAGTGGGATTAACTCCCATGCAATCATGGCTAGGATAGGTGAAACTGACCATGGGGGAGGGGAGGGAGAAAGGGGAGGGGAGGAGATTGGGTGGGTGGGCACTGGGCAGAGGGGAAGTCCCTTACCTTTCCTTTCCAAAAGGAAAACATTGTGAACAGTCTCTTTTTCAGGATTTCCGCCACCTTTTTATTCTGCAGCAGGCATGTGTAGCCTTCCATCCAAATATAAAACAAAGCTGTTCCTCGCCACATCCACACCAGACCTTTATTTCACTTTAGACAGTCATGGCTTCTCCCAAAGAATCCTGGGAAGTGTATTTAGTGAAAGGTGCTGAGAGTTGCTAGGAGATGCCCTGTTCCCCTCATAGAGTTTCAATCAGAGCAGCACACTGTTACACCACTCTGACCACTGGAGCTGTCAGGGGAATAGGAGTCTCCTCTCAGCATCCTTATTTATTTATTTATTACATTTATATGCTGCCCCATAGCTGAAGCTCTCTGGGCAGTTTACAACAATTAAAAATATTAAAAACAAATATACAAATTTAAAAACACATTTTTTAAAAAACAAATTCTTCACAAACTACACTTCCCAGGATTCTTTGTGGGAAGCCATGACTGTTTAAAATGAAATAAAGGCCTGGTGTGGGCCCTTGATTAGGCAAGCCAAGCAGCTGTGAGTCTGGCTTTTAGAACACTGACAGCTGGTTCTTGCCGAGCATGCCTGGCGTTATCATTGAGTTCAATGCTAAAATTCTTAAATTAATTAAAAATCAGCCAGGCATTTTTTTTTAATTTTTAAACTTCAGAAGATGAAGGTCAGAGTGTGGGGCAAGGTCAGTAATAGGATTACAGGTACTCTGTGAACATGGCTGATTTTTAATGAATTTCAACAGATTATGAGAACTCTGACAAAAAAATCCAAAAGGGTTCTGGTTTTTCTCTGGTTTTGCAATTTGAACTCTCAATTCTCTCTGACCGTATTGTGTATTGCCATGAAAATTTAGAGGGTTGTTAAGCAAACGTTTCTGAATTCAGGACTATAAGTTTTGTAAGGTTTTGTTTTGAAATGAGCTTATGGGAAGGATCAGAATGGCATGGGGGGTATTTTCAATTTTACATTGCAGAATGCGAAAAATCCACGCTGGCTATAGTATATAGCCACTCTCGTGGCCGTATAACATGGAGAGTCTCTAAAGCTAGGATTAATCAAGGCATTTCATCTTCTGACTATTGCTTTGTGTTGCCCCTTGGCTACATTCCTGACTTGTGTTTGCCTTATCTGTCACATTCATTTCCAGCCCTTTTTCCAAAGAGCTCATGTACTGTAGTTGAGTGCTATCCCATTTAACCTCATAACAACCTATGCCTTGACCCATTTGAATTTAGCCACCCTAACTTCTGATTTTATCATGTGCATCAGATGAAATAGACTCTTAACTATGAAATCTGATGTCACAGTACACTAGGTAGTCTTCTAAAATCTGTATCTCAGTCTCTCTTTTGGATATGGTTTTTTTAAACTTTTATATTAATCATTTTAATTGTTTTTATATATGCAGTTTTAACTGTTTCATATATGTTACTATATTGTAAATGGCTTCAGGATGCTTCATGGGAAGCACTTCATAAATAAAACAAACAACAACAACAATAGATAGAGACACCGTTCACAAGAAGAAACCTTGCTATAGATCACACAGTTTGTTTGGAGCAGAACAAGCCAAGATCCCCATTTCAGTCATAATGCTAAGCCAGGGATCATGGTTTGTTTCTTCATTGCATGTTCAAGTTAAAGTACAGTAAACCAGTTTACCATTAATAAAGTGTGAACAAGGCCAGTGTAGGCAAATTGGCATAGCTGGATTCAAACTTTGGAATTTACATCATAATTCTACTGAATGCCAAGCCTCCTAAAGCTTCACATTTAATAAAATAGACTGCAGTAAACAAAGATGCATTGCTCCAATGTTGTCTGTGGGCAAAGCACAACAGTTTTACTATGTAAAGAATCGTAACTGATTGGGGGATATAACATTGCTTGCAACTCAGAAAGAATTATACATCCAAATATGACAATTTGCCATTAGTAACTGTCAAAACATATATAATAACTTTTGCTAGAAAACATGTGCATGCCTATAGAGTTTTGCAAGGCCAGTCACATTCTCCTGCCCCAAAATTCTATTAAAGACTTGCTGCTAATAAAGTTGTAAATTCAGCAAATGGGAAACCATATAACCATGACCCACCAAATACTTTAAATATCTAGGCCAGTAAATAGAAATACATTTTAATTAGACATTCATTATGTAAAGCAAGTTTGAAAGCTGTTTTTTTTTTAAAAAAAGCTATAAGGTGTGGTTATGTTAAACCTAAAGGGCATGGGCTTGTTTATGATGGTTAATCAGCTTGGCAGACAAATACAATATTCTGCTTCTACTCTTGGCAATAAATTGTTTAAATCAACTTGTTACTACTTATATTCTTTATGAGCAGGTATTTAAGTGACAGGCAGACGTTGCTCCTGGGTAAGAGTGGGAGGATGAGAAATAATTTGTTTCTTCAGTATGTAGAGAAATGAATGCAAAGACATTTTAGATTCTATTATAATACCAGAAACAAATTTTGCATTACTTCAAATTGAGGTCAGTTAGGAAATGAAGTTTGCTTATTGGGCTGAATGCTTCATTTGATTAACAGTACTATTACTATAACATTTGCCATGAGACTGTACACATTCCTCTGGTTACAGATTGTGCTCTGCAATGTCTTACTATACTGGTACTATGAAGGTGTTTAGGGGTGGTTAGTTCACATCTTCCTCACCAGAAGGAGATTTTGTCTCTAGTAAATGGTGATTCTCCCCCATCCCACACACTTTTTTTTCTCACGTGGAGGTGGAGAATAACTGCTTGCTCTTAAGTGCTTATCAATAAGAGATATGGCTCCTTTCACTTGGAATGTTTATGAGATTTCTTGATTCCTGTGGTTACATAATCTTGAATCAGGTACAAGAAAAGAATTGTTTCCTTTGCAGACTAACTTTTCCTGTGATGTGGATATCTGATTTTCAGTAGGCTACCCATGAACCATATCAAGCCCACCAAGTTTGGTTAAGTGGCCTAGATGCACCCCCAGCCCCAATTATCATTGCTCCTGTTGATAGGTAGTGTATGCCAGCAGCCCAGTCCTAGCCACTTCTTTATGATGCTGCATAATCAAGGCAAGTGTAGCACCACACTTGCATGCTCTGTTCTTTGCTAAAGGAGATCAGTTCAACGGTGAGCTTCAGAATAGCTTTCCTCCCCAATAGTAGACCTAAGGCAGGTTCTGGAGCAAGCTTCCAGGGTCTCTGTATAGTCCACTTGTTTAAGCAGGCCTTCGAGGAATAAAATCTGTCCCTATGCCTGTTCTGATATCTGTTGTTTTTTTCAGTGATATATTGTGTTTTGAAATGATTTTATGGCTGCTTTGCTTGATGGGATTTTAATTGTTTAATTAAGAAGATACTGAGGTTTTAAGTATGTGGCAAGCTGCCCTCAAGCAGGGCAAAAAGCACTTAAATAAATCATAAGGAAGCGTATGGTGCTGAGCCTAGGAAACTGGCATCCCCCAGAAAGCTGCAGAGGTGTAAAAATTGGTGAGGTCTATGGAATGGTAAATTGGAGAGGAGTGCTGGTCTGTTTAGTCATTTAATTAAATAATACTTGTATAACTATCGTCATTGTGCCATAACATCTGCTGTTGACAACTTGCTTGCCTGGATGGTCCTGGGGACAAAGTAGACATAACCTAGGGGATCTGTAACTGGATCTCCAAACTTTTGAAACACTTTTTTTATTTTGGAAAAAAATAATGGGGAGGCCCAAAGACCCATACAGAGTCAAATCTATTTTAGCCTTTAGTTAGCCTGCTCTTGAGCACTGATTATCCTTTTCCTTGTGGATTTATAAGTTTTCTTTGTGAAGCTAGTAGTGCATAGGGGGAAGAAGCTGTTGATACTGTACCTGGTATGGATGGGCCTTGTATTATTTCAGTGGGGAGGGCAGTGCTTGCTAGGCAGAGTATCTGTAGTCCAGGTGAAATATGGAATAGCTAGCTAATGGCCTTTTGTCCCCCTAGAGGGGATGAAATAATCTTGTCACATGTACGTAATAGGAAGCTTTTATTGTAGTTGTTTCTTCGAAAATTATCATCACAGTTTCTAGGAAATAATTAAAGGTATTTTTTTAATTGGAAGAACTATTTTGATGAATTTGTCTCCTTCCCCCCGCCCTCCAGATCTAAAATGGAACAACGGTTAAACTTCAGTTTGGTATACAGGCATCAAAATATTTTGTTCTAATTCAGTCAGTAAAATTACAGCTACAAAATGCTTTTCCTGTGCGTAAGCCTCAATTTTCTCACTACAAAGAAAATGAAATCATAAAATGCAATGAAAATGGGATTTAGGTGTATGTAAACAAAGTCAGGTGTATTTATTTATTACATTTATATCCCGCCCTTCCTCCCAGTAGGAGCTCAGGGCATTAAACAAAAGCACTAAAACACTTTAAACCATCATAAAAAAGACTTTGAAATATATTAAAACAAAAACATCCTTAATAACATTTAAAACATCTTTAAAAACCTTTTTTTAAAGATTTAAAAACCTTTTTAAGAAAGGTTTAAAAGGGGTATGTGTCTGCTTTCCAAAGGCACTATAGTATCCTACATAGATATTTATGTGAGCTACAGGGCCGGTGCCAGGCATAACTGGGCCCTTGGGCATTAGCCTGCCCTGGCCTGCAGTGCCATAAGGCCAAACACTCCCACCTGCTATAGGCAGCATGGGGCTTAAATAAGCCTGCCCACCTACCTTACCTGTTGCATCAGTGCATCCGCACACATGCGCCTGCCGTCACCCAAGATGGCAGTGAAAGTGTCAACCCTTTAGCGACACCCCCACACACACCACCTTGGGTGAAGGCAGATCTGCATATGCAGCATGCAGGGGGTTCATGCTGAAATGACAGTTAGGTGGGGTGGGCTTATTTTAGCTCTGTGCCTCTTGTATTGGGGATGGGGGTCCATGGGATCTCCTACTTTGCAATCCACAGCAGCATCAGGTCTTTGAGTCCTGCAACCCAATGCTGCGATGGATCACTGAGCGAGAGCTTCACTTTCCCATCCTATGGAGGGGCCCAGCCTGGCCGCCCATTGATGCCAGCCCTGGTGAGCTATATCTGACAAAGGTTTGAACAAACAAAACTTCAAATTAGGGAGTGGATGGAGAAGAGAACCAGGGTCAACAATGGAATTAAATACGAGAGATCCATTATTGGAACAATCCATTGTGTATAGTGTAAAATGAGCTCAGTAGGATTGTTGAGAATTAAACATGGAGCAAAGTCTCAAAATGATCATTAACATAAAAATCTGGTAAATTTCATTCCTCTTAAATATTTCCTGTTAGATCTAGAATTCCACAGATTTAATTGGAATCCAAATTGGTTGATGGCTGCCTGATAGTAACTGAGCCCACTTCCACAAAGTCTTCTTTGGGAGACTGTTCATAATGGTGCAGTTTTTAAGGATTCAGGTAAATCTGTTCTTTGTAAAGTAATTTTCTTTCTTACAATACTAAATTTTAACACACGGCTTCCTCAGTTAAGAAGCTGCCTTATACTGTAGCCCCATGGGCACTTTCGGGAGGAAGGGTGGAATATAAATTCAGGAAATAAAAATAATTGTCTGTGCTAATAGTAGCTCTCCAGGACTTCTTGGAGATCAAAGGAGTTAAATCTGGGACCTTTTGTGTACAAGGCCAGTGCTCTGCCAGAGCTACAGCCTTTCAGAACCATCCTAGACATCTCAATGTAACTAACCTTGCAACATTTCATCAGATGGGCTCTCAGGTGATAAATCTTTTCTTAGAAAAACATAAATGTCAGTGTATGCACAAATCACTGAAATGTTCTTATAGCACAGAAAAAGCACTATTTTATTGTTTCAGGCATAACAGAAAAATATAAAAATATGACTGCCGTGCACTTTCTATTAATAGATCCAGAAAGGATAATGTCATACTCTATGTCTGCCTGTGTATAAATTGTGTGGAAACGTTATCACCTGTGATGAGCCTGCAATAAAAATAGGATTGGATACCTGAAACTGCTGCTGTCTGAGTGGTGCTCTATGCAATTGCACATGTGGGAATTCAGCTCTGTGCAGACGTCCGATATTTAGGGATTTAAGTGTTAGCACTTTGAACTAGGTGTGGAAGAGAATAAGCAGCCAACGAAGTTCTTCTAAAATTGGTGTAAAATGACTGAACCTGGCTGTACTGACCAGAATTCTGGCAGCCATATTCAGCACCAATTGAACTTTCTGCGTTTGCTTCAAGGGCAGCCCTACGTATGAAATAGTAATCCAACCAGGAGGTTACTAGACTATCCCTGTCCAGAAATGGCTTCAGCTGGTAAACCGGCTAAAGCTGGTAAAAGACAATGTTACATGTATGTCTGTTGGGAACCCAAGTATGTGAACCTGCCATCCGTATGTCCCATTAAAAACACCTCCTGGAAAGAAGGTACATCTTTTGCTAGAGATAAACCAGACGCTTTGCCCTGAAATGTGTCTAAATAGTGTAGTGTATAACCCAAGAATTGTAGATCCAAACCAAGCTAAAACAAAGCTTTATTTTCTTGAAAGGAAACAGAAGAATAGTAATACAAATGTACTGGGTGTGTGGCAGTATTAATAATTAATACACTAACCTATTCATGACTCTAAACTAAAGAGATAAAAGGTCCCTACTGGTGCAAGAAATAACAGTTAGCAGAAATCACCTATCCTAGGCCCAAGGGAGTGGGCATGGAATACTGCTGCAGTGATGTGAAGGAGCTCTAACCAAAAAACAGGAAAGAATCTCTTTGCCTCATCGTTTGCACTTGACACAACTCCCAACTTGTGGCCTGAAGTCTTGTGCTGCGTTCCTTGAAAGTGTAGTTATACATTCACTAATAGGGAAAAAACATTGCGGTTTAAGAACGTACCTATAGCCCGCAGATATTTCTACTAAACTTTAAAAAGCAGGGAAATTGGGCAGCTATAATGAATGCACCAGGGAAGCAGGAGACCTGCCCTGAGATATTGGACTGCCCTACAAATTTGTCAAAATGTAAACACAAGTTGGGTTGGTCTTTCACAGTCTAATCCACTTCCTGTGTAGCTTGGAAGAATTTGGTAACATGTGCCTCTGAGCATATGCTGAGTGGTGGCAACACCTGCCATCTCCAAAGATGGAGAATTATATTTTTATATGTTTGTTGGTGTTCTTATTTTGCTTCTTTCCTGTGTTACTACTGTTTCTACAGAGAATCTAACCTACAAAATTATATTTCAGTCATTATTCATTGTAGAAATCTGTGTCAAATTTATTTTTATTAATTTCAAAGCCTTTTTATTGGTCAGTGTCATATGATGGTGAAGATAGCCTTTTGTGTTTCAAATTGAAGGTTATGTTCTATTTCTATTTTGGGTGCATTAACAGTTGAATCTGAAACTGCAGTTTGATGTAAAATCAGACGGATTACAATAAGTTGCTACTTCAGCAGTGACTCTAGCTGTTGGAAAAAAGAGGATGCATGTTTTCAGCCTGCAATGTTTAAACCACTTCATTTAAGGCAAGGTGGGCACGGTCAATTAAAAACAAAGAGCACACCTAGAATTTTGCTAGAATATATTTCACCTCCCACTGTTTTATCTTGTGCAAATTGAGACACTCTGAGATCCACTGGAGGCTGCAGAATAGTCAGAGCCATTATTCCACAATTATTTTTGGAGATTTTTCAGTGTAAATTTTGCAAAGTGTTGCTGTACTTCACATATTCACAGAAATGGAAACAAAAGAAAATGATTTCCTATAGGAAACTTCACTAAAATTGCAAAGGAAATCAGACATATTTAAATTGACCATCTGAACTATATCAACTGTCTTAATAAGGTTGTTTCCTCCCTGCTAAAACTAGATCAGCACAGCACATGTCTTGTTTCTATTATTTGGGCTGATTGCAGGTGTTGCCACCAGTCATCATATGCTCAGAGGCACATGTTACCAAATTCTTCCAAGCTACGCAGGAAGTGGATTGGATTGTGAAAGACCAACCCAAATGGTGTTTGCATTTTGGCAAATTTGTAGGGCAGTCCAATATCTCAGAGAGGAGGTCAGGTCTCCTGCTCCCCTGGTGCATTCACTATAGCTGCCCAATTCCCCTGCTTTTTAATGTTTGATAGAAATATCTGTTGGCTATAGGTACGTTCTTAAACCACCTATTAGTGAATTTTTCTGCTTTTTATACCAGGAGGTAAGAAATGGGATCCTATGCAAGTTTGCTGAGAATGGATTAATCATTTGCATGCTTATTGATTTCAGTGGGATTTACTCCCCTGCAATCATGCTTAGGATAGGTGAAACTGACCACATGGGAGGAGGAAGGGGGGGGAGGGGGAGGAGGAGGAGGAGGGAGGGGAGGAAGGGCAGAGGGGAGGAGGGGTTGGGAGCAGGCAGGAGGGGAGGGGAGGAGAAGGACAGGTTCATTTGCATGTTTATTGGGTTCAGTGGGATTTACTCCTGTGCAGTCATGCTTAGGATAGGTGAAACTGACCGGGGGGGGAGGGAGGGAAGGCTGGAGTGGGCTGGGGAGGAGGAAGAAGGAAGAGGGGAGAGGAGGAGGAAGGGAGAGGAGAGGGAAAGGAGGGGAAAAGCAGGTCTGATCATTTGCATGCTTATTGTGTTCAATGGGATTTACTCCTATGCAATCATGGTTAAGATAGGTAAAACTGACCATGGAGGAGGAGGAGGGGAGGGGGAAGGGGGAAGGGGAAGGAATAGGTTGGAGGGGGCAAAGGAAGGGCAGGTTTGATCATTTGCATGCTTATAGAATTCAATGGTAATCCAGTGCAATCATGCTTAAGATAAGTAAAACTGACCATGGGGGGAGGGGAGATTGGAATGGGGTAGGTAGGGTGCGGCAAAGGAAGGGGGAGGTAAGGGCCAAGAGGGATGGAATAAGAGGGAGGAGAAGAGAGGGTGGGTTTGCATACTTTTTTAGTTCAATGGGATTTATTTCTGTGCAATCATGTTTGAAAATGGAAATGGATTGCCTTCAAGTCGATCCTGACTTATGGCGACCCCATGAATAGGGTTTTCATGGTAAACAGTATTCAAAGGTGGTTTTACCATTGCTTTTGCTCTGAGGTTGAGAGGCAGTGACTGGCCCAAGGTCACCCAGTGAGCTTCATGGCTGTGTGGGGATTCAAACCCTGGTCTACCAGATCATAGTGCGACACTGATCCAGAGGAGGGGCAGGGAGCGGAGGAGGACGGAGAAGGGAGGAGATTGGTTGGGTGCGCACTGAGCAGAGGGGAAGCCCCTTTCCAAAAGGAAACCATTGTGAATAGTATCATTGCTTTTCAGCATTTCCCCCACCTTTGTATTATACAGAAGGCACATGTAGCCTCCCATCCAAATTTAAACCAAAGCTGTCCCTGGCCACATCCACACCAGGCCTTTATTTCACTTTGGAGAGTCAGGGCTTCTCTCAAAGAATCCTGGGAAGTGTAGTTAGTGAAGGGTTCTGAGAGTTGCTAGGAGACGCCCTGTTCCCCTCACAGACCTTCAATCAGAGTAGCCGACTGTTAAACCACTCTGGCCACTGAAGCTGTCTCAGTGGAATAGGAGTCTCCTCTCAGCACCCTTCACAAACTACACTTCCCAGGATTCGTTGGGGGAAGCCATGACTGTCTCAAGTGAAATCAAAATCTGGTGTGGGTGTCACCCTCTGATTAGGCAAGCCAAGCAGTTGTGAGTGTGGCTTTTAGAACACTGACAGTTGGTTCTTACTATCATTGGGTTGAAGCCAAAATTTCTTAAATTAATTAAAAATCAGCCAGGCATTTTTTTAACTTTTAAACTGCAGAAGATGAAGGTCAGAGTATGGGGCAACGTCAGTATTAGGATTACAGGTGCTCTGTGACCATGTCTGATTTGTAATGAATTTCAACAGATTATGAGAACTCTGACAAAAAGTCAGAAAAAAGTCCAAAAGGGCTCTGAGGTTTTTTTCTTTCTTTTTAGACTTTGAACTCTCTATTCTCTCTGACAGTTTTGTGTATTGCCATGAAAATTTACAGGGTTGTTAAGCAAGCATTTCTGAGTTCAGGACTATAGGTTTTGTAAGGTTTTGTTTTGAAATGAGCTTATGGGAAGCATCAGAATGGCATGGGGGTATTTTAAATTTAACATTGCCGAATGTGAAAAATCCACGCTGGCTATAATATTGGAGCTCAGATCACTCTCTTGGATCTCAGACCATGTCCTTAAATACACTTTCTCGTACAAATCAACATGAAAAGGAGGGTTGCTGACATTCTGAGAAAAACCTGGATTTGCTTTCTAACACTGTCTTTGAACAATGGGATTGTTCTGCTAGGTGAAAGGGAAGTCGGCCAAAGAAGAAGATAACATTCAACTCAGGGTCTGACTGTTCCTCTAGAACTGCCCAGTGTTTAATTTGAGAGTTGTTGCAATAGGTGCCCGAGTCCATCTCTTTACAATCCAGAAAAGAGGTGGGGAGTAGTCCAGGGTGCTTTTATGGTTGCCAAATCTCCAGTCTAAAATGAACCAGATTCTGGTCTGCCATGAGCACATGCCATTACAGCCCCCCAACACACAACATGAATATTTCTCACATCACATTTCACATTATCTTGCAGTGAACATGAGGCTGTAACTGCCTCCTCTGCAATAGGTCTATCTCATAGGACTATCATTTTCAACAATTACCCAACTGACATATCAAAACCATCACAATAGAATGGGTCATAATTGAGAGAACTCCCATGGCAGTTTCACGTACAGCTGAGCAGAGGTTCCACAATTTTTGTGTGCCTATGAGCTAGTGTGGTGTAGTGGTTAATGTGTTCGACTGCGACCTTGGAGACCAGGGTTTGAATCCCCACACAGCCATGAAACTCACTGGGTGACCTTGGGCCAGTCACTGCCTCTCAACCTCAGAGGAAGGCAATGGTAACCCCTCTGAATACTGCTTACCATGAAAACCCTATTCATAGGGTCGCCATAAGTTGGAATCGACTTGAAGGCAGTCCATTTTCATATTTCTAAACTTAGCTGCAATGTTGGTGATATGGTGTTCATGTTTATAAGGTGGCTTGATATCTCATTTAGAATGTTCAGTGCCACTGAGGCCACCTGGATCTTTAGCACTTCACAAGCTGTGAACCTGTTCTCTCAGGGGAAGTGCAGCCCCATCCAAAACAGGATAAATATGAGTTCCCCAGACCTGAGAACTGTCTACTCACAGTGCCTCTTATCCTGTAAGGATTCTATTTTACTTTGTTGACCCTCATCCAGCCATTGACTCAAGAGAGGGTAGAGGCAGCTTTTTTATGGTTGGTTCCTTTTGACTTCTGGAGAAGCAACTGCAGGAAAGATCATTATCTGTGAAGAAATCTTCACAAGGAAGAAAAATCACATTACTGTGATTATAATTGGGTACGATAATGCAGACATGAGCCATTCTGATACAGTTTTTCTGACAAGCAGACAGGAATAGCTAGTGGCAGTCTGTTAATTAGGTTCTGAACCATTTCAAACAAGCTAGTGTTAAAGATGTTGTGCACACTGTTCTTTGTGAGCTTAACTGAGGAAAGAAAGGTTTACTGGTGGTCTCTATTAATGTTGGTTGAGATTGTGTTGTCAGTTTTATGTGATTTTGTGACATATCAAATAGTATGTTAATTTTGATATATGTGGACTTTTACAACAAAGAAAGTCATTAATTAATGTACTAGCTGACACTGTGCAGAGTTTTACGATACTTTTGATTCACCCTTAACACGTATTACCTTTTGTTTGTACACTTCACCCCAAATAACAAGATATAAAAGTCCCTGCAGATTGCTTCATTTTTAGTTGATTTCTGTCCAGGATGTCAGTGGTTACTAACCATTCTGAATTTGGATTCCAGTTGCTGAAAACTGCAGGAGGGGAGAGGGCTGTTGCACTCAGACTTCTCATAGGTATCTGGTTGGCCACTGTGAGGACAGGATGCTGGACTAGATGGGCCACTGGCCTGATCTAGCAGGCTCTTATGTTCTTATGTCTTGTTTGAAGAATTTGCATCCCTAATCATGCAGGTAATAGGTACTATATGTTACCTCCCCACCTCCTAAATCTAACTATCCTTAGATTTGTAGAACTTGTAAACTTGTAGAACTAATGAATGTGTATGTTTTTGTTCTTCAGTTTGGCACCTCATCCCTACCTATTTGGCCATCTTAAGTAGCAAGGAGTTGGAACCACTGGATATGTCAGGGTATGGTATAATCCCACCACTGGGGATCCCAAACACCTATCATCTGGTCTTGGCCAGCTTGGACCGGGTATATCCTGAAGCCTCCATGGGCAATAGGTTGCCACTGTTGCAGGCAACACCAGAAGGCTGACAGAGGGCAACAAGGATGATCGGGGACTGGAAACAAAGCCCTATGAGGAGAGACTGAAAGAACTGGGCATCTTTAGCCTGGAGAAAAGAAGACTGAGGGGAGAAATGATAGCATTCTTCAAGTACATGAAAGGTTGCCACACAGAGGAGGGCCGGGATATGGGCTCAAGTTGCAGGAAGCCAGATTTCGATTGAACATCAGGAAAAACTTCCTAACTGTTAGAGCCATACGACAATGGAACCAATTACCTAGAGAGGTAGTGGGCTCTCCGACACTGGAGGCATTCAAGAGGCAGTTGGACAGCCATCTGTTGGGAATGCTTTGATTTGGATTCCAGCATTGAGCATAGACTTGGACTTGATGGCCTTATAGGCCCCTTCCACCTTGTCTTTCCTCTTCTCCCAGGCATTTTAGCATGTGTTTTTGAATTGTTTTTAAAAATGTGTTTTTAAATTTGTATATTTGTATATTTGTTTTTAATGTTTTTAATTGTTGTAAACCGCCCAGAGAGCTTCGTCTATGGGGCGGTATACAAGTGCAATCAATCAATCAATCAATCAATACTATTCTATGGTTCTATGAGTCCTGGAAAATGAACTGTATGAAAGTTCCTTCTTCTCAAGCTCCATATTTCCAAATTCCTCTCACCTTCCTTCTCATCTGTTCTTGTCTTCTCATCATCCCTCTCTGTTTCTTCTTGAGTTGTCACTACAAAAAAAAAATCAAAATTCAGTGTGGAGTCAAACATGGACTTTATGAACTGCCACAACCAATCTTCTAGGGCTAAACTTTCTGGCTCCAATGACCACAGGAAGTGCCTCTTCTGTCTGGGTAAATTCCATTTCATAGAAACTTGTCAGCACTGTCTGCAGTGAAGCTAATTTTATCTGCCTAAGAGAAGGTAAACAATTGGGAAAGAAGTTAACACTCATGCATTGTTTAATTTATGGTTTTGTGTTTATTAAAAGAAAATGCTCATCTGTCTGTATAGTCCCCAGATAGCGGGCATTAAACATCTGTTTGGGGCAGTTGTACCCCAAATTCATGAGCTGTGTGAGGGACCACAGTCATGCTTGAAATTTGATTTTCTTTGTGGCTGTTCACTTTTACTAAGTATCTGGTTTAGTGGGCATGCGCAAAACATGATTATGCCAATTTCAGTTAAACTTTACCAATTGCACCAGCCATTAAATTGGAGGAAATAAAAAAACCTATCTCAGAAATAGGTTTTCTTAATTTACGTACAGGTGCGTATGTTGCATATTTATATGCTGAAAGAAATGTGTCCATGCAGTGGGACTTTGAATTAGGCCTATGCTTGCTATGAATTCTGTGAAGCCAATAATTTGTTTCTTGCAAACACGTTTTTTGAGCAACCGAAAAGACAACTGTACACATGGATATCACCAAATGGTCAATATAGGAATCAAATTGATTATATAATTGGTAGCAGAAGATGGAGAAGTTCCATACTTTCTGCAAAAACAAGATGAGGAGCAGACTGTGGTACAGATCATGAACTGGTAATATCGAAAATCAGAGTAAAGCTAAAGAAGAAGAACAAAGCAATCATAATGCCAAAATACAATTTAAATAACATCCCAGAAGAATATAAAGAACAAATAAGGAACAGGTTTGAGGCTTTCAACTTAGGTGACAGAGAACCAGAAGAACTATGGAGTGATGTCAGAGACATTATCAGGGAAGAATGCAATACCTCTAGTTAAAAAGAGAGAAAGACCTCAGTGGATGACTGAAGAAACTCTCCAAATGATTAAGGGGAGAAGGCAAGCAAAAGCAAGAGGAGATAGAAACACAGTCAGAACCCTAAATGCAACAATACAGTGACTACTATGTAGGGACAAAGAGAACTACTACAATATTTATTGTCTAGAAATAGAAGAGGATAACAAAAAGGGAAGAACAAGAGCCCTATTCCAAAAGATTAGAGAAATTAAAGGGAAATTTAAACCAAGAGTAGGGATGCTGAATAATCCATAGGGGAACACACTGACTGACCGAGATGAAATAAAAGGTAGATGGAAGCAATACACTGAAGAACTCTATCACAGACATGCCAGGATGACAGATTCATTCATGGAGGAACCGTATGATGAAGAACCAGACATTGTAGAAAATGTTCCATTCCTGGGCAAGGTCCTTGAACGAGTGGTTGCAGGCCAGCTCCAGACACTCTTGGATGAGACCGATTATCTGGATCCATTTCAGTCGGGTTTCAGGCCTGGTTTTGGCACAGAAACAGCCTTAGTCGCCCTGTATGATGACCTTTGTCGGGAGAGAGACAGGGGGAGTGTGACTCTGTTGATTCTTCTTGATCTCTCAGCAGCTTTCAATACCATCGACCATGGCATCCTTCCGGGAAGACTGGCTGAGTTGGGAGTGGGAGGGACTGCATGGCGGTGGTTCCGCTCCTACTTGGCAGGTCAGCTCCAGAAGGTGGTGCTTGGGGAACATTGCTTGGCACCCTGGATTCTCCACTATGGGGTTCCACAGGGGTCAGTTCTGTCCCCCATGCTGTTCAACATCTACATGAAACCGTTGAGTTTGGTCATCCAGAGCTTTGGAGCTCTATTTCTCCTTTTCATCTTCTTCAGTTGAGGCTGTCAATGTGCTGAACTGGTGCCTGGCTGCGACAATGGACTGGATGAGGGCTAACAAACTGAGGCTCAATCCAGACAAGACTGAGATGTTGCTAGTGGGTGGTTCTTCTGACCGGATGGTGGATGTCCAACCTGTCCTGGATGGGGTTGCACTCCGCCTGAAGGAGCAGGTTCGTAGCTTGGGGGTTCTCCTAGAACCATCTCTGTCACTTGAGGCTCAGGTAGCCTTGGTGGCACGGAGTGCCTTCTACCAACTTCGGTTGGTGGCCCAGCTGCACCCCTATCTGGACAGGGATATCCTGGCTTCAGTTGTCCATGTTCTGGTAATCTCCAAGTTAGATTACTGCAATGCACTCTATGTGGGGCTGCCTTTGAAGACGGTTCGGAAACTGCAGCTTGTGCAAAATGCAGCGGCCAGATTGGTAACAGGGACCCGACGGTCCAAACATATAAAACTGATTCTGGCCCGCTTGCATTGGCTGCCTGTATGTTTCCGAGCTCAATTCAAGGTGCTGGTTTTAACCTATAAAGCCTTACACTGCTTGGGACCACAATACCTGATGGAACGCCTCTCCCAATACGAACCCATCCGTACACTACGCTCAACATCTAAGGCCCTCCTCCGGGTGCCTACTCCGTGGGAAGCTCAGAGGGTGGCAACAAGGGAGAGGGCCTTCTCAGTGGTGGCCCCCAAATTATGGAATGATTTCTCTGACGAGGTGCGCCTGACACCAACACTATTATCTTCTCGGTGCCAGGTCAAGACTTTCCTCTTCTCCCAGGCATTTTAGCATGTGTTTTTTAAATTGTTTTAAATTTTTTAAAGTGTGTTTTAAATTGTTTTTAAAATATGTGTTTTAAACTTGTATATTTGTTTTTAATGTTTTTAGTTACTGTAAACCGCCCAGAGAGCTTCGGCTATGGGGCAATATACAGATAGATAGATAGATAGATAGATAGATAGATAGATAGATAGATAGATAGATAGATAGATAGATAGATAGATAGATAGATAGATAGATAGATAGATAGATAGATAGATAGATAGAATGTGAGGTGGAAGCTGCTCTTAAAATACAAGCAAGAAACAAATCACCAGGAACCAATGGCATACCAATAGAGTTGCTACAAGCTACTGAGACTGAATCTGTCCAAATTTTGACAAAAATTTATCAAGAAATATGGAAAACTAAACAATGGCCCGCAGACTGGAAGCGTTCAATATACATCCTGATTCCAAAGAAAGGGGATTCCAGGGAATGCAGTAATGATTGAACTATTGCCTTAATGCCCCATGCAAGTAAAGTAATGCTCAAGATTCTACAACAAAGGCACTTACCATATATGGAGCGAGAAATGCCAGATGTCCAAGCTGGATTTAGAAAGGAAAGAGGCACCAGAGATCATATCGCAAACATACGTGGGATAATGGAACAGGCCAAGGAATTTCAGAAGAAAATCACCCTGTGCTTTATAGATTACAGCAAAGCCTTTGACTATGTAGATCATGAAAAACTATGGAATGCTTTAAAAGAAATGGGAGTGCCACAGCATCTGATTGTCCTGATGCAGAACCTATACTCTCGACAAGAGGCTACTGTAAGGACAGAATATGGAGAAACCGATTGGTTCCCCATCGGAAAGGGTGTGAGAGGGGTGTATTTTATCACCTATTTGTTTAATCTATACGCAGAACATATCATACGGAAAGCAGGATTGGACCAAGATGGAGGTGTGAAAATTGGAGGAAGAAATATCAATAATTTAAGATATGCAGACGATACCATACTCTTAGCAGAAACCATAGTGATTTGAAACGAATGCTGATGAAAGTTAAAGGGGAAAGCACAAAAGCAGGACTACAGCTGAATGTCAAGAAGACTAAAGTAATGACAACAGAAGATTTATGTAAATTTAAAGTTGACAATGAGGACATTGAACTTGTCAAGGATTATCAATACCTTGGCACAGTCATTAACCAAAATGGAGACAATAGTCAAGAAATCAGAAGAAGGCTAAGACTGGGGAGGGCAGCTGTGAGAGAACTAGAAAAGGTCCACAAATGCAAAGATGTATCACTGAAGTCAGGATCATTCAGACCACGGTATTCCTGATCTCTATGTATGGATGTGAAAGTTGGACAGTGAAAAAAGCGGATAAGAGAAAAATCAACTCATTTGAAATGTGGTGTTGGAAGAGAGCTTTGCATATACCATGGACCTCGAAAAAGACAAATAATTGGGTATCAGAACAAATTAAACCAGAACTGTCACTAGAAGCGAAAATGATGAAACTGAGGTTGTTATACTTTGGACACATAATGAGAAGACCTCATTCACTAGAAAAGATAATAATGCTGGGAAAAACAGAAGGGAGTAGAAAAAGAGGAAGACCAAACAAAAGATGGATTGATTCCATCAAGGAAGCCACAGACCTGAACTTACAAGAACTGAACAGGGTGGTTCATGACAGGTGCTCTTGGAGGTCACTGATTTGTAGGGTCGCCATAAGTCATGATCAACTTGAAGGCACATAACAACAACCAATGCTTGCTATGGAATGAACAGTGCTCAGGAAACAAGTTTCCAAAACTGAATAGAATCAATTTTGGTTTATTTCTTCAGAGAATTGGGACATGAATCTCAAGGTTATTGTTATAAAATTTTATGATGTTCTGTCCAGTCTGTATTCAGCTTCGAAGAATTAAGAGAGATGCAGCTGAAAAATACCTTGTCTCCATCTCTGGGAAAGCATTCATTTGGTCCTAGCATCATCAGGGGACAGAAGGTTCATCCTAAGAAAATAGTATCAGAAGAATCAGTGATAGGCCTCTATAGGTAATAATGCTGGTTAATAGACATGTCTGACTTAAGTCCATTAACTTCAGTAGGCCTACTCTGAGTAGCACTACCATTGCATACAAACCTAAGAAGTCAATAGATCAGTACTGTAGACTACTAAGTCTCATGCATGCAATTTAAAGGTGTCAAAGTTTCCTTTGAGGGGGAAAAAGATGGAGAGGTTACAAATATGGAAGGATTTGTTTTAATGCAAAGGGATGTAACAGTTCATTTTTCAGAGTCTGCTTTGGCTTTCCTGCCACTTCAGAGTGAGACTCTAGCCCCTTCATGTTGCTTCTGAGAGTGCTAAACTAGGAGTATTGTAAGCAAAGGGAACACTGAAATGATAAAATAACTCAAGCAATGCATTACTCAGTTTCTTTACCATTTTAGACAACTGATCAGCTCCAGAATGTTGCATACAGCCGTTAAAAACCACCCACTGAAATAAGAATAGTTGCGTTTGGGCCTCCTGAAACTTCTTTTGGGTTTTTTTTTTAAAGCAGCCACTAGAAGATTGGTTTATAATGGAAAAGTTAAGGGCATGGCAACCTTCCAAATTCCCATAGTCGGTAAACCCAGATGTTACCTGTCAAGTTGCTCATAGCTTTAACAGATCTGTCACAAGGTCAGACAAATACAATTTCCCCATTACTTTCCTTGGCTCCTTTTCTTAAGTCTTCAGTTAAGATCAGTGGAAGAGTTGAATCACAGTCATTGACCTCATGTATTTAGTTACGCTTCTTTACTCTGATGTTTTAAAAAACTGAGACATATATTGGGCTTCAAAACACAAAGAGCAATGTAACGTAAACTATTTTGTGGGCATGTACTACATGCTTTAGTCTATTTTTACAGTTACCCTATGATAAGAGCCTGGCTCTCTTCACATGCATTTGTGTGTTGTAAAACATAAGTTTAAACATTGTTATGGACAAACATTGATAATTTCCAAGTCATTCAGAATTGCAGTTCAGAAAGGAAGTGGAGAAGACAAAAAATATGGAAACCATGAAATTTTGTGTGGGTTAAAGGAGCTGTTAATGGTAGGCAGCCCACTTATTGCATAATGCTCAGCAGCAATATTGGAATAGGTATGCAAAATATAATTGGCATGATCCAGCCATCATAAAGCTCTTTTAGTCCCCTTGATTTCAATGTAAGAGATCTACACATGTGCTTTAACTTCCATTGAGACAGATAGAAGTTAAAAATGCTTCATGCCGACTGGATTAGGCAATATATTTTTAGTATTCTGTATTCATCTTGATGTGAGCATCTTCTTGGTTTTGAACTTTGTTATATTGAGCATCTTGCTTTACATTCTTCCTCTTGCAGTTTAAAAACATGTTGTGTTTTCAGTTGGTTAGATTAACATACTCTGGTATCAGATACTAGCTATTTAACGTTAAGCCAAACCACAGCTAGTGCAAACATGCTTGCTCGTAGGGAAGAGATTGCAGCTGCTTTGCTCCTTTCCAGCTATGTCAAGGTTTGGCTTAGCTTGTCTGAACCCAGGGTCGTGGTTAAGCAAATGGTTTGTTCTTGACTGCAGATTGTGGTTAAGGAGAGACCTTTACTATCCCAGGTTCAGATGACAAAGTAAGCTAAATCTTGGCTTAGCTGCCATGCTGAGCTATATATTAAATTGCACTTTTATAAACCTTGCTGCACTTACGTTGTATTTGAGTAGTAAAATTGAATTGTTCTATAAATGCAGTATCATATTAGTCATCATGGACATGTCATTACTATTCGAAATATCCATATATAGTGAAACTCCTTGCTGTGACTTCTCCCAACCTGAAATTATCTGGGCTTTGAGTAGTCTTTGGAATCTTCCGGGGATTTCCAAGCACAGGTGAATATAAATGTAATACATAAAGGAAAATACCAAGATGCCAAGTCTGGTCAGGTTCATTTTCATTTGCTATACTTATTGAGTTGTCTGGAGTCATCTTCGCTATAGCTGAACTCGCATATTATTATACGTGTTTTAATTGTAGTCTGCTGCCAGGCAGTAATAAAAATATATTAACTTTCTGATCAAATATTACAACCGTTCTCATTTTCTTTCTAGACGGTTTATTATCTAGAATATTGTCTTTAATTTGTTCATTGTTAATAGGTTTTAGGATCTTATCACATTGACTTGGTGCCAAACAGAAGTCCCAGCTATCTTTTGAACATCTGTTTCGGCTATTAATAGCCTATACTTTGATTTTTCAGATAGTTCTAAACGTGAAGCAGTAGAACAAACCTGGCTCATTACTTTTTAGTCCTTAATGTTCAGTATGTATGCACCTCCCATAGTGGTAAACACAGAGCTTTCTTATGTGCAAAATAATCTTCCACCAAAAAGCCTGAAGCTTAGGGAACATTTTTGTTTGAGCGGCTGCAAGTGGGTGGAATTAAACTGATATTGTGAGTAGGGGGTTGCAGTATCCATTTTGTGATTTGGGAGAGACATCATAGAGCTGATTTAAGTATGCCAATTGATCTATGTCTATATCTGCATTTATGCACTGAAACTCAGCTTAAACCTCCTCAAAACAATACAGTGACATCAAACATAGAAACAGAATTAATGTGGGTTTGGGTCCTTTATATAACCAGTCGTCCCTATTTACCTTTCCCATTTTTGTTACCCATTTTGTTCCCTTTTTGTTACCTGGGCCCCCTCTTCTGTTTCACTCCTGTTGTTGAAATTGAGGGTATGAGCACTTACTGATGGGAACCTTTTTTTTCTTGTGTTACATTGTAAAATGCCATGTATATTGATAGTGCTATGTAAAATGATTATAATGGCCATGATCATCCAAAAAATAGCTTTAGAAAACTGCAGTTAGTATGCCACGCTGCTTCCTCCTTGCTAGGCTCCTAATAGATATCCAGTGCTGTGCTGGCTTCAGCATATCATCAAAGGGAGCCCTCCACAACCTGGTGCCTTCTAGAAACTTTGGACTACAACTCGCAGCAGCCAGCATGCCCAAAGGAGGTTCACATCAGAGCAAGTGAATATTATGACATTTAACTTCGGAAAGTAGTCAGGAGAGCACAGACAGTATTATACAGCCACGAGAGTGGCTGTATACTATAGTCAGCAGGGCTTTTTCGCGTTCTACCATGTTAAATGAAAATACCCCCCCACTCCTTTCTGGTGCTTTGTATAGTCCTAGTTCAAAACAAACACTTACAAGTCTTATACTGTTGGATTCAGAATCGCTTGCTCTACAACTCTGGAAGTTTTCTTGGTGATACACAACCTCCCCACGGAGAATCCACAGGTTAAAGTGAAAAACGGGAGGAAAAAAAACTAGAAGCCGTTTGGACTTTTTTTTCTTGAAATTGACATAACCTGTTGTCGTTGATTACAACTCAGAGATGACTGTAAGGTATCCCTAATCAAACCCCTGAGCTTGCCCCATACACAGTACTTCATCTGAAGTAGATTTAAATTAAAAAAGGGCATGGTTTATTTTTAATTAAGTGATTAAAAATGCCTTATAGTGGGTTATAACGTACCGCATGTGCAGAAGAAACACTTCTTTCACTCTTTCTTCCCCTCCCCTTCCAGTTACTTGGAAGAAGCAGGGGAAGTCTGCTCCTGTGATTGGTTGGCAGCAGACATGTGACTCACACTGGCCTTCTGCTGAGCTTGAATCTGTGTGAGGAACCCAGAGAGAGAGAGGGGGGGGGAAGTCTGCTCCTGTGATTGGTGGGCAACAGACATGTGACTCACACTGGCCTTCTGCTGAGCTTGAATCTGTGTGAGGAACCCAGAGAGAGAGAGAGAGAGAGAGAATGGCTGAAAATGGAGGGAGAAAGCAGCAGCAGATGGGAGGTGAGTGGGACAGAGTTAAAAAATGGGGGGGGGACTTTCTTTCTGTTGTTCTCCAGTCCTGTTTTAAAGCAATTAGGCAGGGCTTACTTAGGTATTACAGTTTTTTATTATGTAGGAAACTAATACTGATTTGTTTAAAATTAATACTGATTTTTTGCAATGACCAAGTGGTTTGACAATAAAGTATTATATGGGCTGTATGTATTTATACATCTGCAGTGTGTGTATGGAGTCTTTCTAACAACTCTGTGATTGGTTTGGTGATTGGAAACCAAGACAACTCACAACAAGAAATAAATCCCTTAAAATCCAGTAACCATAAAGCAAGAATAAACAGTTGGAAAACAGCCTAAAGAGGCATGATTCTGAATTTTGGGTTGGGTGAATGAAGTTTATTTATTATTTGATTTATATCCTGCCCTTCCTACCAGTAGGAGCCCAGGACAGGAAACAAAAGTACTAAAAGCACTTTAAAACATCATAAAAAACAGACTTTAAAATCTATTAAAACATCTTTGAAAACATTTTTTAAAAGCTTTAAAAAACATTTTTTTAAAAAAAGAAAAGGCTTAAAAGATATTAAAAAGCAATTCCAACACAGACTCAGACTGGGATAAGGTCTCAGCTTAAAAGGCTTGTTGAAAGAACAAGTTCCTTATCACTTGAGGCTGTAGTTCTCTGCACACTTCCCAGTTTAGTAAGCCCCATTGAATACATTGGGACTTGCTTCTGAGTAAACAAACATTGGATTGCACTATAAATATCAATTACAGATTGTGTAATTAATAAACATATTTGATAGTCATGTTTATATAAATATTTCTTCATACTGTGTCCCAATGAGTATTTGATTTCACACTATGGTTGTAGATGATTTTTTCTCTACATTTTAAGTGTGCCCTTCTTCCTTGGGATGGTCATGGTACTCTGTTGTTTTCATCTTGAGGGGAGGATAGGCTGAGAGATGGTGAGTAGCACATGGTCACCCAGTATACTTTATAGCCCATTTCCATTTTGAAAAATTAATTAAAACGATTTACATGCAGGCAAAGTTGATTAAGTAGATCAACACATTTAAAGCACATCCAATTCACATTTAAAGCCCATGACTTCGCCTAAAGAATCCTGGGAAGTGTAGTTTCCCCCTCACAGTTATAGTTCTCACCACCCTTAACAAATGAAAATTCCCATGATTCTGTGGTGGGATTCATGTGCTTCAAATGGGTGTTGAATGTACTATAAATAAATGTTGTAGGTATGATGTGCATTCAAGAGTGAATTGCAAAGAAAATTTTTAAAAGATACTTTTTTAAACGGGGAGGGTTGTAGCTCATAGTTAGGGCATATGCTTTGCATACAAGGTCCAAAATTCAATTCCTGGAAAAGACTATTGCCTGGAATCCTGGACAGCCAATGCTAGTCCATGTCATGAGTACTGAGTTAGATGGTACAAAGTGGCCTGAGTCAGTATAAGGAAGATTCCTTGGTTCCTAAAATTTGGAAGAGACTCAAGGGCCACAGTGACCCCAACATTTATTGATGTATTTTTATTTACAACATTTATATACCGCTTTAGTGTAAAAAATCTCAAAGATGTTTACAGAAAGACTTAAAACAATAAAATTATTGGCAAAAGCGTTAAGGACAGATACTTTAAAAAGTTCAAAATAATAAAACCAACAATGAGTTAAAAACAGATTAAAAAACACAATAGCTTCTACATGCCTGGAGACGCTTGCCTCAAGAAAACTGACTTTAGCAGGTGCTGAAAAGAGGCGTCTGCCTAATGTCAATAGACAAGGAGTTCCAAAGCATAGGTGCTGCCACTTTACAGGACTGATTTCTTACAATGGCAGAACAAGTACTATGTGGCACCCATAACATGGAAAGCACACCTTGAACTTGGCCTGGTAGCAAATCAGCAACCAATGCCGATTTCAGAGCAGAGGTGTAATGTGCTGTTAGGATCTCACTCATGTTAGCAATTGTGCTGCAGCATTCTGCGTTAACTGCAGTCCCCAGGTCAGGTTGTGCTGCATGGGGATTTCTGTGACCTTGGCTGACTGGCTGCTAGGATTTTTTTAGTTTGGGTTTTTGGTTATGAATCCTGACTGGTTGTGGGATGCGGAGTTTTCTGTCTTATTCATAGGAATCTTGTGGTTGGTATGGTATTGCATTTAGGAAAGTGTTACTGGCTTTTGTGTTGTTGTTTTTTCTATTTGCATTTCACTTATCTTTAACCTCACTCTGTTACAGCCATAGAAGCAACAGCAGTGGTTCCATGTGCTCAGGACAACCCCCTTAAACCCATTGATGATGCAGGGGCATCAAATATTTGCAGTTAGTGTAATACCATATTACACTAATGAGGTGGCCAAGTGGTTTTTCTGTTTATGACCAGTAGTGCAGTAGCAAATTAAAAAGTGCAGGGTCTCTTCATGATAGTCACAGCCATGCCCCTCCTTCTTTTTTTGCTGCTGCGTTGAGAATAAGATCCTTTTTAATGCCTTCTCCTATAACAATAGACGTCCCTAGCTTAGTATTGACTGACAAGATTTCAGATAAGGATCTCTCCCAGCCATAATTGGAGACGCTGGGTATTGAATGTGGGGACTTTTGCATGCAAAGCATGTTCTCTGCCACTAAGCCATGACCCTCTTGTAAAGATAAAGGCATTCTTGATGGTAATATAACATTTAAAATACACTGCTGAACTATTTCTGTTACTGCTGGTGCTAATTTGCACAGGACCCCGTCTCTTACCTCCTGGATTAAAAAGCAGGGAAATTTACGAATTGGCAAAAAACCTTGCGGTTTAAGAATGTACCTATAGCCCACAGCTATTTCTATCAAACTTTAAAAAGCAGGGAAATTGGGCAGCTATAGTGAATGCACCAGGGGAGCAGGAGATCTGAACTCCTCTCTGAGATATTGGACTGCCCTACAAATTGGTCAAAATGCAAACACCATTTGGGTTGGTCTTTCACAGTCCAATCCACTTCCTGCATAGCTTGGAAGAATTTGGTAACATGTGCCTCTGAGCATATGGTGAGTGGTGGCAACACCTGCAATCAGCCCAAATAATAGAAACAAGACATGTGCTGTGCTGATCTTGTTTTAGCAGGGAGGAAGCAACATTATTCAGACAGTTGATATCGTTGAGATGGTCACTTTGAATATGTCTGATTTCCTTTGCAATTTTAGTGAAGTTTCCCATAGGAAATCATTTTCTTTTGTTTCTATTTCTGCGAATATGTGTAGTACAGCAACACTTTGCAAAATTTACACTAAAAAGACTCCAAACATAATAATGGCTCAGACTTCTGCAGAATAGTCTCCAGTGGACCTCAGGAGTGTCTCAATTTGCACAAGATAAAACAGTGGGAGGTGAAATATATTCTAACAAAATGCTAGGTGTGCTCTATGTTTTTAATTGACCGTGCCTACCTTGCCTTAAATGAAGTGGTTTAAACATAGCTGGCTGAAAACATGCATCCTCTTTTTCCCAACAGCTAGAGTCACTGCTGAAGTAGCAACATATTAGAATTAGTCTGATTTTACATCAAACTACAGTTTCAGATTCAACTGTTAAAGCACCCAAAATAGAAATAGAACATAACCTCCAATTTGAAACACAAAAGGCTGTCTTCACCATCATATGACACTGACTACTAAAAAGGCTTTGAAATTAATAAAAATAAATTTGACACAGATTTCTGGGATGAATAATGAGGAAAATAAAATGTTCTAGTTTAGATTCTCTGTACAAACAGTAGTAACACAGAAAAGAAGCAAAGTAAGAAGAACACCAACAAACATACAAAAATATAATTCTCTGTTTTTGGAGATTGCAGGTGTTGCCACCACTCACCATATGCTCAGAGGCACATGTTACCAAATTCTTCCAAGCTACGCAGGAAGTGGATTGGACTGTGAAAGACCAACCCAAATGGTGTTTGCATTTTGACCAATTTGTAGGGCAGTCCAATATCTCAGAGAGGAGTTCAGATCTCCTGCTCCCCTGGTGCATTCACTATAGCTGCCCAATTTTCCTGCTTTTTAAAGTTTGATAGAAATAGCTGTGGGTTATAGGTACATTCTTAAACCGCAAGGTTTTTTGCCAATTAGTGAATAAGCAGCCAAGATGATGCATCAAGGCATACATAGGATCCAGGGTAATAAAGACTGCCCTTGTAATATCAGCCTTTCCCAACCCAGTGTTCTCCAGCTATTTTGGACTACAACTCCCACCATCCCTGACCTTTGGCCATGCTGGCTGGGGCTGGTGGGAGTTGTAGTCCAAAACACTTGGGTTTTGGGTTGGGGGAAGGCTGATATTATAAGGGCAGTCTTTATTTCCCTGGATCCTATGTATGCCTTGGAGCACCATGTTGGCTGCTTATACTGTCTCTGCTCCCCTGACCACTTTCCAAAGTTTAATGTCACAATACTCACTTGCTCTGATGTGAACCTCTGTTGCAGCTGAGAGATTCCTTGGGTGCCCTCTTTGTGCCCCACCTGCAGATATTATGTGGGGGGCTACCAAGCTGAGGGCATTTTCTGAGTTTGCTCTCTGACTGTACATCTTCCTGCCCAAGGACATTCTCCTGACATCTTTGTTACCCTTTACCAACCAGGCAATGTCAGTCTTGTTTTGATGTCTTACCAGTTGGCTACATTATTTTCTGACTCTGGTGATACAATATATTTTAAGGCTCTGCTCTTTCTGGCATGTTTCCATATGGTTGGTATTATGATACTCTAATTTGTATTGTTGTGTTAGTCTTTAAGCATGGCTTAACTCCTAAGCTGCCTTGAGCGCAATTTGTAGAAAGGAGGGACATGCACATTTTAAAAATGTAAATGATGAAAAATCAAAAGCAGTCCAAATCACCTGGCCTACCAACTTTGTCCTGTACAATTTCAAGTCTTCCTTCCCAGCTGCCACCCAGTAGAGAGAAACACAGCAGATTATACAGTAGAAGAAACATTCAGCCCAAGCAACTCTTAATTTCATGAAGCAGGGGAGAAGGGCCACATGCATCCGCCCTGTCTACAGGCACTTCTACAGTGGAGCAACCTCTTGAACACTGGGTTGCAGCTCATGAGCACAACCAACATGTGTTTGACTATGGGGTGGAGGGTGAACATGTGGCCCCATTCTTCTGGTAATTAAGCATCAGAAACAGGTCAATAACTTGGCAGCCAATTTTTGTTCTAGTAATCATTGAGGTTTTTCTCACTTTTTGCTTCACAGAGGAAATGAATGTCCCATTAGCTATGTGCTTTACAGGAGATGAGGTTGTTTGTAGCTCTCTGGCTCACATGCAAAGTCAAAACATCTGCTTGCTGCATAACGTGTCATTTGTGTTATCCGAGTATTCTTGATTCCTGCTTTCTGTGAATAAGCAGTTGCCTTTCTCTCCACCTGGTTGTTAAAACAAATGGTAAAGTTCCTACAGAAAATATGTCTGGTGTCTCAGTTATACTAATAACTGCCCACATGGACAATTTAACGCTTGAGCATTCACTTGAGCATTGTGTTCCTCTTCTTGTAAACAGGAAGTCACAATTTGTGAAGTGACTTGGTGTGCTTCCTTATCAAAGGATATGGCTGGAAATGTTTACCCTTGAAATGGGTTACTGTATTCTTCAAATTTCTCTTGAGTTCACCTGGCTCGATCTCAGAGGGCTTCCTTGACTTCAGGCGCTGAATTTTCTGTGATATTCTGTCTTTGTAATCTAATCCATTTCACCTCTGTTTAACCTTACAACAACTTAATCTAGATGCATCCCAGTACTAACATATATTAAAATTGACTTTGCTCAATCCCTCAACAAGTGTTCACCAGCTGTAGTACTAAAATAGATGGGGTAACATCAATATTGACTACATTACTTCAAAAATGTAGATGTCAAGTTTATTCAGACTGCTTGGCTTTCATGTTATCTGTATCAAAAATCATTCTGAAAACAGTTTAATGAAGATACAGACTTCAGAAACTTGACGTTGACATTTAAACAAGAAGGCACTATGCCACCTCATGTATGGTGATAAAATAGCAGAGGGAAGACCAGCTAACATTATTACAGTAGGAAAAATAATTTACAATTTTAACAGGCTGTCTCTTCAGCATGTATGGTGTTAATATTTAAAACTCATTGAATCATGGCACGTTTTGGCAGAAATTAATAATACATCTCTGTTCTGTTAGTGTATGTATATTTGTGTTTCATCCTCAGCAGTTCTTCCAGGAATGACTTGGCAGCCTCATAGCTACTATGTTAGTGAAGTTAATTGTCACAGCAAAATGATAATATTATGAAGCTAATACTTCCAGGATGTAATGGAGACTTTGCAGTCTCCAATAGAATCAAATGTTACAGACAGTCTGGTTTTTTTAGGGTGCATAAATTTTGCCAAGCTGTTTGTCTGCCTTGCATTGACACAAGCTGCAGATAGGATGGTAGATGATCCATGTAAAATAAGCCTCCATTATTCATCTTGGCTAAAATGAACTGAGCAATATTTTTTAACATCTTTGAAAATGAGTCTGATATGGGAATGGCAATTCTTGCCAATTGTTCAAAACATGCATGTTGAGCTTTAATTCCCGTAACTGTTGAACAGTTTCTGGTGCCTTCTCTCTCTCTCTCTTTCTCAAATTCATATTCTATACTGTACATCTTTCATAATTGTTGGCAATCATCTACATTTATTTGGTCCTTTCCACTTTGGCTATATCATTTCTGATCTGGGCATACCTTTTATCTTGGTTTTGTTGTCTTTTGCATTGTTTTCTTGCATCCTTCAAAACTAAACAGGACTAATTTCTGTGTTAGGAAATCTGTGTAGCTTCTCATGTAAAAGTATTATAAAATTAAAAATACTTTTATATTGCTAGAATGTTGTATTATAGCTTATTTGTATTTCCATTTTTGACCCAAAGGCCTCCAATCCTCACAATCAAAACATTACAAAATAGCAAAATCACAAAGTACCCATCACTCACCTTGGACAAGCGTAAGGAATGTCTGCAAAGAAACAGAAAAAACATCAAGTCACCCCATCTCTTAACTTGGATGTACACACTTCCCTCCTATCTCTCACCCATGTGGATAGGTTCCACTAACAGGCTCTGGCTCTGGGACAGAAACCACCTCCCTCCCACTGCAGCCAGCAGACAATATATTAGTTAACACCACTTTATAATAACCAGAAAGCATGATCCAGTTCCTGATGTGTGTGCTTCCAGTACCAGAAGTTCCTGTCATCCAGTATCCATAATGCAGGTCAGGAATTATCATCATCATCATCACCTGCCCCTCACCCAGAGGTCCCATGGTGGGTCACAGCAGTTTTAAAATACATTATTAAAAACAGGTAAAAACAACCTAAACATCACAAAAGATAGGGTGGGTCCTAAAAATATACATCTCAAGTGTCAAAGGCCAAGGTATTCCTATTACTAGACATCTTAATCAACTACCCAAGCATCACCCACACTTTAATTCTTGCCCTTTCAGTCACTAGAAACATATTTTAAGCTTATTTTAGGTTGGAGGATAAAGATGCATAGAATTTTGATAACGCACACCTGGCAGCCCCCATCCTGCTATATACCTCCCCCTTTGATAGCTAAATACAATGTCCTCTCTAGGCAAGTCTTACTACCAGTTCACGCACAACTGCTAAGAAAACTAATGCAGTCTTAGGCTGCATTAACAGGAGCATAGTGTCCACATCACAGTAAGTAATAGTTCTGCTCTATCCTGCATTGGTCAGGCTGTATCTGGAACACCATGACTAGTTTTGGTGTCCTGTTTTAAGAAGGACATTGATAAACTAGAGTTTGTCCAGAAGAGGGTTTTCAGGATGGTGAGGGGTCTGGAAAGGGACTGTTGAAAGAACTGGGTATACTTAACCTGGGAAAGAGAAGATTAAGGGGAGCAGTCTTTAAATATCAAAAGGGCTGTTGTGCAGAAGATGGAGCAGACATGTTCTCTCTTGCTCCAGAGGGCAGGACTAGAACCAATGGATGAAAATTGCAGGGAAGCAGATTTCGGTTAAACATTATTAAGAGATACATCCTAATGGTAAGAGTTTTTGACTGTGGAGCAGACTGCCTTGGGAGGTTGTAGGCTGTCCTTCTCTGGAAGTATTTAAGCAGAGGTTGAGCAGCCTGGCCATCTATCAGGGATGCTGTCATGGCTTGGTGCATCGGGCATCCTGCATTGAACAGGGGGTGGACTAAATGACCCTTGCACTCTATAGAATCATTGTTGGAAGCAATCCAAGACATTATGTAAGATCTAGCTGTAGTGTTTGATGATGGTGCTTTAAGCACTTTTCTATGCTGCAATCACCAGGTAGTGAACATTCACATGTGTGAACCAGCCCTCAATAGCTAAAGGTATTTTTAATTAAGTGTTGCCAGTGCTAATGCGCTCAGTAAGGCTGATAGATGTCTCTCCTAGATAGATGTGGCATCCCACGTCAGAGGATTTCCAGCAAAAACTAATTCTGGGTCTATTCCTTTGTAGCCCCAAGCCATGGCAAAGCACAGCAAGAGTTTTCAGATAATTTCCCCATAGCTTTAGGCTTTAAGTTACTATAGGAGTACACCTTCACAGACAGACAAACATTTGGGGCCCCGGAACTGTGGAAATATTAATTACGACCATTTGTTTTCCTGGATACAACTTTGTATTAAGATATTTGGTATACCAAAGGAGACTTCTGGTGTGTGGTTTACCAAGGAGTTTAAAACACAATAAATAATTAAAACAAGTAAAACAATAAGAATATAACTTCAGAACATTTAAAAACAACAGTGGAAATTAAAGTAACAAATCAGCAATCAAGCCTGGGTAAATGAAAAGCTCTTCACCTGGTGCTAAAAAAAATCATCACTTTGCACCAGGCAAGTTTCCCTGGGGAGAAACTTCCAGTACCAAGGCATTACAACTGAAATCCACAACTGAAATTTAAAGAAAGCAACACAGGGCTGCTTCATGTGCCATGATTTCAACAGCTGCAGGTATATGCTTCTGACCCCAGTTGTGCATCCCCTTAAAACTGTAATTGCTTTGTATATGCTGTAGAAAGTCACTGGTCTCTATGTGTATGTGATTGGCTCTTCATTTATGGTGGCAAATTTCCACAGTTCATGGCCAGTATCCAATCCTTCTTGAACAAAGATAATCTTGTGTCACCCTTTAATTTATGTCCAGAAATTTCTTCTTTTCTCCTGCTTTACTGTACCTTGATGAATCTTCATATGCTTTTATTAAGAATATAAATGAACTTATCAGCTAGATTACAAAAAAAGGGTGAATAGTTGTGCACACCCAACAGGGTCTTGGGCATGAGCTTCTTTAACAACAGCCACCCCCCACCAGTGTTGGATGACAAAACCAAATCTGTGAACACATGCACACTCTGGGACATGGCTAAGGTAGCTCCTTGGATCTTGGCCATAGAAATCACTGTTCACCATGAGCTACCAACTATGACCACCTTACTCTTTTTCATCTACTCTGATTTTAAAATTATAAGAACCACACTCCAAACTTCAATTGGCTGGGAAGGGGATCTCTCTGCAGCTGCCTTTGCAAACTTGATTTGAATTTTCTATCTTCACTGTTGTGGACTAAGGACATACTGAAACAAGGCACTTTTTATTACCTCTGTAATCTGAAGCTCCATTTCTTGTTGTTCTCCTGACACTTTTGTCTGTTTCCTCTTTCAGGTTCCTTCTACTGTGGCACATTGCCTGTGGTGTGAAAGACAAGATGAAGAGAGATTCATTCCATGAATCTCTCTGCAGCTGGTCTTATTTTAAAAACAAAACAGTGTGGCTGGCACTCTTTGGTGGGTGCTAATCATCTGGTGGCATAACATAGACTAGCCTTTCGGGGGGGGGGGGGCTTGAAATTTGAATCTATTCCAAAGCTTGAACTTTTCCAGTTGGCAGAACAGTTTGCAGAACATTATCTCCCAAGCTAGTGTATAAACATTTTTGTAGCACATATTTATTTATTCTTCACTGTTACTCATATTACCCTCTTTTCAACTTGGCATCCTGCATTTCCAGGGGAAAATATCTTGCTTTGGAGTACAAATAGAAGAATAAATAGCATAATTTTTGGTTGGTATACTTTTTAAGATAGCAAATTACTCATTTTGGAACTATATACTTAATCGTGGCTGTCCCTGAATGAGTGGCAGTTCTGCGGCCTCACTTCCAAGAGGGTCAGTCCCCCTGTTAAACAGCATGTAAGGGATTTCTTACAACAAACCTCAGT
This sequence comes from Rhineura floridana, assembly GCF_030035675.1. Taxonomy (NCBI): domain Eukaryota; kingdom Metazoa; phylum Chordata; class Lepidosauria; order Squamata; family Rhineuridae; genus Rhineura; species Rhineura floridana. The sequence continues at coordinate 34,930,304 of NC_084480.1, read as the reverse complement.
TCATGAATCCTACATCAGAAACTGGCTGAGGGGTTTTCCAGACAATCATCTTTATAAGAATGTTAAATGCACAATGTGACTCATTTGCTGTGGAGGATCCTAGAGATCTCTCTTTAAGGAAGCGGGTATCATCTTTCTTTGGGTTATGGAAATATCATATTCTCTCAACCCTCAAACAGCAATATCTCACTGGGAAAATACAATCCCTTTCCAGCCCAACTAGCACATCAGTTCTAATTAGTAGTGTTTGGAATAAGGATGTAAGCAGAACTCTGCTGGATCAAACTCAAAGCCCAAAAGAGAGCCAGTGTGGTGTAGTGGTTAGAGTGTTGGACTGGGACCTGGGAGACCAGGATTCAATTCTCTGCTCTGCTATGAAGCTCACTGGGTGATCTTGGGCCAGTCACTATCTCTCAGCCTAACCTACCTCACAGGGCTGTTGTGAGGATAAAATTAGGAGAGGGAAACCATGTTTATATGCCATCTTAACCTCTTTGGAGGAAAAATGGGATATAAATGTAATAATAAAATCCAACATCCTGTTCTCACAGTTACTGATCCACAAGAGGACCTCTTCTCTTATTCCATGACTGCTAAGCTTACTCAGGAGCCTTTGGTAAAGTATGAGATCAAAAGTATTTTTTAAAAGTCTAAGTACACAGTGTTGACTGGATTACCTCTATCTATATGGTTGTTGATACTCTCAAAGAACTGTAAAAAGTTAGTGAGCTAGGATGTACCCTTGCAGAAGCCATGCTGGTTCTGCTTCAACAAGACTTCTATATGCTTGATAATTTGTTGTATAATTAATATATTTTCAATGGTGTATGTGATATAACTAGGGGTAAATAAGTTCTCTTTCCCTATTACACTCTCACAGGCCATTTTGCTCCTCACAGGTAAAGTCCTGTCATAATGTAACACTCAGGGACAACTGTAATACTCAGGACAGAAGTACTTGAAACACAGGGAGGAGGGAACTGTTGCAGGGGAATCCCTTTCAGTATACCAATGCCTTGCCATTTTAAAACGCTTTTTTCTCCTGCTGCTTTTCTTTGTTTTTTGAAGAATACGTTCTCCAGTGATGAAGCGTGCATATGCCATGATTTTAAAATAAAACAAAGTCTGTACTTTTTTCTGGTGTACACCTAAAATGTTTTAATCATACACCTTAAAAATCACATATGATTATAATAAACCAGGTTTGCAAGGATTTATTACTCAGGTGCACCCTAGATTGGCAACAACTCCCTGTTGAGTGTATGTTTGATGGCCAACCCAGTTCTGCCTCTGTGTAGTGTGTGAAATTGATCCCAGAAGGGTAATCTCAGTCCATCATTTAGCATTTGATCTCTCACTGTTGGTCCTGGACTGTGGCTAGACTGAGTATAGTACTAAATATAAAACCCAGGGTTTTAAATTGCAAACTGGGTAATATAATAATATATTGCATGAGTTTGTAATATAAAATAAGGATTTGGGGGTAAGTTTTCCTTCAGTTCCTTGCCGTATCTTTCAAATACATGTCTTTGTGATGTTTTAGAGAAAGATTTTGTGGTGAAATAACACGAGACGTTGCAGTCCTTGACATGGAAAGAGCAGCATAATCTAATGGTATGCAGCCTCCTTAGTTCCTGGATGGGACATGACCATAGTTGATGAGTTTCTCATTCAAGTAACCCTCGACCTCATAAAATTGGACTCATACTTGAAGCCCACCCTTTAAAATGCCAGATTTTTTTCTCATTTTCAGCCCATGCAGTTAACTTGTATGTAGTTTAAAAATAGACTTTTAAAAGAATCAATTTCATGGTGAATGCATCTAGTCAAACAAGCCATTTAAACAACATCTTACTCGTGTGTAGCAGACCATTTTACAAGTACCTGACAGTTTTACAAGCCTGTGTTTCAGACAGGGTAATTGGTTGTCTCTGAGATGTGAGTTTGGGACTTAGACTCATTAACTTCTTTCAGCGAACAGAATATTTCTCAACTTTGTTGTATACCTGGTGTCATTCTTGGTGCCAGTCATATTTTTAATATATTACAAATAGGATGCAAGAAGAGAGACTTAACTTTGGGACACAAATAAGCTATTTACATGCTGTCACCCTTTAGGCTTCTCATTAGGCACAATATATCTAATTATGATCTCTGTACTATTTGAGTAAAATTGTCATCATCTCTTAATCTGTATATGCATTTAGCATTGTAATGCAGATATTGGCTTGGATTCAGAAGTGTCTTGCGTGAACAGAAAGAAACTTCCATAAGGAAACCCAACCAAATTATTCTGATTTCCTCATCCCACTACTGCTCCCTTTCCCTACTATGGAAGATCCCTTGACTCTCAGGAGCAGCTTGAGGGGCCTTAGGGGCTATGGGGGGGAGGAAACCCCTGTTGCATGAACAGAGTTCCACTCATTCTTCATTGGGTCCAACCCATTCTATGTGTGTTTGGGTTGTTGGTTAAAAAAAAAATAGCACTCAAAATATTAAGTTTGCTTTGGGCAGAGGAGTTCCAGTATCCATACTGATCCTGCATTTGTGGATGCTCCATTCACTTCAACTGAAGAATAATTGCCAAGTGTGCAGTTTGCTTTCTCTGTGCAGTAAATGAGGCATGCTCTGGATCAGGACAATGGAGTAAAAAATTACGACCCAGTTGGGGGCTCAATTTTTCAAATGCTGATGTTCATTGTAATAATCTATATTGTTATATTATAATATCATATCTCATAAACTCCTGTAAAAATAATTTTCTCTCTTATTTATTCTGTATCGCTGCCACTGCCCTATCAAATTGTGTGCAGAATTGGATAACTGGCAAATAGAACAGGGCAATTTTAACAACATTGGCAGTGCTACTCACACCGGGGTGGTAGCATGCATGTAATTGAAATGAGAGCTGATTTACACCACATACAGACACACATTGGAATCAGCTTCCATTGGACATATAATCCTGTTCATGAAAGCAGCAGCCACACTTCAAGGATTGAATGAGAATTGGCTTGTAAACATTGGCACCCCTTGACCATGTTGCTGTTACCACACCTTTCTCAGGGGATTTGCTGTATCTAATAATTTGCTTTTATTGTTTGCAAAAATGTAATGGCTTCTTTTCTCAGCAGTCTTCATCATTCACTACTGAAGGGAGTTGCTGAGTCATTTGTTAGGATTTTTATATAGAATATTCAATCATGCTGAACAGTGAAGACATAGTCCCACATGTTGAGAGTGCACAGAAGCAGTGACCAAGATGAGAGGCTTCATAAAATATCAACCATTTCTGTGAGAATGTGAAATATACAAAAGCAAACCTGTGCACCCATTTTATGCTTTCTGGTTTTTATGGTTCCAGTTTCACTTTAAATTAAAGCATAGAAGAGATACTCCTTTTATATTCTGATCTTCAAAACAGTTGAGTGGTCAAAAGTAATTTTACATCAGGTGGTCATTTATTTTTAAGTCACGTAGGAAGAAGGCAAGGACATTGCTTTAAACTCTAGAAAATGTCTGTAGTAGGCTTAAAAAGAGTTGACAAAATATCACGTGGTGCTTCTCTTGAATGTATTGAGATAGCTCCAATGTAGAGTGAAGTGGGAGAATCCTTTAACTTGATTATTGAGGATTTGCATGTACTGTAGACTCTTTCTTTATGACTGTAGCCATAAAGAAACTCACTTTCTTAACAAGGTCAGGAAAACAACAGTATCCATAAGAACAGTGTGTTGATAATATTTCAAGAGTTGGGAAAAGCTATCACAAAATACTTAATATTAATTTGTACTTTTACAGGAAACATTTCCCAGAGGAAAACATTTAAGACAATTACCACCTTTTTTCTTAAGCAAGAACATAAATGATTAACCAGAGTTTCAAATTTTGCTTTAATTAAATAGTAGCCATTGCTGACAGCCCAACTCATAGTAGATGCTACAAGGAGAGGAAATTGGTAATTTTCAAATAATGCATTTCATATTCTTATTTCCAGCAGGTACTTTTTCTGCGTTGGCAAATGCAGGCCTCCCTATAATTAGTGGGACAAAGAATATTGCTCTTATAGGAGTGTGTGTATGTGCACGCATGCGCATGCGCATGCACATTCTTTACATTAGAGGTTTGTGAAAATCTCAGGTTACTCAGTCATTTTTGTCAGCTTAGCACCAGCTGGCTTTATTATCAAGTGGTTTGTTATGTTTTTGTCCAGCTTTTGCTTCCTCTCTGAATGTAGCTGTCAGGTTGTGTTTGCTGAAACAAGCCACAGTGGTCATTCATTTGGCTTCACAGTATATGGTTAGCGTACTAACATCAACAAGATACCTTCATTTTCAACTAGCCAAAATTATAGTATGCATTCCTAGCATTATGCATCAATTCAAATTTGTAATGTTATGAAATTAATCACCTAAGTGGGTTACTTACATATTTAATATTAGAAAATTGCACTTTGACTTAACTGTGATAGGATTTATTTTTGAGAAAGAGATCCAAGTCCCTCTGTCTAACTGTTGTTGCTAATTTAGCCACAGTAAAACTGATGTGAAGGGATAATTCAGTAAGATCTCTTCCGTGTATGGGTAGGAGAAAGGGGGCTTCTTCTTGTATCTCTTTTCTAATAGTGCATTTTTTCAAGTTGCTACTAAATTATTATTCCTTAATAACCCAAGGGAAGTGGTTGAGATTACTGTTGCCGTTGCCATTGGTTTAGCGGTCAAATAATGCATATCGAAAAACACTTCTAAATTTCAATAAACAGCTTTTTCCTGCTTCTCTGAATGATAATGTTATATATATCTAGTTTTGTCAAGGATTTCATCTGAAGTATGTCTTCAAAGGAAGAATTAAATTCATGGTTTTAGCTTACAAAATTGATCTATTCCATTTTAAATCACTTTACTGGTAAACAAATATTGCATATGGATTGTATCTTGGTTAGATAGTAGTTTTTTATATATAGTCAGTGCCATGTACAAATATTTGAACAACACACATCACAGAAACTTCTAAATGGTCTAGATCACAATACACACTGAAAGTTACCATGATCACAAGATTTGCTAAACATATTTTCTTTTGTTGATGAACATTCTGCATGGAATTATTATTGTTGTTGTTGTTGTTGTTATTATTTCTTACCTACCCTTCACTCACTACAATACGGTATTAAAATACAGTATTTTAAAGTATGCTATTAAAACAACCTAAAATCACAGAATAGGGTGTGTCCTAAAAATATACATCTCAGATGTCAAAACCAGGGTAAAGAGGTGCATTTTAAGCATTCACTTAAAACTATACAGTGAAGTTGCCAGGCACAGCTCAGTGGGGAGGGAGTTCTACAACTTAGGAGCTACCACAGAGAATGCCCTCACCCGGGCCTCCATCATCCCAAACTTCTGAAGGTGGTGGGACTTCCAAAAAGGCCCCCTCTACTGATCTCAACACCTGAGAGTGTCTGAATGGAAGGAGGCGGTCTTTCAGATATTGGCATGTTAGTCATTTAGGACTTTAAACACTAGAGTGAGCACCTTACATTTGGCCAAGAAATGAATTGGCAACCAAACCAGCTATTTTAAAACAGGGTTTATATGAGATCTAAAGGGAACCCTAGTTATCTGGCTGTTGCATTTTGGACCAGTTGAAGTTTCCGAGTCATCTTCAAGGGCAGCCCCACATAGAGCACATTGCAATAATATGAGCAATAACTGCACTGTAAGTTAGAAGTTATGTTCTAATTCTGAAGCTGAAAGAATGTATACCATCCATTTTGAACAAAGTCTGGTTTGGCCTGTGTCATAAGTGCATATAATTCTTTGATAGACATCCCTGTGCTTTTAAATGTATTGTTAAAATGGTGGTTTCCAAGCAGGTCATTCACCTCTAACAAAAACCCTTGGAGGTCACACCATATAACTTGTATTTCAAGAATAGCTATATAGTAATTCTAAAAATAAACACGCAAGATTCTTCCAACACTTTTAATATTTTCAAAATAGAAAGTAAGCCAAAAGGTGTATCTAACAACTGATTTTTATTGCTTTTTTTAAAAAAAAATAGATCAAAAAGTATTTGGAACTTGAACCACTTGCACGAGGAAAACGCTGGATACTTAAGCCTTGTTCCTTGGATGAGATGGAAGCAGTAAAAGACAGCTTCAGCCTGCTGATAAATTTATTAGAAGACAGAGATCTTGAACCTTCAAGAATGTGAAGAAAACTAGGATGGTTCTCAGATAGCAGTGTACCTGTTCGTCTCACCTTTAGCTGAATTATGGTTTGGAATAAAGAAGACTGTGTTATAGCTTGCAATAAATATATTTTTGCATTTAGTCTGGAAAGCCTGTTTATAATTTCTGTGAATCAGGTTTATGATTCTTTTCCATAATGCTTTCTGTACTACTGAAATTGAGAGTTTCTTTTGTTTACCAACAATTCTGTTCACTGTATGCCATTTTTCTGCATTGTCATTAGTAGAACCTTAATGTGGAATTTTGCTGCATATACATAACTCAATCTGCAACTGGACACCAAAAGATCTGAAAAGAAAATATGTTTTGCAGGTCTCTGACCATTACTTAGGTAATTCTATGGGACGAGCACACAAGCTATCTGGAAATTAGAGTCACTGAGAACCACAGTAAATCCTGAAGCCAAGGAATGCATTTTTAATGCAAACACTAGTCAGAAGCCTTATCAAATGCAAACACCTACCTTTTAACATTTACAGTTTTAATTCCTTTTAGAGAGACAAACCATTGATTTAGCAAGAGATGAGGCAAAGACAATGAGCATATCAGTATTTTGTTATCAGTTTGGATTCATCTCGAGTGCAAAAAAATAGCCTTTGTAAATTTGTAGACGTCATTTAAGCTGATGATTGTGTAAAATGGTGATGAAATGGGGTCTAACTTTTAGTAAAGAAAATGGAGCATGAACAATAAACAGGTTTAAATAATCCATGGATGTATTCTACATAACTAGTATTATGCTAGAAGTCCTAGAGGCCACAGGATTATTTTATTTTAAAAGTTAGTGTCTTGGAACTATTCTCAAATTCTGTGTTTCTTAAATACCCCTATTTTCAGGGGCTTCAGTTTCCTTCTAGCATTGCTCCAGGCTGAATGTTGGTAGAAAGCTTATCATCCAGAACATAGCTTGTTTTTGTTGCTGTTTTTTGTTATATGTGACAGTACTCCAGTTAGTCCCAAGAAACTATCCTTTGTCTTTGCAGGTTTACTCAGTTTTCAAGCCCACAGACTGCTTCAGAATTCAATACTACCTTGGTTGCAGTCAGTGGAGCAGTACTTTAAACCTGGCCTCTCAATAGCAACATTGCTGGTGCTTACCAAGAGCGGCAGCAAGGTTGGGGCAGTGCAGATGCACCAGTGGAAGCACCCAGATTAGCTCTGCCGGTGTGCCTGTACTACCCCAACCTCATGGCCACCATGCCTCATCCCCACTCTGTCCCAGTGAGTGGCAGCGGCATCACTGTCAGGAGGCCAGTTCTACAGCCTTGCCCTGCTGGCCACTGCTGCATAATACAGCAGTGTGTAGCTCTATATAAATTGTGTTGGAATGCTGGATGTTATATTCCTCTACTAACTAGGGAGTGGAATCAGCCTTGCTCAAATATTATCGTATTGGTGGTATTACAGCATTTGGTCTTCTTTCTGTATGTCTGGCTTTGTTTTAATTTTCAAGGTTAAATGCAGAATATCTTTTGACTTGTAATTTTTGTATAATTTACTCTAGGGTTTGGAAAGTAAAAGGTATCAAAAAAGGATATCAAAACAATTTCTCAATATATAATGCACTTTGATCTGTGAACTTCCCTTTTTTATTTTTATTTTTAATAAAGACCTTTGGATTTGGGGGCTCATACCCCGTCTAACCCTCTGACTGTTCCTTGTGAAGAATGCCACATAATATATTCTTTAGTAGTGGTGAGACTACTAAATAGGATTTTGAATGAAACTGGAGACAGAGAGATGAAAGTGACGGGAGGGCCAGCAATACTTACAACTAAAGGTATTTGTTTATATTGCCTTCACATTTTCCTATCCAATTTCCTATCTGAAATTGAGGCTTTATTGAGACTGGAGTTTCAAATGTTTTTTGAAAAGCTATAATTCATCTATTAGTAGCTGCCTGATTTCACCAAAAGAAGCCAAAGATATTTGAGGTGGCCTATAAGTTCCTTGTATTGAGACAGATGGTTTCTGATACTCTGTTTTTGGCACAGTCAAGGCTCATGGGTGCATTTAAAAATATGCAGATAAGGAGGGAACATGCAAACAAGGAGAGAACAAACTGGCTTTTCATCTCTTAACTGATCAAATTTACAGAAGGAGAAAATGGGCCCAATTTCCATTACTTCAGAGGAATAGATGTGACTCAAATCAATAGATGTGGCTCAAACTGTTAAAATGGGGTTGCTTTCTTCTTTAATGAGGCCATCCAATATCCACTGTTATTAGGGACTGCAAAACTGTGAGAGAAGAGCCAAACTAGCGGAACAGATAATAAAGCTTCAGCTATATTGTAGTGTTAAATATAGACTAGGGTTGGAATGGTATTGTCACTTACTTAAGGGTAAACCCCATTGAACCCAATAGGAGTTCCTAAGATTTAAAATGCATAGTGATGGCCTGCAGAACCTTTCTGAAAATATCTAGTACAGAGGAAATTTTCACTTACCTAAGGATTTTTATCAGATTTTTATCATACTACATTCCATACTACAGGGTGAAACAGTACCTCAGAACTGCTAGAGGACTACAGATAAGCCCTTTCATTTTTATTGTTCTTTGTGGTAACTGGATTTAAACATAGCGGTAAAACTTTTATATCTTTAAGCACTTCATGAACTAATATCACATTTCTATCTAAAGTGTTCTCAAATGTAGATTGATCTGTGAACACCAAAGCAGTCCTTATTCCACTTGGTTGTTTTTTGTTTTCTTCTTGACCTGGGCCTTCATCATATAGATGAAAATAATCCCATTCCTAGGGATTACTGTGGATATTGCCTTTTTTATTTAAGAAAGATGTTGTGATGTGAGGTTCTAATAGACATCTGTCAATCACTGTGTTTGTGTGTGCCCACATTGGGCTTTTTCTCAGACTTATGACAGTCTACAGTACTCTGGCAGTAAGAATATAAACATTATCCATCAGTATCCAAGAGTAGCTGTTTTGACAGACTCCTGTCGCACATTTGTCAGTGGCTCCTATGGTCTATCAGTCCGAAGATGCTCATTGTGTTGCTTCCATGTTTATATCCCATGCTAAATATATAGAAGTGCTAGTACTTTTTAACATCTTTACTATGTTCAGAATTCTTTATCCTCCCCTGTACAATGTGCCATATGTCTCAGCTTACATATTCAAATACTGTAAACAGAACTACATGTTGTATTGTTGAGCTTGCATTTCATTATTTATAGACATTAACAGATTTTTGTATGCAGCTAGGTAACACAGTTGCCTTTTTTTGTAATGGCAAGTAATTTATATTACAGAGGTTTGTATATTACTGTAGCTAAAAGCAATGGTTGACACCTAACACACCATATACCCCTGACTTTATACTAAAAATACAGTGTTGATACTTGACCCATTCGTGCAGAGAACATCAATGCAGGAAGCACTGTTTGTGATTTATATAATTTGCACTAACCAAAATGAAAATAAATGTTCTGTAGAACACTAGTATGAATGTTTTCATCGATATTAACATTTTAGAAGTGTGTTTCATTTTAAAAAAAATTTCATTGACATTGTCAGTTCAGGGCTGTTTCTTGCAAATACACAAGTACTTTTCAAGAGGCCAGCCACTTATTTGATTGCAGTGTATATAGGGAGGTTGCAGTAGTTATCTAAACTGTAATTACCTCAATAAAAGTAGTTTAAGAATTTAATCTGTTTCTTCCAGTGACAAAATCCTTACTCATGAAAAAAATATATGTAAAAAACAAGCTAGAATAAAAGTTCCAATAGATCTTGCAGAAAGATAGACAACCAAGCAGAAGTGTAGTCTTCAGTTGAACTTTCCTTCAAAATCTATGTGGATTCTGAATGGTGACAATCACACCCCCACAATGGATTCTTCCATTGATGGTAAGCAACTGTTGGAATAGGTCCTATGGCTTAATATACCTGACATAACAGGCTGGTTTTTAGAACAGATCAATCTGCAACATTATTTCAAAATGTTTCACAGGATGGCAAACACCACATTTTCAGTATTGCAACTATTTGGGGATCACTGGCCAATAAAGAAAAATAAGGAATTGCACATGATAGCAATGGCCAGAATTCAAGGGACTGCGTATGCTTTTAAAGGAGTGTATTTCATTGACCCATTGGAATATTTGACTCTCTCCCACCCTTTGACTAGCTGACTACCAGGCCCCATCACAAACTGCTTTTCAAAATCTCCTCAGTTTGAAAAGTACCTTGCTATGTGGCATGAGGAGCTACTGTCCAACCACTACCTTCACCTGGGCTCACACAAGTAGTCCTACAGTTCTTTAGAACCTGACCAGCATATATTTAAATATAGTCAGTGAGTATGTAACACTGTGCCAGTCTAGAGTAACTTTGTGAAATTAAACATTAAAAAATGTAAACATAAATCTGGTGAAAGGGACAAATAATAACTTCAGTGACATTCCATTGCCCTGTTCCTATTGTAAGTTTCATGTTTCATGAAGTGGAACAAGGGCAGCATAACTCCTAAAGTGCTATGAAATCATGCCTTTTAAAATCTAAACTCTATGGAGGGCTTCTCAACAGAGTTGCAGGATACATATCACTAATGTGCTTTTGTTTTATAGTGATGAATGAAGATCTCGTGATTATGTCTGATGGCATCTTCATGCATTCCCAATAGTTCCTAAACGTCATTTTGTACATGTTTAGAAATTGCAGGACTGGTCTCATTAGCCACCCCAGTATTTAAAAATGTTTTTCTACACAGAAGTATTTCTGGGCAGGAAATAGCGTAAAATCTTTGTATCATTTGCTACACATCCTGATCCTATGAACATGCATGCAGCATACATGTGTTCTAAGTGCTTGTAATAGCAGACAAAGGGCTACTTCCCAAGCTATAACATGTTAAATAAACTCACATGTAACTCCTCGCCCTAAAAACTCTGCAGTTCTATAGTCTATTATCCCTTTCTTTTCCATTGTTACTCTGTGTTAACATATGACTTTCAAAAGAGCAACTTATTTTCACACAAAACTTCAGCAGTAAAGTACTTCACTAGATCCTTGCTACGGTTCCTGGTCATTATCTGCACACACCCATCCTTCAGTTAAGTGAGAATATGTGGTGTTGTGCATATAGCCAGCTGGTGAGCCAGTTTTCTGTTATCAGCTCAGTACATGGTAGTATATTTACAACACATCTGGACCCATTCAGAAAAATGTGGAGAAGCAGAAGATTGGCCAAGACATTAGATGGCAAGCTAACCATTTAGCTGTATGCTTACCTTCGAAATTTACCACTGGGTAATTAGTTGGCTAAATTGAGTTAATGCTTTGTGTGAATGCTTGGGAAGCTCATGTTTTCTTAAAGTTCTTATAAGAAGTGGCCAAGATTTACCACACTAGGAAGTTTTTCCTCAGGGAAACTTTTCCCTCAAGCCTTGACCACTGTATCCTTTGGAGGAACTTTGATAGACACGACCTGCTAGAAGCTATGTTGGTGATGCTACCAGGGGAATGACTTTAAAGTATTAGACTTCTTTGAATTATAGCACAGGAGTACGAGCCAAAAAGTGCCCAGGTCAAATTTTTTCTTTACCATGAAAATTCACTTGAAGTGTAACCTATAACCTGCAATAAACAAACAAACACTACCACTCATTACAAGATGAAATTTTCTCTTTCATTCATTTTGGAAATTGTAATATTAAGATATTCCTTTACTTTGGATACAAATTGAAAGGAATCAGGGAGGACGAAAACTCTGCACTGATAGTGCTAGGCCCCTATATTTCACCCCAACATTGTGATCATCACATTGTGATGTGGTATTCAGGCTTTATTTACTTCTGTACATTGCTTTGAGATGTTTACTGTTGCTTTGTTATGTAACTTCAAATGTGGAAATAATATTTACTTATTAATTTACTTATTAAATTATTATTATTTGTAGTAGTAGTATTTAATGTTAAATGTGGAATTGTCATCACTACCACTCTATCATTCTACTGTATTTTTTAAAATAGTTTTTTTTGGGATGTGTAAACTGCTTACAGATTTCTGTTGAAATATAAAGCGGTATACAAGTTAAATTAATAATGTAATTAATTACCATGCAGTCCTATGCATGTCTGTAAGAAGTAAGTCCTTTAGAGTTCAGTAAGGCTTATGGGTAAGTATGTATAGTACTGCAGCTTTAATTTATCAAAATTAATCTATTAAACCTTTGCAGATATAATATTAAAATCTGTTAGTTCCATTATGCATTAATACAAGACAGAGGCTATGAACTATTAAGCCTTTAGTTCTCATTGATTTTTCATTACCAGTGGATTGCCTCTCTTACTCACAAAACTAATTATGTCAAACTAGTCAAATCCAGACAGCTAAAAGGATGTCAGTAGAATCTGCCCACTGCAAATGTGTTCACTCACTTGCTGCTCTACCTTTAAAGTAATGAGCATGACCTTAGTGTGACAGTAAATAAGGTAACATACAGCTGCTAAAATAATGACATACATTAATGGTGTAAGGAATGTTTACCCTGCATTCCTATCTATTAGTGTCCACAATTAACCTGCTCCACAGCTGAGAAAATAATTCTAGCCAACAGTGATAAATTGACAACACTTCTCCCCTTGGAAGTGGCAACAATATTTATAGAAGTTACTACAAACAAATGCATATCAAGATATGGTGCCATGTTTCACTAATTTTAGTCCTTGGGATGTGCCAAAAACACAAGATGACTATGCTATTATAGTTAAAAATAACTCAAATCCTCCCCCACTTTTATTATTAAAACAAGGCAAGGTTTACTTACTGAGTATTTTTGCTTTTTCCCCCTTTTATGCATGTTTGTGGTACTCACCGCTAAAATGCCTAACATTTACAAAGACTGGGACAGAGCTAGGAATAGTCTCCTGGCTCCCAGACATCAGCCAAACCCACAAGATTATCTCTCTTCCTTTGTAGCATAGGTTGCACACCTGGGGATTCTGAGGTTGCGGCCTATTGCCGAAATAAAACACAGACACCATTGCTTGGGTAAATGATGGGCCACTTTATTTAAACAGAATCAATTGAATAATGAACCTGCAGAAGGGAGATTAAGGGCGGGGCGTTCTGGAGATCCAGGCAAAGCCTGTTAGCAGCTATCGGGCGATCATGCCCTGCCTGAGCCTGGGGCTGCCCTGTGCCAGCCCCCCAGCTCCAGCCACACCCTGAAGATGTGTAGGGGGTCCAACCCGCATCACCGCCCCTCGGAGCCCTGAAACTCTGAGCGGATGAGGCACGTTGGCCCCAAAGGCGGCCCGTACCCTGTCCCCGGGCCGTGTAGCCCTGAGCTGCAGGCCTCCGGACCGCCTGTCACCCCCAAAGGTGCCTAAAGGTGTCACCTAGCTGCCCTTTCCCTTTAACCTTTCCCCGCACTTCTTCGCTTGCATCCCAAAGTGACCGTTAACAATACAAACTAAACAGCCCAATCAGCCTATTGACCCCAGGGGCACCCGTGCTAACCCTTGACCCCTCCCCCCAACCACAGTGTGGAGTAGGCAAAAGAAACCTGCCAGCAAAGCGAGGCAGGCAGGCCAAAAATTCCTAGTCGGCCCCGTAGCGACCAAATGGATCACACTGCAGCAGAGGGAGGGTCGGGCGGGTGCCGCCGAAATTTGAACTGGATGGCGGGAAGCAGGCGGGGCGGCCTTAAATAGCCTTCAGCCGCCCCGCCTCCCTGCCGCGTCACACGACGGCGCGCCAGCGCGCCGTGTGTGCACGCATCCCATCCAAGATGGCGGCCGGGACATCGACAGCGGCCGCAAGCTCGTCCCTCTGCCCGGTAGGTCCCAGGCACGGAACGGGATTGCGGCCTATTGCCGAAATAAAACACAGACACCATTGCTTGGGTAAATGATGGGCCACTTTATTTAAACAGAATCAATTGAATAATGAACCTGCAGAAGGGAGATTAAGGGCGGGGCGTTCTGGAGATCCAGGCAAAGCCTGTTAGCAGCTATCGGGCGATCATGCCCTGCCTGAGCCTGGGGCTGCCCTGTGCCAGCCCCCCAGCTCCAGCCACACCCTGAAGATGTGTAGGGGGTCCAACCCGCATCACCGCCCCTCGGAGCCCTGAAACTCTGAGCGGATGAGGCACGTTGGCCCCAAAGGCGGCCCGTACCCTGTCCCCGGGCCGTGTAGCCCTGAGCTGCAGGCCTCCGGACCGCCTGTCACCCCCAAAGGTGCCTAAAGGTGTCACCTAGCTGCCCTTTCCCTTTAACCTTTCCCCGCACTTCTTCGCCACAGAAGGGGGACAAGCCTCTGCTTAGTCCCCCTTTACCCCACACCCGATAAGAATCTGGTGTAAACCCTTCTGCAGGTCCCTTAGAAAGATGTCGTTGCCCTTGTCCGTCAAATGGACGCCGTCAGGCCGAAACAGCTCAAGCTTGTTGTGGCCCACCTCTGGGTGGTGGATGACAGAACCTCCTAAGTCCCTAAGGGCCCTCTGAATTTGCCTGTTCACCTTTTTCCGTGCCCTGTCCATCCCTCGTGGGTCACCGGCACAATTCCACCTCCTGCGCGGCAGGATGTCTGACCACACTAAGTGCACCCCCGGCCAGCGACGTGCAATGGCCCGGAGGTCACCGCATGCCTGTTCAATTAGGGCCTTGCCCTTTAACAGACCCAAGTCGTTGCCCCCGAGGTGGATCACCAGCACCTGGGGCGCTGCCACTTCCACAGCCGGTTGAAACAAGGCTGGCAGGAGCCCATCCCAACGCATCCCCCGACGTCCCAGCCACCGCACTGCGGCCCATTGACTGAGCCCCAGCTGCGTGCCGAAGCGAGACTTCGCCGCCCTGCGGCCTGCCCAGAACATCATACTGTGGCCACATAGGAGGATGCGTGGCTGCTCCGATCTTGTCCAGCGATCTGTTGAAACAACAACGACATTGGGTAACAATGGGGGGGGGCCCTGGGGGGGGGCAAAGTCTAGCCGCTGGCGCCGTGTGTGTCAGCAAGTGGTCTAACGTAGGCCTTGTACGCGTCCGAGGACCACCCGCCCACGGCCTGAAGCCTGTCTTTAGTAAAGCCCAATAGGGCCGCCGTGGAGGCCGCGCCTATCCGGAAGGAGTGTGTCCCGAACTTACTGGGGTCCACGCCTAAGTTCCCCAGTGCGGCCTTCGCCACGGACCAGAACTGGTATCTGGTAAGGGGCTGGGAGTTCCTATGTATGAATAGGTACCCTGACTGCGACCCCCTCGCTGCCACAAAACTGCGCAGGGCTGTTACTGGGCAGAGTTCTTGCTGCCGGCATGGGGCCAATACCACCAGGCGCCCCTTACCATGCTGGTCCGTTTTAGACCGCCTGAGCCGCAGGATGGCCCGCTCTGCCCTCCAGCTGAGGTCGGAGACTAGCAGGGCTCGGAGGGAGTTATCCCTCTTGGAAGCTGCCACCACCTCCCCAATTCGGAAGGCCCCAAAAAACAGAGTGAGGGCCGTAGCATGATATAGCAGGGCCTCGAAAGGGGAAGAACACAAGTGCTTCCACTGTCCCTGCAGGCCAAACAATAGCTCTGGGGAAAAGGGGAGGCGGGCATCCGGGGGGCAAGGGCGCTCGCGGGACCAACCCTCCAGCATCCGGCGCACCCTAAAGTCACCCGTGTAGTCCTGAAAGCCCCGTGCCTTCGCTAGGAAAGCGAGGCCTGAGAGCTTACCTTTGATGGTCCTGACTGAAAGGCCTCTCCGTTTCCCCTCCACGCAGAACTCCATAAGCTGCTCGACCGGGATGGGCCACTCCTGGACGTAACCCCTGGACTCTCTGAAGTTAGATAGATCCCTACCTGCCCCCTGGTAGCTGGCCAAAGTGCTGGGCGCCACAGAAAGGCTTATGGCCCTTTCTGATTCAATCCTCCAATCTCCCATAGCGCTGGGGGGAACGCCTCCGGCAGAGCCCTTGCCCACGGTGCCAGCTGGCGAAACTTCTCCATCTGGTTCCGTGATAGAGCATCAGCAATACTATTGTCAATACCCGGAACGTGGCGCGCCAGGAACTGAATATTATAGCGAAGACATTGGAGCACGAATGCTCGCACCAGAAGCATAACGTTGGGGTTTCTAGAGGACAGGGTGTTAATAACGTGCACTGTGGGGAGGTTGTCGCACCAAAAGTGGACTGAGGAATTACACAGCTTGTCGGGCCAGAGGTGTACGGCCACGACAATGGGGAAGAACTCTAAGAACGTCAGGTCTCTGGTCAGGCCGGCCAGTGTCCAGCCCTGTGGCCAGCTGCCGTGGCACCATGAGTCATGCAGAATGACCCCAAAACCGAAGGCACCCGAGGCATCGGAGTGCACCTGTAGCTCTGCCTCCAACAGGCGATCCCTTCTCCATAGGGAGACCCCATTAAAGTTCCGCAAGAAGGTGGACCACACTGTCAGGTCAGCCCTAAGAGCGGCTGTCACCCGTGTGCGGTGGTAGGATCGTGATAGGCCAGCCATGGCGTCATATACGCGCCGCAGGAAGGCGCGGCCGGGCGCTACAACCCTGCAGGCAAAGTTCAGCTGGCCTGCCAGCCGTTGGAGAGTGGCTAATGTCACCTTATTAGAACTGACCACCTCTGAGATCTTCTCCCTGAGGGCCCCCAACTTGTCCTGAGGAAGCCTGCAGCATTGGGCCACCGTATCTATCTCGATGCCCAGAAACGTGATAGCAGTGGATGGGCCCTCAGTTTTTTCGGCCGCGAGGGGGACGCCCAGCTCCCCAGCCAGCCCCGCGAAATGTGCCATGAACGCCCTGCAGGTGCCTGAGTCCGCAGGGCCCGCAAACAGGTAGTCATCTAAATAGTGTACCACTGATTGCAAGCCTGCGCGCCTCTTGACCGCCCACTCCAAGAAGGAGCTGAAGCGCTCGAAAACAGAGCATGATATAGAGCAGCCCATAGGCAATGCCCTGTCCACGTAATATTCACCATCAAAAGCCAAGCCCAACAGCTCGAAGTCCTGTGGGTGGACCGGGAGGAGGCGGAAAGCAGACTTGATGTCACACTTTCCCATAAGGGCCCCAACCCCGCAGTCCCTGACCATTCGCACAGCACAGTCGAATGATGTGTAGCGGACTGAGCACAGCTCCGCTGGGATAAAGTCATTGACTGACTCACCCTGTGGAAAGGACAGGTGGTGTATCAGGCGAAATTCACCTGGTGCCCTCTTGGGGACGAGGCCCAACGGGGAAACTCTGAGTGAGGGGATGGGTGGTGCAGCAAAGGGGCCCAAAACCCGGCCGGCTACTACTTCCTTCCTAATTTTTTCTCTCAGAACTGATTCCATGCCTTCCACTGACTTAAGGTTGCAGGACATGAAAGGTCGCCTGGGACCTAAATAGGGGATCCGAAAACCCACTGTGAAGCCTTCTAATAAAAACTGGGCATCTAGGACTAGGGGGTAAAGGTGGAGTAAGTGTCGGAGCTCGGCAATTTTAATTGGGCTGGGGCCCCTTTCCCTGAGCTGCGCCTGCAGCCCCTGTCCTCCTTGCGCCAGCCGAATCCCTGTTTCCACCCCTGAAGGGGCGGCCCCTGGGGCAGCTAGTGCAGGCGTGAGGGCCCCCACATATGGCACATTCATGTCTGAACCTGCACGGGCTCCGACCGCAAAGGCCACGCGAGCTGAACTCCCAGCAAAGCAGGCGGGGTTGAACCCCCTGCCCCGCAGGCCCGCGGGAAGCAGTTGCTGATGCCTGGCGCGCCAAGAGATGGCCGCTGTCCGCCCTATCGCCTGCCATGGGTCTAGAATGCGCCATAAATTGCAGCCACAGGTCAGCCTCCTTCTTGTCCCAGGGGAGGGATGTATCAAAAGCCGCCCTCATACGGAACGCCTGGTCGTAGTCCAGCCATGCCGTCCCTTGAAACTCCGAATAGCCCCGGTATATGATATCGAGGTATTTGATCAGTACCGAGGCCCTGTGAGGCTGCCTCTGTATTACCACCCCCATGTAGGTAAGGAATGCAGGCAGCCAGTTAGCCCAAGAGCGCTCTACCCGTCGGCGCTTGGGCCTATCGGGCTCTGCATGTTCTCCTTTATCCTTATCCTTCCCAACCGGCTCCCTGTACAGGAGCGAGAATAGGTCCACATACTCTCCCCTCCATATTCTGTCCTTCGTAGCAGGCAGAAGATGAAAACCCAGTGGGGCAGACGTTTCCCCAAAAGGTATGGCCCCCTCTCTGACTGATCCCAGGGGGTCGGATATCTCTGCAGGGGGGTTGGCAGACAGGGCGGGCTGATGTCCTCCTTCCGTCGCCGTCCCAGCGGCGAGGTGCCAGACCTGCTCGCAGGCCTCCCTTAGGGGATGCTGCTGCTGTGGCGTAACCTCCCCCCCGCCGGCGGGGGTCCCTGCCTGCCCATATCCCTCGGTTACCGCTGGTGGGGAAAAGGGCCAGTAGGGGTACCCCCAGGGGGCCCAGCTCCACTGCTGCTGTCCTTGTTGTTGTGGCATGATAGAGGACTCACCCTGTGTGCTTTCCGCCGAAGGTCCTTGTGCGGGCTGCATTGTTGGGGCTGCTTGCAGGGTGGGAGTTGCGCCTGGCTCTATGCTGGGCGTCCTCGCCTCAGCCCTGAGCCCGGCCTCCAGCACATCCAGTCGCGCTAAGATGGAAGCAACAGCCCCTGCATCAGCACTGTTCACTGGCCGCTGTGTTTTCCCCCGAGACCGTTTGGGTGGTGGGTCTTTCTTCTTCCCTGTCACAGGTTGGTCCCGGGGTGCATTAGGGTGGCTTGAGCCATGTTCTAGGGCTTCCAACCTGGCTAATATGGCCGCCCATGGTGGCCCCTCCCCACTCCTTGCCCCCTCCGCCGCTGGGGGTGGGCATCTCCCCCCTGCTCTGGGGGCCTTTCCCTTCCCTTTTGGCCCCCCTTGTCCTTTCTTAGGCATACTAGAGGGAGATAGGGGGCCCCGCTTGCAAAACGACGTGATTACAAAGCGTTGTGAAGGAGCCCGCCTGCTTAATCAATACCCCCACCCGGCACCCAATTATCCTGGAGGGTAGCCTAATTGCCCTGCACGTGGCAAGGATTGATGGTTGGGTCGTGCCCCACCTACCCCCGCGCTAATTAAAATTAACAATTAAATTTAAAAGTTGCCGGCCAAAGGCCGCCTAGCCTGTGGTCCTCGCCGTGCTGGATCCGATCCTGCGCTGCCGCCTCGTCGTGACTGCCCCAGGATCCTCGCCGCCTAGGCCTTGTTGCCCGCCGCCACTGCCTCCCTGTCTCTCAATGAGGTTGGGGGGGGGCTCGCTGCCGCCCAGCCACCCTGGCCACAGGAAGCCTCCGGAGGCCCACGTGCGCCGGCAGAGAAGCCGCCGCCGAAGCTGCTGCTGCCGAAATTGCCGCTGAAGGAAGCCGCGCCTTGCCGAAGCTGCTGCTGCCGCGATCGCTGCCAAAGGAACCCCGCCGAAGCTGCCGCCAAAAGGAGCCCGGCCGCAGCTGCCGCTGAAGGAAACCGCGCCGAGCCGAAGCTGCTGCTGCTGCGGCTGCCCCGATTGCCGCCGAAATTTGAACTGGATGGCGGGAAGCAGGCGGGGCGGCCTTAAATAGCCTTCAGCCGCCCCGCCTCCCTGCCGCGTCACACGACGGCGCGCCAGCGCGCCGTGTGTGCACGCATCCCATCCAAGATGGCGGCCGGGACATCGACAGCGGCCGCAAGCTCGTCCCTCTGCCCGGTAGGTCCCAGGCACGGAACGGGATTCCTGCTAGTGAAAGTTCCCTTGCCAGCCCTCTTGATTTGCATGATGAGGATCTAAATTCACACAAGGTTCAGAACGGGCCTGAGGTTTTGGTTCAGGCCCATCTCAAGTGAAAAGTGACAGGAGTATGGCAGCCTAGTTAAATATATTCTAAATAAGCTTTCTCTGTTCTCTTAACACTTGATTTAACCTCAGTAGTGAGATCAAATGTCATGTGATCCTTTTGGTATGTTGATGCATTATTCTTGGGTTTTTTGACCTGGCCATTAAAAGAATCACGTACTGTGGTTTGATGACCAAGAATTTCTGTCTGTTTTCACTTCTTTTATAATAAGGTAAAAGAAATATCTAGCAAGATCTATCTTGGGATGCAGCCAGGATGCTGCCATCTAGATTTTCTGAACCTGATTGGTTGATTGTCAACCCCCTGCAACAAATCTCAGCAATTTCTAAATTGTAATTAAGCTTGGACCAACATTACGTCAGCAAAACTTGACAACATGTAACTTACATGTGTATTAATTGTGTGATTAAGTTGCTGCATATCCTAGCAAAGCTCATCTGTAAAATACATTAGGTGCTATCAACAAACCCCAAAGTCCATATATCTTTTGTGGTTGGTAGAGACAAAATAGATATTGTCATTCTCCCCTCCCCAGATCCAATTTATGACATTTCACACTGCCAGTAATGGAAAACTGATATGATCATGGGAATGTCTATTTGCCAACTAAAGCAAGCTATGGGGAAGGGCCATAGCTCTGTAGTACAGCATCTGCTTTGCATGCAGAAGATCCCACATTCAATCTCTGGCATCTCCAGAGATTGGAACATCCCCAGTCTGAACTCCTGGAGAGCTGCTGCCAGTCAGTGCCAACACCACTGAGTTAGATGGGACCAATGGGCTGACTTGGTATTAGGCAGCTTCCTGTGTTGATTAGTGGTGTCAATGAATCTGTATTTTCCTCTTACATAAAGGTGATAACTCACCTTCATTAAAGTAGAATCACTAGCAAGTGTGAAGGCAGTGTTGTGTAGTGGTTAGACTAGTGGACTAAGACTGGGAAATCCAAATTCAAATCCCCACTTGGCTGTGATGCTCACTGGATAGCCTTGAGCCAGTCACTATCTCTCATCCTGACTTTTTTTCATATGGTTGTTGTGAGGATAAAAGGAGAACCATGTATGTTGCCACAAGTTCCCTGGAGAAAGGACAGGTTATAAACACAAAATAAATACATTTGAAGGGTCATAAATTCCAACTTCATAAATTCCAGCCTCACACACTGAACCATAGTCACTGGCACAAAATAATCTGTGATGGGTGTTTATTCACCTTGAGTAATGTCTTCTGGGAAGCAAATGTTTAAAAGGGGGTTTATGACTTTATAGTGCTGGGACAAGTAATATCTACAACAAAGGTTGAAGTTGACAACCACAAATCTGATTTCCTTGATGTTATTTCGTATTGTCTGTCTTCTTGTTTTAGTATAGTTTGTCTATTTTTATGCTGATTTGTCTATGGATATTTTGTAGAAAGATGGGATATAAATCTTGATGGTCAATAATAATAAACACAACTAAACCGTCCTTGGCCATAGTGCTTCACTAAATGAGAGCCTGGCTCCTACACCATAACATGCTGTCCTCCTTTCAGTGTCCAGCTTGGATGGCTTTAAAAGAGGACTAGATAAATACATGGAGGATAAGGCTATCAATGGGGGCCAGCCACGATGTCAGTGGCAGTATGTCTCTGTATACCAGTTGCTGGGAATTGCAAATGGCACTGTCGCACTCTACTTGGCTACTGTGGGAACAGGGTGCTGGACTAGATGGATCTTTGGCCTGATGCATCAGGTCTCTCTCGCTGTGTGTGTGTATTTAAGGGTAGGGACAAGCCACAAATCTCAGCAATTAGGTGGTATAATTTCTCTAGAGCAGCCTTCACTGACCTGGTGTCCTCCAGATGTTTTGGACTACAGCAGTTCTACTGACTGAAGCTGATTGGAGTTGCAGTCCAAAACAAACCAAGTTGGTTAAGGCTGCTCTAGAGCAAAATAATCTATGGCCACATTTGCTACAATGCTAAACCATAGTGTGGTTCGGAAGCTGCAGCTGGTGAAAAATGTAGCTACTAGACTGCTTAGTGGGATACTCAGCTTTAGACAAACCAGTATTGTAAGATCTGCCCTGGCTGACCATTAGCTAATGACCCAAGTTCAGGGTTTGGGGGTTGGCTTTTAAAGCCTAAACAACTTGGGACCAGGATACCAGACTGCCTTCCCTGGTACTTACCAAGCCAGTCCTTAAAATTCTTTCGAAAAGATCTTGCAGGTCATTCCACAACCAGCAAATTCATTATTTATTTGTTTGTTTTGTTTTCATTTATTACCCTTCCTTCACCCTGAGGTCCCAGAACAGTTTAAAATATATAATTACAAATAAAGACAATTTACAATAACAATCATCACAAAAAGTAGGGTGGGTCCTCAAAATATACTTATGTGAAAACGTGGAAGCAGGACTTCATGGTAATAGCACCTCGCCCTCTAGAATGCCCTCCCTTAGGTAGTGTGTAAGTCGGAGACAGTAATGACCTTGAAATGCCTCTTTAGAAGTTCTGTTTATCCAAGCTTTCCTGGACTCTGACTCTTAGTTTTTAGTTTCTCAGTTTTATTTGTGAGATACAGATGCATTTTGTTTTCTCACTTTTATCTAGTTTTTAGGAAGTATTAAATGCTGTATTTTTATTGTTTTTATGCAAACAGCTTAGAGATTTATTATATGAAGTATCATTTTTAATAAATATAAATAAAACTGCATTAGCACTACATGAACAAGTCTGAGTTTGAGCAAAGCATTGTGTTCGCACACCTGTCCCTCCTGCATGGCTGGGTGAAGATCTTTGGTAGAGTTTTGTTTTAATTTAAAAGGAAGTGAGCTGGCTTGTTAAACCAACCAGTTTGTTTTGTACTAGGAACCCTGGTTTAAATGTAATGCTAAGCCAGAATTCTTTGAAAATGAAACTAAACTCTGCCAAAGTTATCCTCACGACCACGCAGGATGAGAACTGTGTGAGCCTAACGCTTTGCTCAGGGTCATTTATACTCATCCACGTAGTGCTAAACCATGGTTTCGTGTTAAATATGAACCAGCCCAATGTCTCCCATACCCCATAAAAGTATCATCTGATTCAGCCACGGAGTACTCCCAGGGTCTTCCATAGCAATCACTGCAATAGGATTTATGTCAATTTTGCTTACATCAATTCTGGTCTGCAAGTCAGATGACCTTGACTCTTTCATTAAAGAATATGAAGATTAACCGTCAGGTTTCTTTAATGCTGCCTATAAAGCTGCAACTCTGGAGAATCTCTAAAATTTGGTTAAAGGTGTGGAAAGAAATCAAAGTTGTAGAGATGTTGCCTATCACCAAGATTTGCTTTGGGCTTTCTCCTGTTCTGAAAGGAATCCTATATTCTCACAGCATTATTCCTTATAGTTGCTCTTTTACATAATATATTTGGTCTAGTGCCAGTTGCAGTGGGTGAGTTTGCAACTCCAACCTAGAGGAAGAGAGAAGTAATGTGAGTAGAAGAGTATTGCCAGCACACTTAATCTACTGACATTTATTTTTAGGGACATAGCAGTAACTGCCAATTCACACAATGCTTTTTGTTTCTACAAGTAGCTGGTATAATGGCTGCTGGAATCACAGAAGCGGATGCCAGCCATGTCCTTAATAGGCCATTTCATACATGTAAGACCCTGTCTACGCATGCATAGCTACTTCCATATATACAAAGAAGCATTATGGGATCCTGCCATTAGGAATATTTTTTTTCTGCAAAAAGCTCAGCTGTAAATAATATGGCTCTTGAATTTCGTATACCTTTTCCTTATTTTTAAAATACCACAAAATAATCTGATCGGCTGATTAAAGAGAGAGTTTGCTGTAATGTATCAAGTGCTCCATTTTCTGCAGTACACCAATTATTCAATTAAGCAGTCAAAAGAGTTCACATGGTCTAAATATGAAATGCAGAAAGTTATTTCTGTTGTGGGAGAGTTGTTCTTGGGGATAAAGGAAAGGAAACAATTGCATCAAAGTTTACACATTTTGAATTGTGTCACTGATTTGCCATTCTATACATAAAGAGATGATGCAATTATAAGCCGTTGAACATTACTTAATTTTTGGGGTGGGGTGAGATGTTGGATTATAAATATTTATAACTTCATGTTACAGTATAGTAAATACTGCATGCAAATATGATACTGTTTTTTTTTTAAAAAATAGATCAAACTGCAAAATAACACTAAAGACATACTTTTGGTTGGGGGGGTTGATAGGAATTTCTACTACTCTCTGTGTGTATCCTTCCCCCCTTTTTCTAATAAATTATTTCAATAGGATTTGTTTCTGTGAAATGTAATTGAAGTGACTGCCAAGTAATTTATGTAAGTAATGGAAATGAGGCTGTTGGGTTGATTGACAACTTTTTTTAAAAAAAAGTCTCATGTGTTAGCAGGAAGTTAAGCATTAATCCACTCTCTAAAGTGCCTGTGAGGCATCTGATGAATAACTGAACAGATTTAAAACTGTCAACAAAAAAAGGGGGGCTTACTAGCTAATTCTTACCTGAAGTGAGCCACCTTACCTATGGTCTAGCCAAACCCTGCAGCCATGCCGACTAGTAAGATCTCCTCCAGTAAATGTAACTCCCCATTTCCAGTCAATAGAACACAATGATTTTTTATTTCTTATCTTCATTTTCTGGCATTGTGCTGTAGACATTTATTTATTTGTTTTCTTCAGATTTACTAGGAAATACTTGGCACTACCATCCCTTTTCTTCCAGTTGGCACCTCAGGTTGCCTTTAGGAAACATATATTCCCAGAAGATAGGTTGCTTATATGTTTCAAGATAAACAGATTCTTCAAGAGTGTCTTCTGTGTGTGTGTGTGCGCGCATGAGAGAGAAACTACATATGGAAAAGAATAGCTTCCCATTTCTCAATACATTTGTGAAATATCTATTGAGTGCGTGATGCCAAGATGAATTTGTATTCATTGGTCCTGGCAGCCTTACCTTGTCAACACTACAGTGCTTGACCAAAGTGTCCCTCTCTTGAAGTCTACAATGTGCTGGCTGAGGCCCAGGCCACAGTGAGTCTAATGCGGCTGGATGTTTGAAAATCATTTTCTCTTAGTAGCAAAATAGCTTGGAACAAGATGAATAGTATGTAGATCATTGCTTGTTTGCTACAACGACAAATTGTAAAGGTACAAATCTTATTTTTTTGGCCGGGGGGGGGGAACATTCTGTTTGGCAGACAATGTTCCCCCTTAAGGTGCTTTCCTGAGTAACACTGTTTAATGACTGGAACAAAAGTTGTAAAATGGTTGTTTTAATTAACAAAAATGTGTGTAAGAGTTGTAAAGTACTGTAAACATTTCCAAAGGGAATAGGGTGATGTTGTATAATACTGATATTAAAAGCAACATTGGCCCCAATCCCCAGGTTCCTGCGTGTAAAAGCATGCGGAATAGAAGGCTGGTGCACCGATCACCTGTTCAGGGAAAGGGAAGCACGGGGAGGGTTGGATTTGGTCCCCACTCATTGCCTCTAACAGCTGATTGATGCTGCGGAAGCTGAGCCGACTATTTGAGGGGGTGCTTGCATGGAGTCAATCCAAGGTGGCTCTCTTTGTTCATACTCTTGGGGCTAGTCACAGAGTAGGGCCCTTTCCATCCAGGACATCTTCATGCATATGACTCCTTGCTGAATAATGGATTTTCAATATATCTTAAGGATAACAATTGTCAGATTGCTAATCAGTCTGTTCCTCTTGCTTAAAATAGTACACATAAAGAGATTACACATATCCATTTCTAATTCAGTATGCTTCTGGTGATGGCATCTGATTTGTTTGTGAAATTTCTCAGGGGCCTTCTCTGAGAGGCTGGAAGAACTTTAAGAACTGCAAATCGAGAAAAAATAGTGCAGTTTCCAAATATATTTAGCAAATTATTATGAAAACCACTGCAAAGGAAAGAGTTTGTGCTTCTGGCTTAGAAAACAGTGTTGAGAATCAAGGGGAAATGTGAATACAGACTGTTCTTGGTTTAGCCCTTACTTAGGAGCCACAGAGTCAAGATTCTGTGCCAAAAATCCCAAAATTCTACGTGAAGGAATCCCAGGTTATGTGCCAAGTAAACTCATATTCAGAACTCAGAATAAATAATACTGTGATGTGTGCATTTTTTTAGCCTATATATTTTGATTTTTGCATGTTTTTCTCTGAATCAAATATTTGAATTGTTGTAGAATGTGGAACTGTTTTTTTTTCCTAAGCAGCTGTGGGAAGAGAGGTAGTGCATATCAGTGACTGCCAGTGAGGTTTAAGGACAGGAGAACAAAATGTAAGAAATTAAGAGAAGAAAATGTGTTTAAAAATGTGTAGGCAGGGTCTAGGGCAGCCTTTCCCACCCTGGTGTCCTCCGTATGTTTTGGACTACAACTCCCAATATCCTTGACCGTTGGCTATGTTGGCTGATGAGAGTTCTATTCCAAAATATTTAGAGGACACCAGCTTGGTGTAGGCTTGTCTAAAGTCCTAAAATCTATTTAACCTGAGGTTCCCAGCAATCACAATGACTCCCCTGAGTCATATCTATGGTAATCAATGACAAGTGATCATTGGGACTGGTGGGCCAGTGGGCAGGTCAGAAATGTTTTTGAAAGCCACTCTGGTAGTCTTTTTGGCCAAAAGGTGGAGGTGTAAATGCCACAAATAATTAAAGAAATAACTGGAATCAATGGTAGGTGTAGCTACTTTTTCTGCTGGTCCAACTCCTGTCCCTTTAACAGCAGCCTGACATGAAATTAAACTGGTGAAGCTATTCATGGGGTGGGTATGTCAATAGTGGGAATAGCTTCCAGTCAGAGCTTCTGTATCTATACTGAGAAGTCTCACTGTGATCAAGTGGATCTACTCCTTAGTACACAGGATTGCATCATTCACCAGCTTATCTTTTGTATATAAGGCTGCCATTTAAACTCTCAGGACCATAGCCATAAAAAAAAGGTTGGCTTTCCTGCTGCTGCCATGTAGTCTAGAAAGATGCCTTACATCAGATACAATGAGTATCTTATGGATACTCAGGGAATTAGTAGGATTACCATCTTTTTCTCCTCACAGGGCTCGGTGCCTCCGAAGACCACCACTTCAGAGATATTTTTACTTTTAAGTTCCTGGTGTCATGTAGAAAATAAATGCCTGTAGTTCATCCATTGTGAACTAACAAATATTGTTTGTGCATATTTTATACTTGAGTTCTGCATACAAAAGTATCTCCTGAGAAGTGGCCCTGAGATTCCTGATAGCTTGTCCACAAAGAAGCACTGTGGAACTGCCAAGGGTCCTATTTCATTTCTTCTCTGCAAAGCTGTAGGGAAATTTGGGAAATTCTGCAGCTAGTACCATAGGATTGCTTCCCCTTACAGTGCTCTGCTGGGTTGATCAGTGTACAAGATCCAGCACGGAACTGCCCACCCAAAGACAACTGGAAAGTAGCACAGGTAGATGTGCTTAAAATATTAATCTGAGGGGCAGCTGGACTCTGCCTCCCCAAAAGTACTCATCATTTCTCCAAAGATCTAAACCAAAAAGTACCTTCTCAGCTATCCCATCAGCTCCCATTGCTCTTGTTGCTCATATAACAATTCCAACATATTGATACATTGTTTATATTATAATCATATTGACATTAAAAAGGTAATTTGGGTGGAAATCCCATGATTCTTATCTGGGCAAAATCATAGCATGATTTTATTCAACAGGCAGCAGTATCTTTTTTAGAATTTAGGCAGCAATCCTATGCACAATTTCACACATACAAGTCCTATTAAAATCAGCTAAGACTGCAATCCTCTATCCACTTAACCTGGAAGTAAGCCTTACTGAACTCCTGAGTCAGCATGTGCAGGACTGCACTGTCAATACATCTGTGTTTAACTCAACACGGGTGTGTGAGATTAAAACAAAAAAGGAGACCAACTGGAAGAAGAAAAAGAGAATGAGACCTAGGCGTTCTCCAAGACCTGTAGAACAGAGGAACAGCAACTATTTTCACACTTTTCTCTCTGCATTTATAGTGCATGCACTCTTTCCTTTTGGTATGTGCCACTGTGCAGTCCTCAGGTGAAGATCCCAAAGTGGCATTGACATGCTCTAAATGCTTTGAGCTGTGCAAGCCTGCTCTGCTCTTGTTGAGAAATGAGGACAACGAAACACATACTTTCACTTGTTCAAGTTAACATTGCTGGTAGAGGGGAGCCTGCTCCATCCATTACAAAGGTGACTTCCAGCACCAAAAATAGAAAGATTATTTACTATTAACCTTCTCCAGCAGGGTAGCCATGTTAAGTCTGTTGCAGCAGAAAGCGACAAGGAGTCTTATGGCACCTTAAAGACTAACAAAGTTATTATAGTGTAAACCTTCATGTACAGACTAGTCTAGTTGCAATGAATAGGGCCAGTCCTGCTGTTAGACAGAATGAGGCAGCTGCAGTAGTGGATGGTAGATGACAAGAGATGGAGGCATGACATTGAAGGACAGAGTAGTGTGGGTTGCATGGCCTACCCAGCTTGCTGCCCTCCAGTGCAGGGAAGATTCTGTTCTCCCTGCCAGTCCAGTTAGCTTCTGTTTCTGGAATGGCAGGGGGCACTATCTTATTATTTATTATTTGATTTATATCCCACCCATCCTCCCAGCAGGAGCCCTCCTTCGCCCCAAGCAGCAAAATGTTGAGCAAGAGGGAGGGAAAATATGGTACAGGCATCACTCAGCCTAGTCTTGAGTGTTAAGTACAGGGATGAAAAATACCAAGTCAGGGGCCTATTTTGCCTGAAGTGCAGGGTAAAAAGTAAATCCAAATCCCTACAGTGAATCAGTTTGAATAGAGAAAAAGGAAAAGGTTGTCATGGGATGTTTGTTTGTTACAGCCTGGCTGCTTTAAGATCTTCTTGCCTCTTGTAAGTCTTGCTGGAAGTACTCGCTTAGGAGGGTCGTTCTATTGCTGGAATCACACTTGCTAGTTAAGAAAAAGAGCTGGTCTCTGTTCGGTATTATAAAAATACACACAGAAATAGGAACTAATTTGGTTGGTCCTATTTCTTAGCAGAGTTGTAAAAATGCAAGCAGCAGAATGAGAATGTAAACCAGCCCACCTTTCTCTATATAAATAACAACAGACACAATCCTTTAGGTAAAAGAAAAGAATATTTACTTACGACCTTTCATATGTTAGGAACATAGGCTCTATAGATGAAAGAAAAAATAGTCTCAGTCCATCTTGGTCTTTAGTAATGAATGCATTCAGCAGAGAGCATCTTCCCATGCGGCCTCTCTCAAAGGAAGGAAGATCAGCAAAGGAGGTTATTCAAAAATCCCCCAGGACAAAGGAGGAGGAAGTCAGGTAACTAAACCTGAGCCATTAGGAAGTTACATCATGGTAACAGGTACATTGGATATTTCCCAAATATCCCTTAAAGTGACCATGCAATATTTGCCTATTCCAACAGTCTCCAGGGTGTCAGATCTCTGAGGAAGTATTTCCACATGGGTACAACTCCACAGCTCTCTTAACTTGGGGTTGCTCCAGAAGAGGCAGCAGGCAGGAGGACTTTGGTGGTAGCTGCACTCTGGGAAACCGTAAGTACAGTACAGAAACCAAAGGAGCTGGGGCTCCTACACAGATGCACCCAGTGGCAAAGAAGCCACTTCTGTGACCCCCCAGCATGGATGTGTGTATGAATCCATTGCCCATGTGGGCCTATTGTATGTGGTTTTTGTTTCACCCACCCTGAAGAGTGCTTTTATCCACTTCTTAACATAATGCTCTGCAGACACGTGAATGTTGCAAAGGAACATTTCTCTTACCAGTGCTTATTAGTTGTCCCGGTGCATCATTTGTTTATTACATTTATATCCCACCTTTCCTCCAAGGAGCTCTCTCCTTTCCATTATATCCTCAAAATAACCCTGTGAGGTAGGTTAGGCTGAGAGACAGTGAGTGGCCCAAGGTCACCCAGTGGGCATCACGGCTGAGTAGGGATTCAAACCTTGGTCTCCCAGGTCCAGTCCAACACTCCCATCATTGCATTACACTGGCTTTGATATGTGCTATTATTTATTTATTTATTGCACTTGTATACCGCCCCATAGCCGAAGATCTCTGGGTGGTTTACAGCAATCAAAAACATTTATGTATGTTTCTGTGCTTCAGTATTTTTCTGCTTGGAAGTGGGCATGATGAAAAACTGAAGGTAAGATGATTGGATGGACGGAACAATATCTGCCCCAGGTCAGGAGATGTACGAAGAAACTGCTTAAGGGATGGGGAGTTATGCTTCAGGGTACACAGTTTTCTTGGAAGGTGAACAGACCCTCACCACAGAATGCATCACTAAAAATCTTGGCTATATTCCTGGATGTAGACAACAATTTTGCATTTCCAAGATTACATTGCCCGAGGCCAACACATTTTGGGGAGCACATATGAGCCTATTTATCTGTGAAGATCTGCAGCTAAAGGTTACTTTCCCATGCAATGCAAAGTTAGTGGAGGCATGTGGGTTGTTGTCTCATTTGAATCCTCTTTCTGTGGTATCTCCTATTCAAAGAGATTCTCAACTTTCAGACATTCATAAAGCATTGTTGAAAGCAAAGAACACTTGTCCTGTTTTCCTAAAATTTCATGATAGATTTTTTTTCCTTTTAGTTCATATCCCACAGGTACTTCATGATTCTGTCAGTAGGCATTTTGTAGGGTAGACTTTTACATATTATAGTGTAACAGTACTTATTTATTCTACCTTTTGTTCATGGTGGTGTATATGTATCCCCAACCTCCATTTTATCTTCACAACTTACCTGTGAGGTGGATTAAGCTGAGTTAAGAGATGTCTTAAGGAAGGCATTTATTAATATGAAAGGGAAAGTACGAAATGTGCCAAATAAATAAATAATAGTGACTGGCCCAAGGTTACTCTCTGACCTTAAGGCCTGAGAGAGAATTTAAACTCAAGTCTGCCCATCCCTAAATGGTAATCTAACCACTATATCACATTGTTTCTCAGACTATATATTTTGTGGCACTTTGATTGTAAGCCACTTTGTTTGGTTTTGAGGAAACTGGGTTTTAAGGACTAAGACATGTGAACATATACATGAATATGATGAACGTCACCTACAATCTGTACGCAGTGGATTTTGCTGTGTTAAATTGCTCTTGTGAATGTTCCAATGCACATCTAGGTCACTGCTCAACAGATCTCAGAAGTGAATTAAACAAGTTGAGTCATAGTATCAGGATCAATTTAGTAAGCCAGGGAGAAGCAAGACTTCATTGGTAGAACTTTGTATGCGGTAGTATCCAGCTTCACTCCCCCACATCTCCAGTTAAAGTTCGGTGTTTTGTGTGAGGCTTAGTATAAGGCAGCTTTGTATGCCTGTGGCTGTAAATGCACTCGCTAAAGAGTAGGCAGTGTTAGACACAGTGGAACTTACTTGGGAGTAAACATGCATCATATTGCACTACAAGCTTGCTGAAAAAACCATCCGTTTTGGACAACTTCTTCATGAGGTAAAAATGGTTGTGTGAATTGTCTGGAGTTACCCTTGTTGATGTAACAGAGCAGCTTTGCCACTATCTTGACAAAGTGTGTAAAAATGCCTGAAGTGTTCCACTTTGAATACTGTAGATGGATTTGTAAGAGGCAGTGAGGTGAGGGGAGGGAG
This sequence comes from Rhineura floridana, assembly GCF_030035675.1. NCBI lineage: Eukaryota > Metazoa > Chordata > Lepidosauria > Squamata > Rhineuridae > Rhineura > Rhineura floridana. The sequence continues at coordinate 34,898,546 of NC_084480.1, read as the reverse complement.
AGTTGGAGATTATGTTGGCAAAAAAATTAAAAAGAGACAAGGGGGAAGTCCATGCAATATGAGCAGTTTAGAAACATCTTAAGCTTTTAACAAACATAATAAATTAGGAGAGCTTCTGGGGAACTTCAGCTATCTCCTGATTATAAAATAAAAACTGGCCATTTATCATGAAAAACAGGGTGAATAGGTAGTGAACTGCAGGGGAGGAAAGATTTCTTGGCATCTGCAGCTAACAAGACTAGATTAAACCTCAGATTTTGTTAACCATCTCTTAAACCGTATATAATCTGCTATGTTAGAACCCACAGTCAGGAGCCAGACCAAAGTCTTTAAGCAGACATTTTCTTCAACACAAGCTTTGTTTTGAGAGTCTGGCCTAGGGTGATAATGACGTCACCAAATGCTTGTTTTTCTGTGTGGAAAGCCAAACATTTGCCACTCCCTACACCTGGGGATCCTCTGAAACAGAAAAGGGGGGCAGGGAGAAAGAGGCTCAACCTGGGTGAAACTGCTTTGTAGAGATGAGCTTGGATGACAGTCGGTAGCAAAGCACAGCTGCAACAGAAACAATTGGTTAAATTCATTGTTTTGAAAACTTTTAATTGACTCAAAAGTATGGATGGAAGGATCTGACAATATCAGTTCTCTGAGTTTCTGCAGTGATTTGTGATTTTTCTTTTTACAAAAAATCCTCATGAAAATTCTTCAGCATCTTAGTGCAAATGTTTCCTAACAAACACATTTCTGTCTGCAGTTTTGACTAAGGTACACATTTGTACAAGCAATTTTCCCTAATACAATGCATTTTTATGTTATTTTCCCTAATATATACATTTTTATGCACACTTCCCCGAATATATGCATTTTTGTAAACATTCTCTAGTTGGAGAACTGCATTAGAAAATTTGGATGGCTGTGTTTGGGTTCTCGTATTGTTTCAGAGAGTGAAAATCTAATACATTTGGCTTTAAATGTGAACTAAATCTAATTTCTCCCAATTAATTCAACAGAAGTTTAAAATAAATACTACCTTTAATACAAGTACCTATTAAAGCTACAGATGGCAAGCACCATCTTAAAAGAGGCATTTCCCCATGTTTCTCACATAGGAAGAATACTTGGGAAAGGATGCCTACTGTTTCACATTATCTCTTTATTTATTACATTTATTACATTTATATTCCGCCCTTCCTCCCAGCAGGAGCCCAGGGCGGCACATGCATGCATGCACCATCTAAAAACAGGGCAAAAAGCATGCCTTTTGCTTTAGAATGATCCTCCTTGGTTGTTTTTATCCATATGCAAATATAATTACTTGGTTAATCAGCAAAAGCTCATACCTTAGATTGACTGGGATTTCTTTGGTCTGGTGCCAACCCCATAGCAAAGTAAACAAGAGTGGAATACTCTATCTGCAATGGAAATTAAACCTGGATTCAAGCCAGCATTATAAGGATAAAAAGGTAAAGGTGTCCCCGCACTTGTAGTGCGAGTCATTTCTGACTCTTAGGGTGACGTCTTGCAATGTATACTAGGCAGACCGTATATGTGGGGTGGGATTGCCAGTTCCTTCCCCGGCCTTTCTTTACCCCCCCCCCAGCATATGGGGTACTCATTTTACTGACCACGGATGGATGGAAGGCTGAGTGGACCTCGACCCCTTTTACTGGAGATTCGACTTCCTCCTTCCGTTGGAATCAAACTCCGGCCGTGAGCAGAGCTTTGGCTGCGTTACCACCGCTTACCACTCTGCGCCACGGAGGATCTTTATTATAAGGACAGTAGAACCCAAAGTGCATGCATGAATTCATTCATTTAATAGAGTTATAATCGGCTTTTCAAGATCATTTTCCAAAAAGCAACATAAAAGCACATATAAAACACAATTTCAAAATAGATAAAAACCTTTCAACTTCATAACCATGTTAATATCTAAACCAGCACCCACACAAAAATAATACACTCAGCCAGATGAACCTCAGCATAAAATTCCCAATTTATAACTCCAGTTTACCTCAACCAGTAAAAGGAAAACAGTTCTGAGGAACACCAGCCAAGAACTGAAATTTAAGGCAGCAGCCATTTTGAGATTGGTTGTAGTAAGAGTTGCACGGTATCAACGTTTGTTGTGCACTGCAGGGCTTTATGATAGCATTTTTGCAAAGTTTTCAGGGGCAAGCATAATCCATGCACTTTCAGTTTTGTTTTACAATTAGCTGAGTTTTGACTTCAAACACTCCCACTTGTTCAGACAACTGTTTTCTTCCCAAGCTTCTGTGCTACTAGTAGAGTCGACAATGGGCTAATTTGCATGGCTACATTTGCACATGGAGGGTTCGGGTTTAAATAAATAAATAAATTTAAATATGGCTAGAACTTTGCACCTGAAAAACAATCTCTTATGAGCACAGATTACCCTTATGGATATCACTGCAGATGTTCTTAGTGGCTTATTCTTTGTAACAAAAAAGTAAATAAAATGAAGGTGGTTTTCATGCCAGAAGAGCCTATAAAATCCACTAAGAATTAATGTTAGCCGTCTGATAATTGTCCCTTTTGGAGTTTGTGATATGAACAAAATGTCTGCAAAACTTCTATGCAAATACCTATTCTATTCTATTTGATGACATGTCTTATTCTGTTCTATTTTATCTTATTTTATGTATTTGGATAATATGCTTTATGCCGTTTCTGAATGCTTTCTATCCTCGTCATTGACCATAATAAAGAAGACTGATTAAGTGGTTTATACCTTGTAACAAAAAATTAATATAAAAAAGATGGTTTTTATTCTCTAGCCAAGCCTTTGAAAGTGGGGTGGGATTTCCTAGGCCCCTGCTCAAAAACTTACCTTGTTGCAGATGCAAGGCCTTTTTGACTTTAAGAATGGAGTAAGTGGAGGGCCAGGGCCCTGTGATAGGTGGAAGCCACACTCTTCTACTCCTTGGCACCACAGTGTGCCTTGGCGTCACAGGCACCTTACAGTCATTCTGTCCCATTTAGTTTCCCCCTGTCTGCCACAGCCACTCCCAGCACTTGTTCATGGTTTCCCTTCACCAGATATACTTCACAAACAACACATTCTTCTTCCTCACTAGCCTCCTCCTTTTTTTGTCTTCCTCGCCAAACTGCCCCAACTGTAACTTTCTCAACATTTGATTCCCTTGGCAACAGTTGCTAAGCCTGCCCAGAACAATCTTACCCTGAACTAGTTAACATTTTTACTTATTCCTTGTTTGCCTCAGGCACCTCCATTCGTGAAATATGTTAAATCCAAAGGCAGAAACATCTAATCGCAAAACCGCTTGCCTCCATACAACATAGCAAGCCTTGGCCAAAGCAGTGAGTATTTTGTTGAAAACAGAAAACCCTGCAAACCCTTAATTTTTTTACCCAGGAAGTTCAGCATTTCTTTCTGGTAATAATATGTGCATGAACCCTATCTGTACTATACATTTAAAGCAATGTAAAACCACTAAAAAGTCACAGCTTCCCCTAAAGAATCCTGGGAACTGTAGTTTGGTAAGGATGCTGAGAGGAGATTCCTGTTCCTCTCATGGAACTACAGTTCCCAGAATTTCATGTGAAGAGGGATTGATTGTTAACTCACTCTGGGAATTGTAGCTCTCAGTGCCCATAACAAACTATAGTTTCCAGGATTGTTTGGAGGAAGCCATGGCTGTTTAAAGTGCTATAATACTGCTTTAAATGTATAGTGCAGATGGGACCTATGAATGTGTTAGAATCCAGGATAAAGCATACCATGTATAACTGTTACTGTCTTAGCTTTCAGACATTCCAATTATAAGGGTAAAGAGGGTTTTAAAAAATTGCCTCTGTGCCTGAAATGTCCAAAGAGCACAGTGTTCCTTTATTAACTGATGTTCAAACTATAAAATACAAACAAGTGGGGGGTGAGGCTTTTCTTGTTGATTTGAAACCACATAGCACCACCAACAGAAGTCCCATATGAAAGAACAGATGAAATAAAAAATGAAATGCTCCTCATTCATTATCTTTGTTTACTGTTTTCAATGCTAAACTGATCACACTTCACAACTGCATAAGTTGGATGAGGGAATGACTTTTACATGAATTATTGCCAGTACTAAAGCCATTGCCTAACTGAAAAGATGAAATATATTACTGACTCCTGGCATTTTTTATCTCTGAAAAGACAGACAACATATTTTAAGTGTTTTTGAGTCCAAATAAAACCTTTACACTTGCAGTTAAAATATCTTATTTCTAGTTGCAGACATAATACTGGCTCATTGCACATTATGGTTTGGAACTTGCCTTAGGAACATGTGGTTCCTCTCTCCCAGCCATTCTCAGCTGCAAATTCTGTTTCCCTTCACTTTACCTTGGTACACCTTGTTTTATGGTACATGTGCACATGTATGCTAAGCATGGTTAAGGCTAACAAGGCTACCTGCATCACCAGAATTTGAATTTTGGTTTGCAAACCCTGTTGCCAAGGGCATTATTAGGGGGCAGGCCAGAGGACCTGAGCTCTAGTCTTTTGCAGTGAGCCCCAGACCTCCTGCTTAAAATCTTTTGTAAAAAAATATAAGAACATAAAAGCCTTCTGGATGGGGCTCATAACCCATCTAGTTCAGCATTTGGTTCTACCAGTGGCCTACCAGATGCCTATGGGAAGCCGGCATGCAGGACCTGAGTGCAACAGCTTTCTCCCCACTTACAATTCCCACCAATGGGTATTAGGAGACATACTGCCTCTAATGGTGGTGGTATAACTTTGCTTATAAGATGCCTAGGCATAGTGCTGGTGAGACCCCAGTTACCCACCATCTTAATTTCTATACATATAAATTAACATTTGCAAAATATGTGTTGTGAGTGTGTACCCTTAGTTCTTTAAGTATCTAGCAATGCTCCTGTCTGTTGTTGATGGATTTATGTATTTTAGAAGTATGGTCTAATTAATAAGAGTTCAAATATCACATTATTGCTTTAAATTTCACCAGCACAGCTGAATATTAACCACAGTTTAGGATTTAGATGACATGCTGAGCTATGGTTAATGGAATTTGGAAGTGAACTTCTCCTTGTGGCCATGTCAGAGGAGGACAGAGGGAGTGTGTAAGCATTGCAGCTAATTCTCATCATGCTAAACTATGGTTTGGCATGCTGTGCAAACACAGCCATTATGGATGTTATGTCTGTGGTATTAGAATGACAATGGCTCATTTGCAAATACAATGTATCACTTGATGCTTCAGTTGTGAAATGATGAGCATGAATGCATAAATAAGGCCTAAATTGGTCACCCTGACCTGGGATGACTTTTATCAAGAGTGGGTCAGAGGAAGTGTCATTCTGCTTCTGCTCCTCAATCTCTTGGTGGCTTTTGATACCATTGGCTATACTCTACTCCTGGACCATCTTTATGGGATGGGTATTCAGGGCACTGTTTTGCAGTCGTTCCTCTCCTACCTGCAGGGCCATGTCCAGAGAATAGCATTGGGAGATTGTGTTTGGCCCCATGGTCCTTGTGCTATGGTGTGCTTCAGGGCACAATCTTGTCTCCAGTGCTGTTCAACATTTATCTAAAACCACTGGAAGTGGTCATTAGGAGTTTGGGGCAAAGTATTATCAGTATGCTGATGACATGCAACACTTTTTCTCCATAACATCTGAGTGAGGAGAGGTTGTGCATGATCTGGATCATTGTCTGGGCACAGTGGTGGATTGGATGAGGGCCAATAAACTGAGTTTTAACCCTGGGAAGGTGGAGGCAGTGTGGGTGGGTGGTTCCTATGTCTGGGAGATTGGCCAGTTGCCTGTTGAGGATGGGGTTGCGCTCAGAACAGGTGTGTAGTTTGAGGTTGCAGCTGGATCCATCTTTGTCACTAGAGGCTCAGATAACTCAGTGGCTAGGATTGCCTTTTTCCAGTTATGGCTGGTACATCAACTACAGCTGTCCTTGGACAGAGATACCCTGGCAAAGGTGATTCATGCACTGGTGACCTCAAGACTCGTTAATTGCAGTGTGCTCTAGGTAGTGCTATCTTTGTGCCTGGTCTAGAAGCTCCAGTTGCTGCAAAATGCTGAAGCTAGAATGCTGATGGTGACACACTACTGCCAGCAATCTCTGGTGCTTATATTTGTTTGTTTGTTTGTTTGATTGATATCCCTTCCTTCCTCCCAGTAGGAGCCCAGGGCGGCTTAAAAGCTTGCACTGGCTCCCCATATGTTACTGAACCAAGTTCAAGGTTCTTGTATTAGGTTACAAGGCCCTTAACAATTTGGTCCAGGATATCTTAAGGACCGCCTGATTCCTTGCATGGATACCCAATCACTGAGGTCTTCAGAGGGTCACTGTTAGTAGTTTCCTGTGGCTCAGATACATGGCTTCTATCCACCAGGAGCCATGTATTCAGTATTGTGGGTCCAATTCTCTAGAAATTTGTCCTGACAGAGATCAGAGGAGCTCATTGAAGACTTTTTTTATTTCAGCAGCCATTTTATGTCACTCCCCCCCCCTGATTTTATGGTTAATTTTAATAGATCTTATCTCTGCTGTAACTTTTATAACCTTGTTGTACACCGTTCAGAGATTATGGTGTTAAGAGATATATAAATTGTTGAAGTACAAAAAATGTGAAGGCAGAGATCACTAACCTTTTGGGGCCCATGGCTTTGTGTGCAAACCTGAGAAAGTGTTGTGGGCAACACACACTACAATCTAGAACACATCACACCGTGTTCTGTTGGCTACAAAAGAATGCCTGTTTCAAGCCTAATTTTAATGGGAGGAGGAGAGGAGGGAGAGGATCCTATGGACACCAATGCACCACAATCTCTGTACCATGACCCCCTACCATGACCCCTGTGCTAAGAGGTATCACTTGCTTTTGAAAGTGCTCCCTTAAAACAACATCAGAATGTGGGGTGAACTCAATGACAGACTATTCTATCTGATATTCTAATACTGATACTAACTAATATCACAAGATCAGTTTGGCCTGTAAAAGACTGTTGGGCAAGGCAATGCCATCTTTCTGCTGCAGCCTGCCTGCCCACAGTTTGGAATGCTGTTTTCACTACAAAATACTGTTTCTACTCTATAAGATGGAGAAAACCCATCCTTCCTCTCCCCGAAACATTGGTCTATTGGGAGAGGAGAGGCAGGGATGTATGTCATAAGGTTGCCATGAGGAGGAATGAGATCAGGTATTATATTGCATCCTGCATAGTTAAAGTACTCTATAAGCAACATATAGTGCTGTTACAATGGATGTGCTAAATTGGTGTCTTGCCTCGATAATGGATTGGATGAGAGCCAATAAACTGAAGCTTAATGCAGAAAAGCCTGAGGCACTGTTAGTGGGTGGTTCTCTACACCGGATGTATGGATTGTGGCCTGATCTTGATGGGGTTACACTCCCTCTGAAGGAGCAGGTACATAGCCAGGGGTACTCCTAGATCCATTACTGTAGCTTGAGGCTCAAGTGGCCTCAGTGGCACAGAGTGCTTTCCACCAGCTTTGACTGGTGGCCCAGCTGTGCCCGTATCTGGACAGGAATAGCCTAACCTCTGTTGTCTATGCTTTGGTAACCTTTAGGTTAGACAACGCAATGCATTATACATGGGACTGCCTTTGAAGACAGTTTGGAAAGTCAAGCTAGTGCAGAACTCAGTGGCCAGATTGCTGACCAGTGTAGTCCACACATATAACATGAATTCTGGCATGGCTGCACTGGTGACCGATTCCAGGTTCAATTCAAAGTGCTGATTTTGACCTACAAAGCCTTATGCAGCTCAAGACCTCAATATCTCAAAGACTGCCTCCCCCCATACAAACTGACCCTGACCCTGATCCTGCGTTCATCACTGGAAGCCCTTCTTCTTGCACCCCCTCAGAGAGGTGGCAACATGAGAATGGGCCTTTTAATTGGTGGCCCCCCAGCTGTGGAATGCTCTTCCCAGGGAGGCACATCTGGCACCTTCTCAATCCATTTGTAAGTGTTAGGCAAAGACCTTCATTTTCACTGAGGCCTTCGGTATGCTGACTTACTCCTTTTTGTTTGGCTTTTAAACGTTGCATATTATATTTTTTAAATTGGTTTTATATTGTAGGCTTTCAAAATGTGTTGTAAGTTGCCCGGAGACCACTGGATATGAGATGACAAACCAATTACATAAATAAATGTTAAACAGTAGCTGTCTCTTTAAGACAGGGGTAGCCAATATGGTCCCCTTTGGATGTTGTTGGACTCCAGTTTGCATCAGCCCCAGCCAATTGGCCATGGTGGCTGGGGCTGCCAGGAGCCCAACAGCATCTGCAGGGCACCATTTTGGCTACCCTGGCTCCAAGATGTGGAGGCAGGAAGAAGGGAGTGCATGTATTTGCTCCTCTTCTACATCTGAGGAAAAGGGAATTCAGATGGACATTTCACAGAGGAAAAACTTCCTGTGATGTGCAGATAGCCACTTATTTATTATTTGTTTAAAAGTATTTCTATACTGCCTTTCTCTTCATCTAGATTATTTCAGGGCAGTTTACAATCAATCTGTAGTACAATCCAAGCCCGCCATACTAAAACAATGGATAACATTCTTAAAGCAAGACTATGACAGGATAAAATGCCTGGATGAACACAAATGTTTTCAGCTGGGGCTGGAAAGATTGCAGTGTAGATGCCAGGTGAGCTTCTTCAGAGAGGGCATTCCATAACTGGCTCTCTACTGCTGAGAAAGCCCTGCCTTTGGGGTGACCATTGACCCCTGGAGAAGCATGAGCAGAGGTGCTCCTCCAGGTATTTGGATCCCAAGCCATTTAGGGCTTCAAAGATTAAGGACAAGCACTTAAATATGGCCTGGAAGCAGTCACGTGACAAGCCACTTGCCTGTGTTATGCTGCCAAGTGGTCAAGGTAATGTTAACTTTCCCCTGCTACTTCTTAGGTGTTGAAGTGCAGTAAAGATTCTCGTCATTTGGCAAGATGATAGAGATGTTCTGCTTACCAAGTGGTGGTGTGTACTCCATGGTAAATTATGACTTGGTAAAATGGTTGTCTGTATTAATCCCAAAGCAGAGGCCTTTGGACACAGTTGCAGACTGGGGAAACCTGTTGTGGGCACCACACATGACACAAACCACAAGTAATTCTATTGGCTACAATGGAATGCCTCTTTCAATCCTAATTACATTGGGGGGGGAGACCCTGTAGGTACTAGGGTTGTGCTCCCACGGGTGCTGCACTGGTGACCCCTGCCCTAAGTTATCAAGTTGAAAATATAGTGGAAAAGATTTGCATGCAGTCACAGAAGCACACAAAATATGGAAATGTTTGTGTTTCAGATGTTTCCTGAGCTTGTGCTATTAGATAAAACGGATCCCAAAATTCCAGGGTCTTTGAAGTTACCAGCTCACCCTGTATTCGAAAACATCAGGGGTTGGCTGCAGCTTTGTTTTAAAGGGACACAATTAGCCAGAAGAACAGCTGGTTGTTTAAAAATAGGAAGAGGTCTGAGAATACCTCTTTTGGAAGAGAGAAAAGAAAGAAACAGGTCTATGATGCTAATACCCTAGTGATCCATCATGGAATTGACAACTGTTGTCTTTACAACTAGAACTACCATGAGAGAGTATAAACATGGAAGTGGCAAGTGCACAAATCTTCAATAGATTTTTTTTAAAAATTAAAAATCCCTTTAACTGTAGGAAAAACACAAACCCAACGTTTCAACTTTTATTTAAATGGGCACAGTTCAGCTCCTCTCTGCTTATAGGTAAGGATCCCCATAGAATCTGAGGTCTTTTAACTACTCTGATACATACTACTCTGTGACTTGAGAGCTTCTCCCAATGTTATAAGAAATAAGTAACGCATAGTCCATTTCTGCTCAGGTAGGGTTATTGCTGTCATCCCCCACCCTCTCTTTGAGTGTGTGGTACATTCCCTAGCTAGACTGTAAACATCTTTAAGCTTTATAAATCTGAACAGATTAGGTTGGGTCAAGGGTATGGGGTCAAAGAAGTATATAGGGAGGATTCTCCAGTAAGAAGGCACACTGTGATGTTCATTAAATTACTAAAAATGAGGATTACTTTATACGCAGGATAAAAAGAGAGGGTTTGTAGATGGAAAACAAGGGTTAGTTCAAGCCCAAAAGAAATAAACTTGCTATAACCTCTAGTGCAGGGGTCGCCAGCCTTTTTCAGTCCCTAGGCACAATTGCAAATTGGAGAAACTGTCATGTGCAACACACACACACAGAGCGCCAACAAGCACACACCACCTCTACTGGTTGCAAAATACTGTCTCATTTCAGAGGGGGAGGGAAGGGAACCTTGTGGGCACCAGGAAGGGCCTCTGTGGGCACGGTATCATGTTGGTGACCCCTGCTCTAATGATGGATAGTAGCTCCATGTCAGCGGGGCAGTGAAATCCGCTACAGGTATTAGTCTGAACTTTCAAGAAACTGTCCAAGGTGAAGCACTAAAACCCAGAGCAGGTTCCACTGCCCCACTGACATGGAGTCACTAGCTGCCGCTGCCCTGCTCTAGCAACATTATCCATATCCCTAGGATCATTTGAAAAGGTAAAGGTGTCCCCGCACTTATAGTGTGAGTTGTTTCCGACTCCTAGGGTGGTGTCTTTCAACGTTTACTAGGCAGACCATATATATGAGGTGGGATTGCCAGTTCCGTCCCTGGCCTTTCTTTACCCCCCAGCATATGCCGGGTACTCATTTTACCAACAAGGACAGTTTTATAGTGAACAACCAGAAAGCTGGGCTCTCCCAGCTTTTCTCCCTCTCCCCCCCCCCCAGGTTCCCTCCTGGATTCCGTTCCATCCTTCCTCCTGACAATCAACTCCTGCGGCCAATCTGTCAAGCCTGCCTGCCAGACCACTTTGTTATACATTCCCCCTCTGGTTCTTGGCTGCTACATGTAGTACCGATCATCCTGTAATGTGCCCTTCAGCATTATTGCTAGAATGAGAGGCTCTGCTTGCCTCCCCTAGTGACATCAGGAAGCGCCAATCCTGCACTTACAACAGCCCCCAAACAGGGCAAAATGGCTGGATGCCAGTAGAAGTAGTGCCCTTGGGATTCCCAATCTAAGTAAGTCTGGGGGCAGAGTGAGCTTGGTGGGGCAATGCCTCATTCATTCTAACAGACCAATCTCCACTGGTCATATCTGATCATACAGAAAGTGTATATAATAAGTATATATGAGTAATATGCTGCAGATTTTCAAACATTTGGTAGCTTTGTGGGGTGGGAGAGAGAGAGAGAGAAATACTTCAGGTACTCAAGAATATTACCAGCTGTGATATTTCCTGGGAATCAGTAATTATTATTTTGCATGGTTTTAAAGGGAAAAGTAGAAGACTGTGACTTATAACTTATTATAAAACTGGAAGGTTAAATGTGGCAGCTAACTGGAAAAGAGAGAGTGCTCTGAAAGTTTACCATGGTCTTACAAAAATCTGGTAAATGATATATACAATAATTATATTAGAGCCAGTGGCTGTTGCCAACCAGTAGACAAATGCACTGAGAACTTGACACTGTTTGTTCAGTACTAGAATTATTATAATATCATAATGAAGCATTTATTCTGTTCCATCTTGTTGTAAAGTCTTTGTTTGTGTATGAGATGTTCATGCCTTTAAAGTAAAAAAGGAACTGGCATGGAGAATGTCACTATTGCTGGTACTCTGTGTGATCATAGTAGCATTTCTCTGGCTACTAAGGGCACAATCCAACTTGCATTTACACCGGGCTGAGGGGAGTTGGATGCCAAGACCAGCACAAGTGGAGCAGGCATAAGCTGGTGTAAGGCCTGAAAAAGGGGCATGCTGGGGGCATGTCAGAGGAGGAGCTGAGGGGAGGGGATTTAGGCTACATCCAGTGCATGTTCAGAGCACTCCTGCAGGTCCCAATCCAGGGAAAAGTTACGCCGGGTAAAAGGTCAGTCTAAGAAAATAATTGCAATAGCAGTCAATGGAGAGTGCTTACTCCCCAGTAGGAGTATTTGGGAGATCAGGCTTTTACTTTCTGGTCCCTGCACACAGCTCCCGGCTGAGGTTGCATTCAGTCATCCCAGAGGCCCCTGAATGGCAATTGGATGTGGAATTGGAAAAAGATCTGGAGTTTATGGATATTAGAAATAAAATCTACTGTTTGGAATTTAACGTTATCTCTGAAGAAATTAATGAAGATATTAGAGATAAAGTTATCAATGGCTTGGATAATTTTCTGGACTGGAATGACGTGATGGAGCTTGATATAGAGAAAATCTATGGAATTAACTGCAGCCATGTGACAATGGAAAAACTCTCAAGAGATGAGCCAGTGCATTTTGTAAAAAAGAAGAACAGAGATATGACTTTACAACAATATTTCAGCAACTTATTCAGAATCGATGGCAAGAAAATATTTGGGATAGAGGAAATTCCCATCAGACTCTTATTATATGACTATGGCTATGACAGCAAGATTATTATGGAATACTGATAATGGAAGATTGGACACTGAAATTACTGGACTTAACAGGACTATTGAAGATGGAAGATGGAATTAATATGGATAATGGAATAATGGCTATTGAAATTATTGGACCTAACAGATTTTGATGAGATGGATTAATTGATATGTTTATTTGGACTATGGTTATGACAATAAGATTATTATTATTATTGAGATGGGTTAATCGACATGTTTATTTGGAGAAAAATTGATAGATATATTTCTTAAAAAATTGAAACCTCTCTTTGACTTTTTGTGGAAAGAATAAAGTAATGTTTATGAGATTTGATGATTAATTAAGATAACTACTGGAGGAAAGTGATTTTATAATATAATTTAAGAGACAGGATTGTTATATATTGTAGACCTATAACTGATCTGCGACAAATGGGAAGTCAACATTTTATTTTTTTGTTTAATCATTTTTGTTTTGTTTTGTTTTTTGTCTTTGAATGTTTTATGATTTTGTTTTGTTTGTTTTATGAAAATTTGAATAAAAATTATTGTAAAAAAAAAAAAAAGGATGTGGTGGAACTTTATGCCAGCTTCTCTTGCTCCTGCACCACTTATGCTGGCTTCCCCTGAGTTAGACTGTGCCCTAACCCAGTGGTTGCCGGCTTTTTTGGACCTGCGTGCACATTTGGAATTCTGAGTGAGTGCTGTAGTCCTCATGAAAATTCATCAGCACTTTAGTGTGCATGCTTTCTAATATATACAGTGTTATCTAATGTACACATTCTTGCAAGCAATTTCCTTTAATATAATGTATGTTGTATGTTATTTTCACTGTTATATCCATTTTATACACGCGTTCCCCTAATATACACATTTTTGTACACACTGTTAGGAGAATTGCATCACAAAAGTTGGAGAAGTGGGAATTCTGAAGAAAAGCTGCCTTTTGGTCAATATAGTAAAATAATTACATATTCTAATTGTTTAATTAAACATCGAATTAGGTATGTTTGCATTAAAATGTGAACTGAATCAAATTTCTCACCCATTCTAATTCTAGGATAAGGTATTAAACAGACCTTCTTTAAGAACAGGAAGAAAACCTTGCTGCATCAGGCCAAAGGCCCATCTAGTCCAGCATCCAGTTCTCACAGTGGCCAACCAGAAGTCTATGAGAAGCCGGAAAGCTACCCAATTGTGCAACTGCTCCTCAGAGTCATACTGCCTCCAACAGTAAAGGGAGAATATAACCATTGTGGCTAGTAGCCATTTATAGTCTTAGCCTCCATGAATTTGTCTAATCCTCTTTTAAAGCCACCAAGTGGGTAACCATGAGTTGAAGACATCTTCTACTTGCATAAGGGCCCCTTTGGATCTGACCCATTGTATGGAAACTATAGGTAGCAGTGGAAAATAAGACTGATTTCCATCAGCAGAAATCTGATGTGGATTTTGAGTTTCATTAGTAGCAAAATAAAGATTCAAAGAGGTCCACAACATATAGGCACGGATTCAAATCTTCACGCATGCAATCCCAATCAGACACTTAGAATAGTACTGATTAGCTGCATACAGTCTCCGACTTCCATCCCAAATACAGTTTTGGTGCAATCAGAGTATCTATTCTAACCAGACTTAGACTGCCCAGGCCCCATCTCTTTAGAGATACACACACGGAAGCCTGGTTTGGTACTCCATATAGGCCCCATATCTGGACTGAACATACATTTATAAAGTGAGACATGTGTGCTTGAAGTTCACTTAACAATGCATTTAAGAGAATGGGGATGACTCACCTTTCCACCAGAGGAATATAGAAATTTGCCTTATTTCACCCAGCATTGTTTATTGTCTACAAGTTACTAGCCTAGCAAAATTCTTAGTAGCCTGCCTGCCCACCCATCCACCTGTAAACATATGAATTTAAAATATTATTATTATTATTATTATTATTATTATTATTAACAACAACAACAACAACAACAATAATAATAGTAATACTCTAATTTTAGAACTTGGAAAAATTGGTTAAAAGCACAACTGTTTCTGGTGTTACAAATATATATTTGGGGATTATTTTTGTTTTGCAGTAACTTAAAAGAAGGTATTAAAAAAACTCCATAGCACACAATATAAAAGCTAAAAACACAGAATCCTCTAATGCCAGAACTTTAAGATCAGAAAAGAATTGTTTTGGGATTACACAGGACTGAAAATAAAATACGTTTGACTAGAGGTATGTCTGTTGTGGGAGAACACACTGAGGAGTGTGGAAAGACTGAGGAGTGTGGAGATGACAGAGAGCAAGCAAGCAAGAGGGTGTGACTGTGAAGGGGTGTGATGTGACTATAATTAAAGGACCCTGCACTTCTGAATTTGTCACTTCACTACCGGTGCCCTGGGTATCCAAAAGCTAGGACTGGATGTCCATTTGGACACACAACTATTATTTTGAAAATGCCTTGTTAGTCAGAAAGCTTTCCCATCACGTCCCACCCGATGCTTTCAAAAACAGCAACAGCTAGAGCTAGCAGGAATTGACCCTGGGACTTTCTACATGTGCTCTGCCACTGAACGATGCTCCCTGACCATAAATGATGAATGTATGTTGTTAAAGGGATTACTAATCTGCGTTCAGAAATGTTGCATGTGTTCCAAATCCCTATATAGGCCTAAATACCAGCTGAGATTTGGGCACCTGGCAATGCTCAGTGTTCTGTTTGGGGAAAGCAAGGATGGCAACAGCTGATGGCAAAGGGTTACAGTAATTCTTCAGTTCTTGAATCCTCCAGGAATGAAGCTGGTTTTAAGGAAGGATTTTTAAAAGGTGAAACTGACTAGCTTAGTTTTGCTATGGATATGGATAAACTTTCAAGCTTGTGCCTTTGCTTTAAGGTGAAACTGACCAGCCTCTGTCTTTGCTTTGCTATCAATAAACTGATAGGCCTGTACCTTTGCTTTGCTAGGGTAAAACTGACAAGCCTGTATGTTTGCTTTGCATTAAGGAAATTCTTGCTTGCTCCCAGGGCTGGGGAGGGAAGGATCCAATAGGATTCAGAGAAGGAGAGGAGGGGAAAGGAAGGGGAGGAGGTGGTTGCTGGATAAGGCACCCTTTAAAGATGCTGTTGAAGCTGCCCCCACCATATATGAGCGGGTGTAGGAACTTGCCCCTGTTCTTTCTGTGTTATTCCTACCTCTGGCACAAAATGTCTGTTAAAGAAGTAATGTCCAGGAACACATCTACTTTGCTAACTGAAGTATTACTCTATATCCAGTGGAAGGCAACTCATGCAACCAATCTTTCTTTTCCCTTTCTCTCCTTTCACTGGAGCAAGACCCACCTGGTGTTTGCCCACCTGGATACTTAGTGAAACACCAGCACAGGCTGCAGGGACAGGGGGGAGGAGTCGCTGTGGTCTACAGAACTTCCATCTCTGTCAGCAGGAAACTACTCTGTGTTGGGGCTGGTTGTGAGGGCCTGCACCTGGTGTTGGGCCAAGCAGACAGCAAACTAGGGTTGCTGCTGGTGTACTGTCCACCCTGCTGCCCGGCAGCTTCTCTGACTGAGCTGGCGGAGGCCGTCTTGGCTGTGGTGTTGGAGGAGCCCAGAACAATAGTGCTGGGTGATTTCAATGTCCATGTTGAAGCTGCCTCTAGTGTTCCGGCTCCGGACTTCACAGCCTCTTTGATGACCATGGGGCTATCTCAAGTTGTCACTGGCCTGGCACATAGGGCAGGGCACACCCTCGACTTTGTTTTTGCTCCAGATGGAGGAAGGGGTGGTCTGGAGATAGGGGGTGGTGGATGTCACCCCATTGTCATGGTCAGACCACTTCCTGGTGAAGTATAGACTTATGGCTCTGATCCTTCCCTGCAGGGGTGGTGGACAGATTAAGATGGTCCACCCCCGGAGCCTAATGGAATCCACTGGATTCCTGAATGCCCTGGGGGAGTTTCCAGTAGATAGAGCAGGTGACCTTGTTGAAGCCCTTGTCATGCTGTGGAACAGCGAGGTGCATCGGGCTCTTGACACGATTGCCCCCAAGCGCCCTCTCCTGCATTGTAGAGCCCGGTTTGCACCTTGGTACAGCAGTGAGCTAAGGGCAATGAAACAGGCTGGACGACGGCTAGAGCACAAGTGGAGAAAGACGTACTGTGAGGCTAATCAGACACAAGTAAAACATCATAACCGTGCCTACTGTGTGGTGGTGAGGGCAGCAAAGAAGGCCCACTTCTCTGCCACCATTGCATCCTCAAGTAGCCATCCAGTGGAGCTTTTCCGTATTGTCAGGAGTCTGTTGACATCAACTCCAGGAAATGGAGTTTTAGACCCTTCGGAGGCCCACTGTGAATTGTTTGCACTGCACTTTGAGGGTAAAGTTGCTCTTCTCCATAGCAGTCTTGCTGCCCCATCCACATCTACTGTAATCCCCAATGAAGTGTCCAGTGCAACATCTGCTGCAACTTCTTGGGAACGGTATCAGTTGATGCGGCCTGATGACGTAGACAAGGTGCTTGCGATGATGCGGCTAGCAAAGTGTCCACTCGACCCTTGCCCTTCTCGGCTTATTAAAGCTTGCCAAGGGGGGTTGACCAAATGGATCTGGGGTGTGGTCAAAGCATCATTGCGGGAGGGAGTGGTTCCAGCTACCTTGAAAGAGGCGGTGATCTGACCGCTCCTGAAAAAGCCCACCCTGGACCCATTGGTTTGTGACAACTACCAACTGGTCACAAATACCCCCTTCTTAGGGAAGGTGATTGAGGGGACTATGGCACAGCAATTGCAAGTACAGATGAAACAGATTATCTTGACCCATTCCAGTCTGGGTTCAGGCCTGGTTATGGGACTGAATCTGCCTTGGTTGCCCTGATGGATGACGTTTATCAGGAGAAGGACAGGGGGAGTGCGACCCTGTTATTGTTACTTGATCTCTCAGTGGCTTTTGATACCATTGACCATGGTATCCTTCTGGGCCGACTTGGTGAGATGGGTATTGGAGGCACTGTTTTACCGTGGTTCCAATCTTATCTCCAAGGTCGTTCTCAGAGAATAGCATTGAGTGACTGTCTTTCGGTCCTCTGGCAGTTGTGCTGTGGTGTGCCACAAGGTACCATCTTGTCCCCCGTGCTGTTTAACATCTATATGAAGCCCTTGGGAGCAGTCATCAGGAGCTTTGGGTCAAGATGTCAGCAGTATGCTGACAGCCATCTGTCGGGAATGCTTTGATTTGGATTCCTGCATTGAGCAGGGGGTTGGACTCGATGGCCTTGTAGGCCCCTTCCAACTCTACTATTCTATGATTCTATGATACCTAACTGTATTTCTCTGTAACATCTGAATCAGGAGAGGCCGTGCAAGCCCTGGACTGCTGCCTGGACTCGGTGGTGGGCTGGATGAGGGCCAATAAACTGACTCTGAATCCCAGCAAGGTGGAGGCAGTGTGGGTTGGTGGTTCCCTAGTTCAGATAATTGGTCAGTTGCCTGCCTCGGATGGGGTCGTAGTCCCTCTGAAAGAGCAGGTTTGTAGTCTGGGGGTGCTCCTGGATCCATCTTTGTTGCTAGAGGCCCATATGACCTCCATGGCTAGGAATACCTTTTACCAGCTTCAGCTGGTAAGACAGCTGCGGCCGTTTCTGGACCAGGATAGCCTAACGTTGTCCATACACTGGTAACCTCCAGGCTGGATTACTGTAATGTGCTCTATGTGGGGCTGCCCTTGAGGTTGGTCCGGAAGCTGCAGCTAGTGCAAAATCCAGCGGTGAGACTGCTCACTGGGGCAGGGAATTGAAAGAATTGCACTGGCTGCCCATTTGCTACCAGGCCAAGTTCAAGGTTCTAGTTTTGGTGTACAAAGCCCTATACAGCTTGGGACCAGGATACCTGAAAGACCGTCTTATCCCTTATATACCCAGTTGATCACTGCACTCTGCAGCTGAGGGCCTCCTGCAGATACCACCTTATTAGGAGGTCCATTCTGCACAACATAGGAAGCGGACCTTTAGTGTGGCGGCACCTACCCTGTGGAATTCTCTCCTCTTAAATATTAGACAGGCATGCATCTCTGTTATCTTTTTGATGCCTATTGAAGACTTTCCTCTTTCAACAAGTCTTTTAAGTTGAGACCTTATCCCAGTCTGCGTCTGTGCTGGAATTGCCTTTTAATATGTTCTTAAACCTTCTTTTTCAAAAAATGTTTTTAATCTTAGACGATGTTTTGAAAGCTTTTTTAAAGAAACATTTTTAAAGATGTTTTATTTTAATGTGTTTTAAAGTTTGTTTTTATGATGTTTTAAAGTTTTTAGTGCTTTTGTTTGATGCCCTGTGCTCCTGCTGGGAGGAAAGGCAGGATGTAAATCAAATAATAAATAAATAAATAAGACCCCTCCAGGCGATATTGAGTGAATCCCCTTGCACTAGAGCCCCTAGACCCTCTTGAAAATATCTTCTGGCAGAACAGGCAGCTGTAATGGAGAGAAGGACTAGTTGTGTGGGCTGCCTTCCGCTCACACAACCATACAACCTGGAGTTTTCACAATAGCACCACACAACTCTAGAACTTTATTCCTGAGGGACACGAAGATATACATTACTGCTGAGATTTAGAAGGGGTTGTAAAACTTTTGTTCTTTTTGTATATGTGTGTGTGTGACTCATTTTGTTTTCTTCTATGGCTTTTTTTAAAAAAAAATATGCTGCCTGCTTTTTATTTTCACTGTATTTATTCTGCTTTAGAGTGGTTTTAATAATCCACACGCTACTTTGAACTTTGGTAAAGCAGTTTATAAATACCTCTAATAGATAAATGTCTAATAGAGATAAAGGGACTCCAAAAGGGATTTTTAAAAACCTCTTCCAAAATTGATATTTCTATAAATGTAAGTAGCATAAAATTGCTATAGGTGATTAGAAGATGCTTTTTTTAAAATGGGAGAAGTTTGTCCATTACCAAAATATTATTAAACAGTCCAGGTCTGTCACCTGGCATGCACCCTTTTCTCTCTGTCATACAAAAAAACAGCTACAACACTGTGACACATGTACAAGTTTGTTTTTACGAAGTAGGCACTCCGTTGCTGTTCTCTAAGGCTGTCAATTGCTCAGATCTTTGTATCATAGTAATTTATAAACCTTTTCACCTACAGTCCTTAAGAGGCTTGCACATGAGGATTTCCCCCCCAAACAGCACAGAGATATTAAATAATGGGATACTATTCAGAGATGCTTCTAGTTTTTCTAGATGCAGCATAAACGTTGGAAAGCTGTTGGAAGGGGGATAATAAACAGGCAATGCTTCACTTTTGGGGTTTAAGAGGAGCACCCTAAGTGTGATAGTTTCATTGACTGGGGCCACTAATTATTTTGTTGTCAGAAATTGCTCTATAAAAGGCATAAGAGAGTGATTCAGTGCAGTTTCCTTTTATCTGCCTTACCAATTGATGTCTATACAGAGCAAGCAGGGCTCCCCAAACACATCAGTCTGTTTCAGATACACAAGATTAAGTAGCAAGTGACATTCAAGACCAATCGGCCCACCCAGGAGAAGTGAAACCAGCGGAAAAGCTGTCAGATCCCCTCTTTTCTCCATTAATCTTGAAGCTTTTCAATGCTGCCAGGTCGCATCTCCATCAAACAAGCTGGGGAGAGTGTCAGGCTATTTTCTTTCCACTAACTCTCTCCTCCTATCATGCCCCTTCTAGTAACCCCTTTTGTGCTGGGCTTCTGTTTGTCAGTGCCCCAAATTACCTTCACCAGTGATGGATAGGACCCTTGTCAGTGTGGACTGCAATTCTTTCCTAGCCAAATGCAAGAGGAATTCTCCATGCAGCGCCCCCACAAGTGGCACAAATATGTGTAAATGAAAATGATGTGGGCTATTTACACAAACTCTTTAAGCTTGCCTGTTTGTTTCACAGGTTTAGGTTGCATATACCTATGCTACTACATCCTTTCCTGTGTTCTGTTGAGATGCATAAGGACTCCATTATGCTGCTCATTTCGATGAGTTACAGTACTTGATTTGTTTGTAGATGGTGCATGTTGCAGTGGGTGCCATCGCAGGAGGGACATTTCCTCCTGTCTGTGAGTGAAGAGAAAAGTCCTTCTCTCAGAAGGTGGCTGCCATCTGCAGTTTTTATAAGTATTTATATTAAAAATAAGCATTAATGGTTGCAGCTGTAGGTGGTGTACAAGTATCCTGCAAATATCTAAGGAATTGGTATAAGCACAACAACCTATTGCAGTATGTCTCAGATGGGCTCCTTCTGGAAGGAAGGGAAGGATATAAATTTAATTAATAATAAATAAATAAATAATACTTTTAAAACAGGCAAATATGTTTCATAAATGGCAGATGTACTGACACCAGCTGATGTTTGGTACCTTAAAGTGCTATTGCTGTGGATGGATGAATCTGTCCCTTTTGGTTTCTCTCAGGTTCTCATTGTTCCAATTTTGAGTTCAGTTCTTCACATTTCCACATCAGTTTGCTAAGTTTTTTTAAAAAATATCCTTATGAAAGTTTTTCAGCATTTTAGTGTGCATTTCTCCTCATATACACATTTTTGCAAGCACTTTTCCCTCATATAATGCATTTTGGTACAGTATTTTCACTAATATATGGACCTTTAGTGTGGCAGCACCGACCCTGTGGAACTCCCTCCCTTTGAATATTAGGCAGGCGCCATCTCTGCTATCTTTTCGGCTCCTTTTGAAGACTTTTCTTTTTCAACAAGCCTTTTAAGTTGAGAGCTATCCCAGTCTGTCTCTGTGTCAGATTTGCTTAATATGTTTTTAATAATGTTTTTAACCTTTTTAAAAACGTTTTTAAAATGTTTTTAACGCTGTTTTGTCTTAATGTATTTTAAGGTTTGTTTTTATGATGTTTTAAAGTGTTTTTAGTGCCTTGTTTGGTGCCCTGGGCTCCTGCTGGGAGGAGGGGTGGGATACAAATTAATTAATTAATTAATTAATTAATTAAATATACGCACATTTTCCGCCAATATACACATTTTTCTACACATTATTTGGCTGGAGTATTGCATTGTAAAATTTATAGAAGTCCAATATAGAAGGATACCTGCATTTCAGTTCGCATATTATTTCAGGAAGTACGAATTAGGTTCACATTAAAATGCCATTTCTCCTCCAACCAATTATTACCAAGTTAATGTATGAGAAATACATTGAGCATTTAGGAGAAAGTAATATACAGCACAGAGCTTCAGTAGTATTCATAAATGCTTGGAAGTACATTGTTTTAATGTTCTAATGTTAACTATTTTATTGCTATTTTACATTTTAGACTTTTAATACTGCATTGCACTCATTTATTGTAACCAATTTGGGAAGGGCGTACACCCTAAAAGATGGGCTAGAAATCTGTTGAACAAATTAAAAATAAAATAAATCCCCTTGAAACTTACTTGCAAGTACACAAGGCATAGGATTTCAGATGTACATTTTAGAAAGAAAGCAATATGGGATACAAGGCAAAAAAAAAGATGGGAAGAGAAGCAAATTAGAAAGATCTATGAAATTGCAAGGACAGTATAGATCCCATGTCATGAAATTGGGCCCAAAGCATCTTCACTGAAGGAGGGAGGGAGGCTTATAATAAGATTACTGTCTTAATCTGAATTTATTTAATCCATGCATCACAAACTGAAATGGTGGCTTGACGGGTAAATTAACTCCGGGCTCAAAACCAGATCAGTGGGAGGATGAAGAAGAAGCAATGGTGAAAAATAGGAAGAGGAGGAGGAGCTAGAATGGGGAAAACAAGTACTAGGATGAAAAAACAGAGAGGTAGTAAAATGGAATGTACACAGACAGTAGCACAAGAGAGAGGGGGTATTCTTTATAGGCAATGCAAGAGAAATGTTTCTCTTGCATTTCTCCATTTGCTTTCATATTTAGATGGCACTAAGTTACCTTAATTGCCAGGCACTTGTTATCATTTGCCAATATGAAGTAATGAGAATGAGATCAAATTGTACATGTAAAGTGTAAGTTCATTTCTCTTAATATTTTCCATAAATTATTTTATTTAAGAGCATGAGCTTTTGATAAATTTACAGGCCACTTCATTGGATTGTGAAATGGCTTGAACAACAGCAAGCATGAAACATGCAACAGTAGGTTTTGAAAAATACAAGCCTTTTTTAAGGAAATGCCTAGGTGGATTTTAGTCGTTATCAGTGACATGCCTTAATTTCTTCCATAAGGGTTTTATAATGTGGGAAAGTAGAAGGTGACAAATAACAGTGAAATGAATGGTGATGTGTTTTCCTTTCTTTCTTGAAGCAGAGATCCCAAAATATAAGTAGCCCCATTAGTGATTCTGCTAGAACTGCACAGACAATGCCCCTAATTGGCTCTCATTAGATTTTATGTCCCATAGGCAATGAATGATGTGTGACTGAGCTGCCTGACATGCTGTTGTGTAGAAAGTCTTTTTAAAAGGGAAGGATTGCTCTGTGTTTGACATGCATGGAAGGGTGCCTGTCACTGTGATCATTTTGCCCAGCAGTAAAGAGCAGAGGAAAGCAGCAGAGCAGCTTCAGAGCAATAGGGCCTCCTTGCCTGGTACTACATTTCTGATAGTAGCCAGTTGCAGAAAAACTGTTTAAATAGTACAAAGGACAAATGGAGGCCCTCTTTACTGGCATCATCAGTCTATGGTGCACATGCAAGCCTTTCCAGTAGTAGGGATCTGGTGGTCTGCTTTGGTGACCCTGGTCGGTTCACAAGGTTGCTGCAGGAAACTGGATGGATGATGCACTGGTTTACTGTCAAAAAGCAATCCAAAATGCTAAAGATGAATCAAGCTGTCAATGTGATGTGGCTCCACAAGTGGCTCATGAGATTTTAGCCTGCATTTATAGAATTGTTGGAATGATGAAGGTGAAAAAATGGATGATGATTTAAATGGGAGGAGTAGAACTCCTGCGGATCACGGGAGGGAGTTCCAAGGCATCCCCCATTGCCGTGCAGACCCAGAACAGCCACCTGCAACATGCTTCGCCTACCTCTCAAAGTAAATGCTGGTTGCCAGGGTGGCACCAGGCATGCTGGCGTCAGTCGCACTGTGGGCGCAAGTCTGCCATCAAACAAGATGGTGGCTGAGGTTTCCCTAAAGGCCTGATGCCTCTGACACCATCTTGGTTGATGGCAGGGATGGACGTGCCATCAACCAAGATGGCAGTAGAGGCATCTGCTACCACTACCCACCCACCCTAAGGAGGGGCCCTTCAGGGAGAGGTAGGTGGGATGGGCAGGTGGGCAGGTGGGCGTGTGCCAGGACCCAGGGCAGACTGGTGCCCAAGGGCCCGGCATGCCTGGTGCCAGCCCTGTTTGAAAACTTTCCCAATATGAAGCTTTAATCCAGTACTTGCTTTTCTGGGAGTAAAGCAACAATGTTAATCCCACATATCTAGAGTAAACCCCATTGAATTTAACAGGACTTCCTTTTGAGTAGACATGGTTAGGATTGTACTGCAAATTGATGGGACTTTTGAGTGAACATCGCAAAGAATTGTGTTTGTGTTGTATATCTTTCTCTCCCCCTCCAATCCTATTTTTAAAGCAATTAGGCAGGGCTTACGTAGATATCACTGCTTTTATTATGTAGGAAACTAATACTGATTTTGTTATGTAGGAAATTAATAATGATTTTTTTTAATGTTCTTTAATGATCAACTGGTTTTGACAATAAATTATTATATGGGGTGTATTTTTACATCTCCTGTGTGTGTATGTATGGGAATTTTCCAACAACCCTATGAGGTAAGATTGCAGTCTGGAAACCAAGGCAGCTCACAATAAGAAATAAATCCCTTTAAAATCCAATAACCATAAAAACAAGGATAAACAGTTGAAAAACAGCTTAAAGTGGCATGATTCTAAATTTTAGGTTGCTTGAATGAAGTTGGTTATCACTTGAGGCTGCAGTTCTGTCCCTGTTTGAGTAAGCCCCACTGATTACATTGGGACTTGCTTCTGAGTAAATAAATGTAGGATAGCACTATAAATATCTTTACAGGTTATGTAAATAATAAACATATTTGATAGTCATGCTTATATAAATATTTCTTCATACTATGTCCCGATAAGTATCTGATTTCACACTATGGTTGTACAATACTTCCTCTACATTTTCAGTGTGCCCTTCTTCCTTGGGGTGTTCATGGTTCCCTTCTGTTGTTTCTTCCTGAGGGGCAGATTAAGCTGAGAGATGGTGAGTAGACCATGGTCACCCAGTAAACTATAGCTCATTTCCATTTTAAAAAATAATTAAAATAATTTACATGCAGGCAAAGTTGATTAAGTAGATCCACGCAATATGTTTAAAGTATATCCAACTTGCATTTAAAGCACATGACTTCCCCTAAAAAATCCTGGGAAATGTAGTTTCCCCCTCACATTTATAGTTCCCACCACCTTTAACAAATTGCAGTTTCCATGATCCTGTGGTGTGATTCATATGCTTCAAATATGTGTTGAATGCTTTAAATGAATGGTGTGGATCTGCACTAGGTATGCTGTGCATTCATTAGTGAATTGAAAAGAACAATTGTAAATGTTTTTTAAAAAAACAGGGGAAGGGTTGTAGTTCATTGGTAAGGCATATGCTTTGCATGCAAAGGTCCAAAATTTAATTTCTGGAAAAGATTATTGCCTGGAATCCTGGAGAGCCAATGCTAGTCCATGTCATCAGTACTGAGCCAGATGGCACCAAATGGCCTGAGTCTGTATAAGGCAGATTCATTTGTTCCTAAAAAATTGAAAGAGATCCAATGGCCACAGTGACTCTAAAATTTATTGATGTATTTTAATTACAATATTTATATACCACTTTATTGTAAAAAAAATCTTAAAGCAGTTTACAGAAACAACTAAAACAAAAATATTATTGGCAAAATCAGTTAAAGACAGGTATTTAAAAATATTCAAAATAATAAAACCAACAATGAGTTAAAAATAGATAAAAAATAATAGCATCTGCTTGCCTGGGTAGGCTGGCCTAAACAAAAATATTTTTAGAAGGTGCCAAAAAGAATACAATGAAGGCACCTGCTAATGTCAATAGGCAAGGAGTTCAAAAACGTAGGTGCTGCCGCACTAAAGAATCAGTTTCATACAAGAGCAGAACAAGTACTATGTGGCACCCGTAACACGGAAAGCACACCTTGAACTTGGCCTGGTAGCAAATCATCAACCAGTACAGATTTCAGAGCAGAGGTATTATGTGCTGATAGGGTCTCACTCATGTCAGCAATCATGCCACAGGATTCTGCACTAACTGCAGCCCCTGGGTCAGGTTGTGCTCCATTGGGATTTCTGTGACCTTGGCTGATTGGCTGCCTGGAATTGTTAGTTTTGGTTTTTGATTAAGAATCCTGACAGGTTGTGGGATGCTGCGTTTTTTCTCTTACTGATAGGAATCTTGTGGTTGGTAAGGTATTGCATTTAAGAAATCATCAGTCTTTTCTTTTTCTTTTTCTATTTGCATTTCATTTACCTTTATCCTCACTCCCTTTCATCCATAAAAGCAACAACAGTGGTTCCATGTGCTCCGCTCAACCTTTTTAAACCCACTGATGATGCACCTTGTTGTTTGTTTCCTGCGCAATAGTGGTAAAAGAGAATTCACATAGTGGGCAGCATGGCTGCAATTGTTGTTGTTCCCAAGCTGCTGCCTATGAAAACCCTGGGCTCTCCCTGCTTTTAATTAACAATATTATGATAATGTTATTTGTTATTTAATTTAATTTTTGTAAATTATATATTGTTTTTATTATATTTTTATTGTATTTTATACCTGTGTTTATTTTTCTTTTTAAGCTGCCTTGAGGGCCTTTGGCCTAAAGGCAGGGTATAAATCATCATCATCATCATCATCATAAAATATGAAGGTAGACCAAATCATGTGTGCTTTCTTCTCTGTCAATTATATTCACTAGAATTGGGTTGGCTGACAAAGCGAGTTTACAGCAGCCCACAGGGGAGACAGAAAGAGTAGAGAATTTTCTTACTCATTTCTCAGACCTCTTTCTGAAGTGAAGGGTCAAATCTGTAAAGATATTTGGATGTTAAAAGGTAGGGGCAGGGCATTCCAGGCAGGAGGTTGCCAACCCTGCTTTGATATGGATATCTTTGCAGAGGATCGCTAGACAAGCTTTACCAACAACACAATCCAAACCATATCTACTGAGAAGTAAGTCCTATTGAGTTCTATGGGGCTTAGTCCCTTAGTAAGTGTGTTTAGTATTGCAGCCCTTCAGGGGCATCCATCTTTACTCCTGAGTGCTCCCATCTAACATCTCCACAACACTAGGCTCCTTTCTTCCTACAATGGCCTTCTGGTGACTGGCATGGCCTGAGGGCACTTAAACCCTTCTTGCCAGAAGCAAGTAGGCTAGATTAAATGTTCCCTGTTTCCAATCAGGGAAATGTTTTTGTATGAATTGTATGCGCCAAGCAACTGTGGTTGACGCTTAATGTATCATGCTTAATGACATCACTCGGGCCCGTCCCGTAAGGACACTCGGGCCCACCCCATGTGGACACTCAGGCCCGCCCCGTGACACCACTCGGACCCTCCCCATGACACCACTCAGGCATGCCCCCAAAATCTCAGGGTTTGGGATGGTTCTGACCTGGCAACCCTAGAGAACTGGCGTTCTTGGTCTTAGAAGACAGCATAGATACAGTAGGCATAATGAAACCTGATGGAATGGAGAGAACCTGTGGAATATGGTTATCTCTAGATGCTAACTCTACGGGAAGAACAGGGAAGCATGTTTTGGAGTTGATGTGGCTCTGTACATCAAAGAGGGCATTGAGTCCCAAAAAGCTAGAAATCCCAAAAGGGGCAGACTTCTCCACAGAATCATTGTGAAATATGATACTGAGCCACAAGAGTAATTTTATACCAGACACATGCTATCGTCCTCCTTACCAAAATGCTCAGGGAGATCTTCAGGTGGAGAATGAAATCAAGGAAGCATCTAAAAGAGGATATGTTGTGGTAATGGCCCCAAATACTAATGTGAGTACCTTGAATTGGGCCCAGAAACTAACTGATAACCAGTGTAGCTGTTTTAAAACTGGGGTTATATGAGCTCTAAACTGAACTACAGTCAGTAATCTGGCTGCTGAAATTTGGACCAGTTGTAGTTTCCAAATAATAAAGGGCAGTCTCATGTACAATCCACTGCAATAATCAAATCTGAAAGTTACCAGTACGGTGGTACTTTTTCATGCCTAAGGATGCAGATGGCGGATCTGGTATTAGTTCTTAAAACCCTTTAACTAACATGTGACTCTTAGGCCTGGTTCAGATGATCTGCTTCTTCCAGGGTTGGCCCACTGGCAGCCCTCTTAATTAAACTAGCACCTCTACGTGGGACACGTGCATGGTGTTACCAAAGCAGCCTTTTAGTTTTATTTATTTGAGTCACTGAAAATTGCAGAAGTCACATGTATAGTCCTCATGTGGAGGAACCAGTTTATCCATTTGGCACCTTCGCATTCTCTGCTGGGTCACGAATCCACTAGCAGTCTATTCTCCTACAGTTTGGGGCCTTTTAGTTTTTTAATTGGACAGGTAAAGGGTTGATTGCCCTCTTTTTGAATGCATGATGTCTTGTTAAAGTGGGCATTAGGAACATGGGAAACAGCCTTATACTAAGTCAGACCATTGGTCAGCTAGCTTGGTATTGTCAGCACTGACTGGCAGCAGCTCCCCAAGTTTTCAAACAAGGGGACATTCCTATCCTACCTGGAATTGCTGATGATTGAACCTGGGACCTTTTGTATGTAAAGCAGATGCTGTATCACTGAGCCATGGCCCGCCCTCCATAGATGTTCCATCTATGTCTTATGTAGGGATATTGAGGGATTCAATCCAAAACAAAAGCAGAAATCACTGCTGTTTGTGGTTTTGTCCCAGGTCTGGAATGGAAATAATATGACTGGTATTCACTCAAAGCAACCAGCACATAATTACTTTTTTTTTGCATTGTTTTCCTGTTTCCTTTATATTGAAATGAATAGTGTGGAAATAATTGTCATTAATTATGTTTAGTTATATAACTTATTCAAATGATTACATAAATTATGTTAAATAGTGGCCAAAGAGACAAATAATGTAGTATTTGATGGAGACCAAACTGCAGCAGAACGGAAACAGTGGTGGTTGTGAATGACACAATAGAAGCATGAAAAGGACTGTAGAACCCACCAGTCATTGTACTGTATAAATTCTTAAGAGTTTAGAGAAGAGCCCCAATGACTATCTTGATAGGAATCTGCCTTTTCTTCAGCCAGATCATTGGTTCATCTAGCTCAGTATTACACAGTCATGAGAGTGGCTGTATACTATAGCCAGCTTGGATTTTTCACATTCTGCAATGTTAAATTGAAAATACCCCCTATGCCATTCTGATGCTTCCCATAAGCTCATTTCAAAACAAAACCTTACGAAACTTATAGTCCTCAACTCAAAAACGCTTGCTTAACAACCCTCTCAATTTTCATGGCGATACACAAAACAATCAGAGAGAATTGAGAGTTAAAAGTCTAAAAAGAGGGGAAAACCCCAGAGCCCTTTTGGACTTTTTTCTGTCAGAGTTCTCATAATCTGTTGAAATTAATTAAAAATCAGCCATGTTCACGGAATACCTGTAATCCTATTACTGGCCTTGCCCCATACTCTGACCTTCATCTTCTGCAGTTTAAAAGTTAAAAAAATGTGATTTTTAATTAATTTAAGAAATTTTGGCTTGAACCCAATGATAGTGTCGGGCATGCTCAGTAAGAACCAACTGTCAGTGTTCTAAAAGCCAGACTCACAACTGCTTGGCTTGCCTAATCAGAGGGCGACACCAACACCAGATTTTGATTTCACTTGAGACAGTCATGGCTTCCCCCAACGAATCCTGGGAAGTGTAGTTTGTGAAGGGTGCTGAGAGGAGACTCCTATTCCACTTACAGAGCTTCAGTGGCCAGAGTAGTTTAACAGTCAGACACTCTGATTGAAGGTCTGTGAGGGGAACAGGGCGTCTCCTAGCAACTCTCAGCACCCTTCACTAATTACACTTCCCAGGATTCTTTGAGAGAAGCCATGACTGTCTAAAGTGAAATAAAGGTCTGATGTGGATGTGGCCAGGGACAGCTTTGGTTTAAATTTGGGTGGGAGGCTACATGTGCCTGCGGTAGAATAAAAAGGTGGGGGAAATGCTGAAAAGCAATGATAAAAAATGTAAATGTACTGCCTTCAAGTTGATTCCGACTTATGGTGACCCTATGAATAGGGTTTTCATGAGGCTGAGAGGCAGTGACTGGCCCAAGGTCACCCAGTGAGCTTCATGGCTATGAACCACTATACCACACTGGCTCTGTTCACAATATTTTCCTTTTGGAAAGGAAAGGGGCTTCCCCTCTGCCCAGTGTCCACCCACCCAATCTCCTCCCCTCCCCTCCCTCCCCTCCCTGCCCCTCCTCTGGGTCAGTGTTGGACTACAACCTGGGAGACCAGGGTTTGAATCCCCACATAGCCATGAAGCTCACTGGGTGACTTTGGGCCAGTCACTGCCTCTCAGCCTCAGAGGAAGGCAATGGTAAAACCACCTCTGAATACCATTTACCATGAAAACCCTATTCATAGGGTCACCATGAGTCGGGATTGACTTGAAGGCAATCCATTTCCATTTTCAAACATGATTGCACAGAAATCCCATTAAACTCAAAAAGTATGCAAATGATCAAATCCACTCTCTCTTCTCCTCCCTCTTATCCCCTCCCTCTTGCCCCTCCCCACCCCCTTCTTTTGCCCCTCCCTCCCCCTCCCCTTTCTCCTCTCCATGGTCAGTTTTACCTATCTTAAGCATGATTGCATGGGAGTAAATACCATTGAACTCTATAAGCATGCAAATGATCAAACCTGCCCTCCCCTCCCCCTTCCTTTGCCCCCTCCAATCCACTCCTTCCCCTTTCCCCTCCTCCTTCCCCATGGTCAGTTTTACCTATCCTAACCATGATTGCATAGGGGTAAATCCCATTGAACTCAATAAGCATGAAAATGATCAGACCTGCCTTTCCCCTCCTTCCCCTCTCCTCTTCCTTCCTCTTCCCCTCCCCTCTTCCTTCTTCCTCCTCTCCTGCCCACTCCAGCCCTCCCTCCCTCTCCCCAGTCAGTTTTACTTATCCTAAGCATGATTGCATGGGAGTAAATCCCATTGAACTCAATAAGCATGCAAATGATCAAACCTGTCCTTCTCCTCCCCTCCCCCTCCTGCCTGCTCCCCTCCCCCTCCTCCCCTCTGCCCTTCCTCCCCTCCCTCCCCCCTCCCCCCTCTGAATCTCCTGTGGTCAGTTTCACCTATCCTAAGCATGATTGCAGGGGAGTAAATTCCACTGAACTCAATAAGCATGCAAATGATCAATCCATTCTCAGCAAACTTGCACAGGATCCCATTTCTTAGCTCCCGGATTAAAAAGCAAAGAAATTCACTAATAGGCAAAAAACCTTGTGGTTTAAGAACATACTTATAGCCCACAGATATTTCTATCAAACTTTAAAAAGCAGGGGAATTGGGCAGCTATAGTGAATGCACCAGGGGAGCAGGAGATCTGACCTCCTCTCTGAGATATTGTACTGCCCTGCAAATTTGTCAAAATGCAAACACAATTTGGGTTGGTCTTCCACAGTCCAATCCACTTCCTGTGTAGCTTGGAAGAATTTGGTAACATGTGCCTCTGAGCATATAGTGAGTGGTGGCAACACCTGCAATCAGCCCAAATAATAGAAAGAAGACATGTGCTGTGCTGATCTTGTTTTAGCAGGGAGGAAGCAAAATTATTAAGATAGTTAATATAGTTCAGATAGTCACTTAAAATATGTCTGATTTACTTTGCAATTTCAGTGAAATTTCCAATAGGAAATCATTTTCTTTTGTTTCTATTTCTGTGAATATGTGAAGTACAGCAACACTTTGCAAAATTTACACTTAAAAAGCTCCAAACATAATTGTGGAATAATGGCACTGACTTCTGCAGAATAGTCTCCAGTGGACCTCAGGAGTGTCTCAATTTGCACAAGATAAAACAGTGGGAGATGAAATATATTCTAGCAAAATTCTAGGTGTGCTCTATGTTTTTAATTGACCGTGCCTACCTTGCCTTAAATGAAGTGGTTTAAATATAGCTAAAAACATGCATCCTCTTTTTTCCAACAGCTAGAGTCATTGCTGAAGTAGAAACATAATGTAATCAGTCTGATTTTACATCAAACTGCAGTTTCAGATTCAACTGTTAATGCACCCAAAATAGAAATAGAACATAACCAACAATTTGAAACACAAAAGGCTGTCTTCACCATCATATGACATTGACCAATAAAAAGGCATTGAAATTAATAAAAATAAATTTGACACAGATTTCTAGGATGAATAATGAGGGGAATTAAATTTTCTAGTTTAGATTCTCTGTAGAAACATTAGTAACACAGGAAAGAAGCAAAGTAAGAACACCAACAAACATACAAAAATATAATTCTCCATCTTTGGAGATGGCAGGTGTTGCCACCACTCACCATATGCTCAGAGGCACATGTTACCAAATTCTTCCAAGCTACACAGCAAATGGATTGGAATGTGAAAGACCAACCCAAATTGTGTTTGCATTTTGACGACTTTGTAGGGCAGTACAATATCGTCAGGTCTCCTGCTCCCCTGGTGCATTCACTATAGCTGCCTAATTTTCCTGCTTTTTAAAGTTTGATAGAAATATCTGTGGGCTATAGTGAACTGTCTGTAGTGAATTACAGATGGGGAACATTCCCAGCCCTCCCTGGAGATGTTTGGGACTGAATCTGGGACCTTTTGCTCATAAAGCCAATACTCTACCACTGAGCTATGGCCTTTCCCCCGTTCTAATTGTGTTGGTCAAGTGATTGTGACCATAAAAACAGTAGAGGTTGTTATTTTGGATTTATTAATATGGAGTACAAGAGCTGTGATTTTATTTACCTTGCTCTGCTTCCTAATGCCAGGAGACACTGGCACATTTGCTTAGTTTTGTATGCCGACAGTGCAGTGCATCACAGATGGGTTGTAAACACATCCTTTATTGGTTGCGCACAATTAAACTGTTCAGTCAGAGTTGTGCCAGCCGTTCAGCATGTTTTCGAGGAAAAGCCATTTAAAAATAGTTCATGGGAATTGTTTATTCTTAATGCCAGTGCACAATATGTTACAACCAGAAATAAATATGCTCAGTGTGTTTCTCAAAAGGTCTAGCCATTTCCTTCAAACTCATCTCCTTATGTGTGGGAGATTTTTTAAATAAAATAAAAAAAATAAAATAACGGTCGATCTTGTGGACTATGTTTCTCCCTGAGTCTTTCTGGTTGAAGCTTATGTAGCTCTTTTGCATTTATGTGCTTTGATACAGCAATCCTGTGCTACTAAAGCTTTGATGTGGGTACAGTGCCTTTCTTCATTCACTTCAGTTGAAGGCACACCGGTCTATACATCAGGACAAAGGGATGCATAGCTGCAACTGCCCCACCCACTTCCATTTAAGTGACCAGAGGAACTTGCATGTGCAAACGTCTGGTGTGCATACTGGCATGCGCCTAGATGCCAGTGTTTTATTGCACAAACGCTACCCCACAATCATTTATTTGTGCTCACATTTCAAAGACGTTAATTTTCATGGCAAGCTTTTAAAATCCATCTCATGAAACGTATTTATTGGAAGGGGAAGAAATATAGCTCAATGGCAGATGATATGTTTCATAGAATATAAGGCTATCAGTGGCTGTTAGCCACAATGGCTATATTCTGCCTCCACTGATGGAGGCAGTATGCCTTTGAATGCCAGCTGCTGGGAATCACAAATGGGGAGAATGCTTCCCATAGGCATCTGGTTGGCCAGTGAGAACATGATGTTGGAATTAGAGTTGCCAGGTTCATGGCCTCCAAGAGGTCTTCTGCATCTTTAAAAGTTGTGCAGGGGGAAGGGGGAATTCCATCTTGTGGTTTTTCTCATTACAGTGTTGCAAGAACATCTGCACTTGGCTGACTTTCTCTTCTCCTAAAGATACAGGATCAGTCTGAGGCCCTGAGACTGGCAACCCTAGTTGGAATAGATGGGCCATTGGCCTGATCCAGCAGACTCTTCGTATGTACTTTACATGCAGGAGGCTCTAGGTTCCTTTGATGGGAAGAAATCTCCAGCAAGATGAACAGGGTGAGGGTGAACAGCCCTCTTCAAATGCTCATGAGCAGAATCACACTTGTAGCCTGCTGAAAATAAGGTTCTGATCACCCAGGTCCTGCAAACATCCAATTCCTCCCTGCCCAAGGCAAATAAATTAGGTTTGGGCACAAGGAGGCAGGGCTAGTGGTAGTTCTTTGTACTCCCAGGCCCCAGAAGAGCATCTTTTCCTCTCTGGTGACTAGGACTACCAGTCCCAGAATCCCTGGCAAGAAACTAATGTTGCATGTGGGCTTTTCACCTAGGCAAAGGCCTCTTTGAGGGGTGGGGGCTTTCCTTGTTGGGAATGGTGCTAGATAAATGTGACTCAGCATGACAGCTTCATGTATATACTCACATTTTATTAAGTTTTTTTAAAACAGCAAACAATATTGCTATATATATATATGTTTGTCTGGGGTTCTTCTCCGGGTCCACCCTCTAAGGGAGGCTCGGAGGGTGGTGACAAGAGAAAAAGCTCCCCATCTGTGGAATACACTCGCCAGTGAGGTCTACCTAGCACCTTCATTGACATATTTTTGGTGCCAGATAAAGACTTATCTTTTCCCCCAAGGATTTGATAGACTAAGATAATGATGTTTGCATTAGTGTGCTGCCAAAGCTTTCTGTGGCTATATGGGGGTGGTGGTTGTTTTATTATTTTGTTTTATGTTATGATACTTTTATTTGGTTTTTTAACAATGTTGTAAGTCACTGGGAGACTTTCAGGTAATAAGTGACTAGTAAATCTAAAGAACACCACCACCACAAACAATAATGTTAATTATAGTTAGTTGCAGCTCTAGACTCTTCAAAACCCAAGCCAGTAAAAGATCCCTGTGTTTCTGTTTTGGCTTCAGTGCTGAAAACAGAAGGGTAGGTGCTCCCTAATGACAGGCCGCCTTGTGTCTTTTAAACTAGTTCAGCCTTCCCCAACCTGGTGCTCTCTAGCTGTTTTGGACTACAACTCCCATCAGCCCCAGATAGCTTCAGGCTGCTCAATGAAAGTGGGATACAGGGTGGAATCACATGAGATATGATTTGGGGTGTAAGAAGGTATCATTTTCCATTCCGCCCAGTTTCATCACATGCAGCACTGTTTCCTTTCTGATGTAGTCTGTCTTCTACCGAAAGCTATATTATTCATCTTGCTGGCTGCTGCTCAGGGCCGATGCCAGAGAGTGGCCAGGTTGGGCCATGGCCGAGAGCCCCTGTGGCCTAGAGGGGCCCCAAAGGGCCCCTCCTTAGGGTGGGAGGGTTGTGCTCCCATTCCATAATCCACAGCACTGTTGGCTTCCGAAACTGCCAGAGACCACGGAGAGAGAGCTCCCAGGCACCCCCCAATACAGTCAGCACAGGCTTCAATAAGCACACACCCCCTCCCTACCTCTCCCATCCCTATGAATGATGTGTGCACTGCGTGCACATGCCTGTCATCAACCAAGAGGGCGACGGAGACTTCCCTAAGGGACTGATGCTCCCACCACCATCTTGGTTGATGGCAGGAATGTGCATGCAGTGTCCATGTCATTCACAGGGAGGGGAGAGGTAGGTGGGATATGTGGGCAGGCATATTAGCCCCTCACCGCCTGTAGGGGGTTGGGCTACGGGGCTGTGAGCCTGGGGCAGGCTGGTGCCCAAGGGCCCAGTCATGCCTGGCATTGGCCCTGGTGCTGCAAAATTATGTAAACTATGCTGACATTATATTATTCCACCCCAATCGTTTCAATGTAAAGGAAACAAAATGCAAATGGGGTGCTGGAATGTAATCAATTATGTATTGTTTGCAGACAGAAAGCAACAACAGCAAATACCAATAATATTAACTGGATTGATTTCTGTTCTAGACATGGGATGAATAACCAAACATGGGCAATTTGCATTCCAGTTTCCATTTTTTCCAGAATTTCCCATCCCTATATATATCACCACAACAGTCTCTTTTTTCTGTTCTGATAACATATCACAACTTAGAGCTGGTAGAGCCCAGAAAAGATTCCCCTAGAAACTCTTTGGTCTGAGAGGTTTGAGGCCTCTCTGATTGTAGGCAATCACATCAAATGTTTGAATGTATGATGTAAGCAATATGATCTTTGCTCACAACAGTCTTCTTACATCAGTACTAATGTTCATTAATCCTGGATGTCGACTCAAAAGAAAATATTATTCAGTGATCAATTTGTCTTTTAAGTGGATACTTTTTGCCTTGAACTAAA